>NC_058518.1:188293104-188629354 GCF_904849725.1 Hordeum vulgare subsp. vulgare | reverse complement strand
GAAATTCCTGAGTGGCAAACTCATAAAAATTGCCTATTCACACCCCCCTCTAGTTGATATAACTCACTTTCAACAACGCTCAAGCATGCGACATTCTATTCAATTACCTATGCCCCGAAGAGTTCAACAAGATTAGCCGTACTGAGAATGCAAAGGAAATTTGGGATACTTTGGCTGATATGCACGAAGGTACCGAATCCGTCATAGAATCTATGTTGGATGTGCTACAAAGTCAGCTTGACAAGTTCAAGATGAAGGATGGTAAAGGCGTCGTTGAGATGTACTCTAGGCTTGCTCTCGTCACAAATGATATTATCGGTTTAGGAAGCGAAGAGATGACCAAAAAATTCATCATCAATAAGAACCTTAGAGCCTTGGATGGAAAGTACGACACCATGTGCACATTGATCCAAATTATGCCAACCTACAAAAATCTCAAGCCAACAGAAGTCATTGGAAGGATTGTTGCTGATGAATTGTCACTCAAGGACAAAGAAGAGCTTCAGAACAGGTCAAGCAGTGGTTACAAAGATTCAAGTGATACTCATGCTATTTCAACTAAAAATCCTGTCGCCAATGAAGATATAAGCCTCATGGTCAAGAAATTCAACAAGTTCTACAAGAGTAGAGGCAAAGAGAGAAGCTCCAACTCAATATATGAAGAGAAGCGTTCATCTAGACATGACTAAAACTGCTACAATTGTGGACGACCCGAGCACTACTCCAATGAGGGATCGCCCCCCCACCCACACACACACACAAAAGAAGAGAAGATTCACCTAGAAGATAAAGCTCAAGAGATGAGTCACCTAAAGAGAGAATGAGTAGAGAAGATCGTTATGAACAAAGACCCTCCCGAAGAAGCAAGGAATTGGAGAAGAAGGACAAGTACACCAAGAGTCATTCAACAAGAAGACATCAAGCTCATGTTGGTGAATGGGTATCCGTCTCCGAATCCGAAAACCAATCCGAGAGAATCTACCACTCCAACTCCGGCTATTGTCATGATGAAGGTGTTGCCGGTCTTGCACTCCTATCCTCCAACTCCTATGACATATTTGTTTCACCAAATGAAGGGATTGTAAACTCCTTCATGGTTAAAGGCCCCAAGGTATCACAAGCATAGTCCTTTGACTTTAATAGTGATAGGATGACTTACTTGGAGAAGATGAGTTGTTCTTTGATAAAACTAGTGATAAAAATGAAAATGAACTTGATGATAATCATGCTAGTCAAGATAAGTCATTTGATGATGATAAGGTGGAGATTGATCGTCTGACTAAAGAATAAAATACTCTAAAGTTAGACCATGAATCTGCTCTAGAAGATCATAGATATCTTGCAAAAACTCATGAGAAGACACGCTTCGAGAAGCTAAATTTAGAGCAAAAGCATGAGTTTCCAAAACCAATCAATGATGATCTTTGAAAGAAGAGTTCTTCTTATCTAGCCAAATGATTACTCCTGTCTGCTTTTGTTCCACAAGTTAAATCTAAGCAAACTAGTAATAAAGGCAAGAAAGTTTCTTCATCTAGTAACAACAACAGTAATGTTAAATCTAATGATATTGTTGCTAGTAGCTCTCTTGATTCCACTAATGATTCTCTTAGCCAAGTTACAATTGAGCAATAAAATGATTTACTGAAAGGAATTATAGAGAGAGGTGACTTCAAGAGTCATCCTGGAAGTAAGCAAATTTAGGAGATTGTACGCAAACAAGGAGGACTTCGGAAGAAACAAGGCATTGGCTACTTCAATGCCAATGGAGTTGAATGGGAAGCAGGTCAATACCCCAACCCGTAGTTTCTTCCCCAAAAGGAGAAGTATGATCCTACTCTCCCCAAGGGAACAAATGCTCAAGATGACCTTCCACCACAAGATCATAAGCTCAAGCGCAAGGGAAAGCTTCAAGAGAAGATTGACTAATTTGAAGAAGAATCCCAAGCCATGGTCATGTGTATTCCCAAGGCCACCATAGTATCTACTTAATCAAGCACTACCTCAACTCCAAGGATCCCCATCAAGTTGATGTGGTTCCCTAAGAAGAAGAACTAGAGAAGTTCTTGAGGGGTGACTCCACCAATGAAATTCACTCTCATTGATTTTGGCAAGAACTATTTGCAATCAACTTCAACCATATGCATTAGTTCAAGGTGTCACATATTCCCTCAAAGTTAAGCAAGGGACAAGGTAATTAATGTATCAATGGACATAATTTCATATATACTTCACTCCATGTCTATATATATCCTTGTGTTTGTTCATTGTGTGGGACTAACCAATGTAGGTGAGAAGAGAAAGAAACAACAAGATGGATCCCAACTCAAGATGATCTTCATCAACAATAAGCATCCACCACTACTACACCTAGATGAAGTCTTCTAGGACAAATCCCAAGGTTAGTTTATCCCTCTTAGGGGGATGTCACATCTAGGGGGAGCTTTACTCTAAGACTTGAGTTAAAGCATCTCTTAAGGTTTGAACACATTGAAAGCTTTATGTAAAAGTTGCAACCCCACTAGGGCTTAAATGATGAATATGACTGATGATCAAGTAGTCTTGCTTGGCTCCTAAGTCAATATACTCATATATACATGACGACATCATCACCAAAGTGCTTGATAGATACTAGAGTGGTTGTGCATGTTTGCCACGTTTTATTTGACATCTTTTTTGTGTGAGCATGTTGGTATGCATATTTTTTGCTCGTTCGAGGATATCCAATTGTTTTTATTTGGCTTTACATTTTCTTTGGCCAATTGGATATACAAGAATGCCTAAGTACCCCTATCTAGCTGTATATACTTTCTCATGTCAAATTATATTCATGCTTCATCACATAATTTGAGCCAACACTTTTCAGACATGTTGTGTAAGGAGCACTCATAGATCCATCTCGACAAAGAGCTAACTTCCAAAACCTCACATGTGCCACTCGGTGTGAACAACTCCAGAAACTCGGCCTCATAGAAGCACTTGGGTTGATCTAGTTTTTGAACCTCGGTACAACCAATTTTCTAATCACAGCCTCAGCGAGTTTCTCTTCCCTAGGCAGTTAAGAAACTCGACATAACCAAAATTTCCGAATCGGTGTCACCGAAACCATCGGGATATATATATATATATCGGGCGGACCTGACTTTTGAAATTACTCTTCAGTCGTCACCTCCCACAAACCCCTCGTGTCGTGCTCGTGTCTCCAAGAGGTTGATACGTCCATTTTGCATCATGTTTTTCTACTGTTATTTATTGTGTTTTTATGCATTATACCAATTTATGGAGTAATTCTAATGCCTTTTATCTCATAATATGCAAGGTTTACACCAAGATGGAGAATGCCGGCAAATGGAATTCTAGACCTGAAAAAGTTATGTCACACATACCTATTCTGCACATCTCCAAATGTGCTGAAACTCCACAGAGAATTTTTATGGAATAAATATAAAATAATGGCAGAAAGAAGTACCAAAGGGGTCTGCCAGGTGGCCACCAGGCACGAGGGAGCGCTAGCCCCCCTAGCGCGGCCTGGTGGGTAGTGGGCCACCCAACCCACTTCTGTCGACCATCCTCTGGTATATATTGACGTTTGACGTGAAAAAATAAAGGAGAGTACTTTCGGGATGGAGTGTCGCTCTGTCAAGGTGAAACTTGTGCAGAAGCACTTTTGTCCTTCGGCGCAGCGATTCCACCGGGGGAACTTCCCTCCCAAAGGGGGAAATCGAGGTCATCTTCATCACCAACAACCATCTCATCTTGGGGAGGCAAATCTTCATCAACATCTTCAATAGCACCATCTCCTCTCAAAACCCTAGTTCATCTCTTGTGCTCAATCTCTAGCCAGAACCTCAGATTGGTACGTGGGGGTGACTAGTAGTGTTGATTACATCTTGTAGTTGATGATTTGTGGTTATTTTGGTGGAAGATACTCTGTTCAGATTCAATATGCTATTTAATACCTCTCTTCTCATGAGCATGTTTATCACTTGTGAGTAGTTAATGTTGTTCTTGAGGCCACGGGAGAAGTCATGTTTCAAGTAGTAATGAGAAGTTGATATTCGTTTGATATTTTGATGATATGAATGTTGTGATTCCCCTAGTGGTGTTATGTGAACGGCGACTACAGAACACTTCACCAGCTTTGGGCCTAAGAGATGCATTATGGAGTAGTTATTAGATGATGGGTTGCGAGAGTGACAGAAACTAAATCCCCAGTTTATGCGTTATTCCGTAAGGGGTTGATTTGGATCCCTATGTTTAATGCTATGGTTAGAATTTATTCTTAATACTATTCTCATAGTTGTGGATGCTTGCAGGAGAGTTAATCATAAGTTGGAGACTTGTTCAAGTAAGAATAGCACCCAAGCACCGGTTCACCCACATATCAAACTATCAACGTACCAAAAGCGAATTAACGTGACAAGACAAAAGTGACTGGATGAAATTCCCGTGTTCCCTCAAGAACGCTTTGCCTATTATAAGAAACCATTTCGACCTTTCCTTTGCCACAAAAGGATTGGGCTACCTTTCTGCACTTATTGTTACTATTGCTACTCATTACTTGCTACGAATTTCTTGCTATCAAACAACTTGTTTCCATTATTTGAGTGCTTGCACAAATTACCTTGTTGAAAAACGCTTGTCATTTCCTTCTGCTCCTCCTTGGGTTCAACACTTTTACTTATAAAAAGTACCATGATTGATCCCCTATACTTTTGGGTCATGAAGACTCTTTTCTGTCGCCTTATCCGGGGAGGGAAGCGCTTTGGTAATCGGAATTTGGTAAGGGAAATTTTATATTACGTGCTGAATTTTTTTGTCACTTGTCATTATGGAAAGTAATCCTTTGAGGGGTTTGTTCGGGGTGTCTTCACCTTGAACGTAAACACCAAGAGTTGTCCCTCGGCCTACTGAACCTATTGAAAATGTTTATTATGAAATTCCTTCTGGTATGATGGATAAACTGCTAGCTAATCCTTATGCAGGAGATGGAACAAAACATCCTGATATGTACCTAATCTATGTGGATGAAGTTTGTGGATTATTTAAGATTGAGGTTTATCCGGGGATGAAGTCAAGAAGAAGTTTTCCCTTTATCTTTGGGTGGGAAGCATTGACATGGTATAGGTTATGTGATGATACAGGATCTTGGAGCTGGAACCGATTGCAATTGGAGTTTCACCAAAAAAAATCCTATGCATCTTGTTCATCGTGATTGGAATTTTACCTATAATTTTTGGCCTCATGAAGGAGAAAGTATCGCTCTATCTTGGGGGAGGCTTAATTCAATTTTATATTCATGCCCCAATCATGAGCTCCTGATAGAAATTATTTTTCAGAAATTTTATGCTTGGCTTTCTCGTAATGATCAAACCATGCTCGATACTTCTTGTTCTGGTTCTTTTATAAATAAGACTATTGAATTCAGGTGGGATCTTTTGGAAAGAGTTAAATTCAACTCCAAAGATTGGGAACTCGAGAAGGTAAAGAGTCAGGTATAAAACTTGAGTTTGAGTGTGTGAAATCTTTTATGGATAGCGATGCTATCAATGATTATCGCACGAAATATGGACTTGACTCTGAGATAGTAGCCTCATTTCGTGAAACCTTTGCTACTCATGTTTGTCTCCCTAAAGAGAAATGGTTTCAATATCATGCACTGATTAAAGAAACAGTTGAAGAACCAATTAAAGTTGAGGATGAAACTATAATTTACAATGTTGATCGTGTTGTGCCTACTGCTTATATTGAGAAACCACCTTTCCCTATTAGGATAAAGGAACATGCTAAAGATTCAACTCTGGTTAACAAAAGTTATGTTAGAACAACAAAACCCTCTTAGAAAATCAAGGTGGAACCTAGTATTGCTATGGTTAAAGATCTCTTGGTCGATAATATTGATGGGCATGTTATTTATTTCTGTGATGAAGCTGCTAGAATTTCCAAAACTGATACTGAAGATAAAAATAGACCCATTGCTAGCATACCTCTCATCTGTGTCAAAATAGGAGATCATTGTTATCATGGTTTATGTGTTAGGGCTATTCCTTTTACCTTATATCAACAAATTATGCATGAGATGGCACTAGCTGAAATAGAAGACATAGATGTTACTATTGGACTTGCTAATAGAGACACATTTACACCATTTGGGATTGTTAGAGATGTTGAAGCCTTATGTGGAAAAGTAAAATACCCAACTGATTTTCAAGTACTTGGCTCACCATAGAATGATTTTTGTCCCATAATATTTGGTAGACCCTTCTTGAACACTTTCAATGCTCAAATAGATTGCAAAAAAGAAACTTGTAGTGTTAACTTTGGTGGTATGTCTCATGAGTTTCATTCCACCAAGTTCAGTAAGCAACCCCATGATAAAGAATTGCCTAGTAAAGATGAAGTAATTGGTATTGCTTCTATTGCCATTCCTCGTACTGATCCATTAGAACAATATTTGTTAGACCGTGACAATGGTATGCATATGCATGAAATAAATGAAATAGATAAAATGTTCTTTGAATAAGAACCTATCCTTAAACACAACTCGCGTGTTGAAACTCCAAGAGATCATCGTCCTTCAAAGGGCGATCCTGTATTTGAATTAAAGCAATTACCTGACACTTTGAAATATGCTTATCTGATGAAAAGAAGATATATCATGTTCTTATCAGTGCTAACCTTACACAACATGAACAAGAAATATTGTTAAAAAATTTAAGGAAGTATCGAGCTGCTATTGGGTATACTCTTGATGATCTTAAGGGTATTAGTCCCACTCCCTGTCAGCACAACATTAATATGGAACCATATGCTAAATCCGTTATTAATCACCAACAAAGACTGAATCCCAAAATGAAATAAGTGTTAAGAAATTAAATATTATAGCTTGTGGAAGCAGGTATAATTTATCCCATAGCTCGTAGTAGATAGGGAAGTCATGTTCGTTATGATCCTAAGAAAGGAGGTATTACTATTGTTCCTAATGATAAAAATGAAATCATTCCACAAATATGTGAGCAAACTAACCTTGTATTGAATTGGGAGAAGTGCCACTTTATGGTAAATGAAGATATTGTCTTGGGTCATAAAATTTATGAATGAGGTATTGAGGTGGCTAAGGTTAAAGTTGCTGCAATTGAGAAGATGCCATGTCCTAAAGATATTAAAGGTATCCGTAGTTTCCTTGGTCATGTTGGTTTCTATAGGAGGTTTCTTAAGGACTTCTCTAAAATTTCTAGATCTCTTACCAATTTATTACAAAAGAATGTTCCTTTCGTTTTGTATGATGATTGTGTAGAAAGCTTTGAGACATTTAAAAAAGCCTTAACTTCTGCACCTATTGTTCAACCACCTGATTGGAACTTGCCTTTTGAAATTATGTGTGATGCTAGTGATTATGATTTTGGTGTTGTTCTACGACAAAGAGTTGATAAGAAATTAAATCTTATCCATTATGCTAGTAAAACACTAGATAGTGCCTTGAGAAATTATGCTAATACTAGAAAAGAATTATTAGTAGTTGTATTTTCTTGTGAAAAATTCAGATCTTACATTGTTGATTCTAAAGTGATTGTTCACACTACTCATGCGGCTATTGAATATCTTATGGAAAATAAAGATGCTAAGCTTAGACTTATTAGTTGTGTTCTTTTGCTACAAGAATTTGATTTGCATATCATTGATGACCCACTACCTATTGATGATAGCTTCCCTGATGAACAACTAGCTGCGTTCAATGTTTCTCATAACACATCGTGGTTTGCTGATTATGCTAATTATATTGTTGTTAAATACATACCACCTAGTTGCACCTGCCAGCAAAAGAAAAAGTTCTTCTTTGATTTAAGACATTACTTTTGGGATGACCCACATCTCTATAAAGAGGGAGTAGATAGTATTATTAGACATTGTATACCTGAGCATGAATAGGAACAAATCCTTCGGAAGTGCCACTCTGAGGCTTATGGAGGATACAATGTGGGAGATAGAACTGCACACAATGTATTATAGGCTGGATTTTATTTGCTTACTCTTTTCAAAGATGTTTGTAAGTTCGTCCTCTCTTGTGATGAATGTCAAACAATTGGTAATATTAGTAGACATCAAGAAATGCCTACTATTTATTCACTTGTCATTGAACCATTTGATGTTTGGGGATTTGATTATATGGGACCTTTTCCTTCCTATAATGGGTATACACATATTTTGATTGTTCTTGGTTATGTCACTAATTGGGTAGAAACTATTCCAACTAGTAGTGTTGATCATAACACCTCTATTAAAATGCTTAAGGAAGTTATTTTCCCACATTTTGGAGTCCCTAGATACTTAATGACTGATGGTGGTTCACATTATATTAATGGTGCTTTTTGTAAGTTGCTTGCTAGATATGATGTTAACCATAGAATTGCATCTACCTATCATCCTCAATCTAGTGGTCAAGTAGAATTGTACAATAGAGAAATAAAATTAATATTGCAAAAGACTGTCAATAGGTCCCAAAAGAAATGGTCTAAAAAATTAGATGATGCGTTGTGGGCCTAAAAAATAGCTTATAAAAATCCTCTGGGTATGTCTCCTTATAAAATGGTTTTTGGAAAAGCATGTTATTTACCTCTTGAGTTAGAACATAAAGCTTATTGGGAAATT
Source organism: Hordeum vulgare subsp. vulgare (assembly GCF_904849725.1). Classification (NCBI taxonomy): domain Eukaryota; kingdom Viridiplantae; phylum Streptophyta; class Magnoliopsida; order Poales; family Poaceae; genus Hordeum; species Hordeum vulgare. The sequence continues at coordinate 188,620,708 of NC_058518.1, read as the reverse complement.
AAAGAACTCAACTATGATTTCAAACTTGCTCGTGAAAAGAGGTTATTGGATATTAGCTCATTAGATGAATGGAGAACCCAAGCTTATGAAAATTCCAAACTATTCAAACAAAAAGTTAAAAGATGGCATGACAATAGAATAAAAAAGTGAGAATTCAAAGTTCGTGAATATGCTCTATTGTAAAATTCTCGTCTTAGATTTCTTGCAGGAAAACTTTTTTCCAAATGGAAAGGACCATATATCATCGAAGAAGTTTATCGGTCTGGATCAATTAAGATCAATAATCCCGAAGGAAATAATCCGAAGGTGGTCAATGGACAAAGAATAATTACTATATTTCAGGTACACCTATTAATGTTCAAACGAATATTATTCAAACCATGACACCAGATGAATACATAAAGGTGACCTTCGAGAACACTCCAAAAACCTTAAAAGTAAGAGGTATGTGATACGGAAAGTAAGCGGACTCCAAAAAATCCGCAAACTTATTTTATATTAGTTTTGTAATATTACAAAAATTAGTAAATTGATAAACATACAAGAAGGCAACCGTCGTGCCCACTAGGCACGAGGGTGCGCCAGCCCCACCACGCGTGCCCTCTTGGGTAGTGGGCCCCTGGGGTACCTTCCTTGCTCTGTTTTTCTTGTAGGACAAGTATTTCCCTGTATAAAAATTCTTTATATATATCTACCAGTGATTTGACCCCAGTACCATAGAAAAGTCCTCTGTTCCTGTTTCGTACCCTTTTTTCTGTCAGAACAATCAAGTCGGGCATCATGTCTTCTCCCTCCTCCTACCGCATAGAAGAGGATGCTTAGATAATGTAGATGGAACTCTAGAAGGAGGAACTAGTAGAAGCCACCAAGGAGAACAAGGTTGAGGTATACAACGGGGATCAAGCTTCAGGAGTGGGGTAGGCCATGCCGGCAGAAGAATAGGAGGAAGAAGATTACCTGCAATCCTACTATGAGCATCTCACCCCTACTGAAATCGAAGCCTTTAGAGCCTTCGAAACGGTTCGTGTTCAAAATGAATACCGTACTCATGAATATATTTTGTTAAAGGACCAAATCATCGGCCTCTGGATCATTATTAAATGACTGGAGAACCTCTTGAGGATACATTGTGACGCTACTACACCACCTTCACTTCATCAGCAAAGAAGGAGAATTGAGTACATGGGTATGGGCACTCCCCTTGACTTGTGACGAGCTTGGGGGAGGTGCCCCAGTATCGTATCACCATCACTCTTATTATCTTTATCCATCTTAGTTTGATCTTCAGTTATTTTATGATTTAGTCAAATAAAAGATTAGTTCGATCCATCTTTTTGAATGCTAGTTTTGTGATCTATCTATCTATGTAATCGAGTGAGTGTTATATAATAAAGTTTAGTTTGGGTTTTTTGCTTCTCTAGGTTCTTGTTGCAATCAAAATAAAAAGAAAATAATGAAAAAGATCATATGCTAATCTTATAGTAAGTAGTGACATCACATAAGGAAAACTATAAGTGGTAAAATTTGTTGAATGTTGACAAACATAGCATTGGTCGGTGATGAAACACATGGAATAATTAATAAGGGAAGAGAATATTTACATGCAAATACACTATCCTTGACATTGTTTCTGATTGTGACCCCCCATTAATTATAGTGTGCCAAAACTTTTGACATTGGACAAGGAAGACAACGTAATGATTTATGTTTGTTCACATTCACATACAAGCTATATTGTTATAGATCCTCCAACATGTGGTGCTTGCCCAATATCTTTGCTAGCCAAAACTCCACACTAAGGACAGATACTACTTGTGCATCCAAAACGTTACACCCAAATCCATGTTTTAAGACTCCACCATACCTACCTATGGATTGAGTAAGATCTTTCAAGTAACTTGTCATCGGTGCACAAGGCAATAATAATTGCTTCTAAATGTGTTCGATCATTTAGTGTAAGGTAAATTAAGCATTGTACGAACTTGTGATGGCAATAAGAAAAGTGATAAAAATCATAATAAAGGTTCTCATCATAAGGGGCAATATAACGTAACATTCCTTTGCACTAAGGGATTCAGCATGCAACCAAATAACGCATGACAACCTCTGCTTCCCTCTGCAAAGGGCCTATCTTTTACTTTTATGTATTTACTTTTATGCAAGAGTAAAAGTATTATTCTCCACTCCTTTTTATTTTGTCTTTTGCAAGCATCATGTGGTGGGGAAAGATCTAGGCATATATGTCCAGTTGAATATGGGTGGTCATGAGTTATTATTATTGACATCGCCCTTGAGGTGCATATGTTGGGAGGCGACACTTTAAACCCCTATCCTTCTATGTGGCCGACTGAAACATTTTGCTCATATGTAAGCTGTGATGCCCTCGATTTAATTGTACACTAATCATACACGCAAATGTGTAGGGTCAAACTCAAGGACTCATGGGAAGATACCACAACATAACTCTAGACACAAATAAAACATACAAGCTTCATATTACAAGCCAGGGGCCTCGAGGGCTAGAATACAGAAGCTCGATAAACACACGAGTCAGCCGAAGCAACAACTTCTCAGTACATCCATTAAACAAGGGGTGCCTTAGAGAAGGCTAGCACAAAAGAAACACGGTCGAACGAGGTGAGGCCTCCTTCCTGGGAACCTCCCAAACTACTCCTGGTCTTCAGCGGCCTCCATGAAGAAGTCGCCATTGAGGTTGCAGACGTCGTCGGCAGGATACTCTAGCTCCTCGCTCCATCATCTAGTCACAGCAATGGATCAAGGGGCAAAGGGGGAGCAAAGCAACGGTCAGTACTCATCCAAAGTACTCGCAAGACTTATATCAGAACTATGCTAAATATGCATCAGTAGCAAAGAAGGGGTTATATGTGGACTGACTGCAGCAATGCAAGAATAGAGAGAGAAGCCCTAGTCCTATCGAAGACTAGCATCTTCAGGGTCTTGCAGCAATAGACGAGAGTAGAACAAGGAAACACAAATAATAGTCATATTGTTGCGGCAATATTAATATGAGGTCACGCCCAGAGATTATCCCTCGACTCCCTGCAAGGAAGCAATCCCGGAGCAACTAATTCCAGTTAAGTAAAAATTGTAGTCGTATAAGATCAGGGCACAACTCCAAGTCGTCCGTTAACCGTGGACACGGCTATTCGAATAGATAATTTCTTCCCTGCAGGGGTGCACAACATATTCCCTGTCACACTTGATAACACTGTGGCCAAACACACTTTTCTGGGTCATGCCCGGCCTCGGAATATCGACACGTCGGAGCCCCACCTAAGCTCAAGAGAGAGGCCAGCCCGCCGGTCTAACTCCTAAGCACAAAGGGCTCATGGGCGACTTGCCCTGTGCACTCCTGCATGATGTGTGGGCGGCCGATGTCAGTCCTAGCACCCCTTAATCACAAGGGTGATGCATCTCGGGACCACTCGGGCGCGCGCCGCTCCATTGCTGATGGCTGAAGAGCTTCGGCTGATATGACGACATCGAGTACCCATAATTCTTCCAACGCACACAGTTAGTGCGTAATAAGGCCTTCCGACCAACCCAGATCAAAAAGCCAAATCCATTATCATTTTAATTCAGTCAACGACACATCCACATCGGAATCCACCCGCCTAACATCTATTCATCAATGTTCCCAGTAACATGGTCGGGTAACTATGTGGTCGTAACATCAGGGGGAATCCGAGGTATCACCCTCGTTGGATTTCGAACGATTTATCCGTCAAGGTGGACATAGAGGAATCACCCTCGAGGGTCCCACACTTGAGGGGTTGCACAACAGAGTCATCGTCGGGAGTGGTGAAGGAGGAATCACCCTCGATAACCACGATCGACTAGCTACACTACAAAGGTATCATCATGAGTACTTCGCGAGGTGTCACCCTCGGTACCCGATAGTAACTTTGTAGTGCCGCACAACTAAGGGGGGTGAGTGTTGTGTCGAATCTGGCTCGTCGATCAGGGATCAAGACTCGACAATAAAGCGGGGCAACTGGCCTAAGGGGTCAGAGGGGATGACTAATACACCTATACTAAACAATTTAAAAGTGCGGTACTGAAAGTAGTAGTTCATCAAAAACAGGCTATGCATCAGATATAGGAACTAACTACAATAGTAGCAAAATTTTAATGCAAGCAGGGGGAAGAAAGACATAGGCGATATAGGGATGATCAAGGGGGGGGGGGTTTGCTTGCCTTGTTGCTCCGCGGCAAAGGGCTGGTTGCCGGGAGGGTAGATGTACCCGACAACGGCGTCAGTCTCGGGGTCTACCGGTAAGAAGAGGGGGAGAAATAATAAATAACAGCAACAAGTGCAACACTAAGCATGACATGGCAAAAGCAGGTCTGGGCATGAGCTAAAGCAGTAACATCTGTCATAGATGGGTCAGGAAAATACTTGACGATAATTCCCGGGTCTCTAGCTACTGCTGGACATGCGAAACGGATGGAGAAGTTCCATGTTTGCTATGCTAGGGACGTGTGACACACGAATGGACCGCGTATCCGTGTTCGTCTCGTTCCGCTGATCAACTTTCATGTTAAAAATATTTTCATGTGAGCTATGATTTATTTTATATTAATTTTCAAAGATTTAATCAAGATTTAGGGATTAACATATTTAATTACATTCATAAGTTATTTATGACATCAACATCATGCCATGCTCACATCAGCAGTTGACTGGTCAACTCTGACGAGTGGGTCCCATGTATCATAGACACAATTTTTGATTAGGGTTAATTATTAATTAATTAGATAAATTTAGTGGGGTACCCACGTGTCATATTCTGTTAGGATAAATACTTATCTATATTAACATATTTACTACATTATTCTAATTACTTATAATCATTATAATTACCTAACTAATTCAATAATTATTTAATTCACTAATTAATTATTTGATTAATTAAACTATTTATTAAAATATATTATTTTTTTATTTTTATTTTATTTTTATTTTTTTCAACAGAGGGTGTGGGTCCTCCCTGTCAGTGGGAGTGGATGGGGTTGGCCCCACCGGTAAGTGGCATTGGCCACACCACAACTTACACACACACACACACACACATATATATATATCTGTGGACCCATAATACACACATGCACCTATACACATTTATACACATACTTCAGATATACGCAACATACATACATACACATATATTTGCATACATACACATACCACTTTCTACATACACACATACATATATCCATTTATTTTATTTTATTTTCCTATCATCTCTTTTCTTCTTACAGGAGAGATCAACGGCGCGGGGACGAGGCGGTGAATGTCGGAACGGAACCGGAGGGGGGAAAGAAAGGAGTGGGCGCGTTCTCACCCACGTTGTGGGGGCGGGGGAGGCGAGGCTCGATGGAGCCATCGGGGACGAGATGAGGAGGCCGGCGAGGAGGAGGGGTCAGAGTGGATCCGGCAGTACGGCAGCCCGGGGCGGCGGAGGCAACTCGTTGGCGGGGGAGCTCCAGCTAGAGAGGAGGCAGGGGCTCCGGTGGCGCCGGTGCGGAAGGGCCGGCGCGGGGAAGTCATGGCGGCTACGAGCTCGGCCGGTGGGGGCGACCCAACGGAGGGGTCGGGCGAGGTTGGCCAGAGGAGGCGCCGGGGCTGGTGGCCGCGACAACGCCGACCAGGGCAGCGTGGGCAGCGAGAGAATGGCACAGTCTGTCGATGGGGAGGTGCGCGTGGAGGCCGGTTGGTGGTGGTGGCCAGAGAGGACATCGGTCGGTGCGGGAGGTGAGGCGGACCCCGGGGTGAGCAGTTGAGGGAGGAACGGCGAGGTGCAGTAGGGTGGCACGGGGCAGCGATGGGGAGAAGGCACGGTGGCTGGGAGCGGGAGCGCCGTGAGATGGGGAGGGCGAGGGGCGAGGGAGGCGCTGGGGGAGATGTGGACTCGGTCTCGATCTGTCGAGGGGAGGTGGTGGCTAGAGTTTTGGTGACGAGCGGGGCGACGGGATCTGGGGCAGAGAGCGAGAGCGAGGCGAGGGGGGTGTTGCAAGGGGTGAGGGTGATGAGGGGGAGGGAACCGTTATGGTTTCCTCCTGGCTTGCGGCGGGGCAGGGAAAATGGGGAGCGTGGGGAGGGGCTTAGGGCTTCCCTTGGGGGTCTTATACCCCCAGGTGGGTTGGTGGGCTGTGCGGTGGCCGGCTGGGCCACTTGGCCCAGTTAGCTCGGGGCCTTTTGAGATTTTTTATTTTTTTCTTTTTCTTTTTTTCCTTTTGTTATTATTTTACATATATGTAGTTTCTGTTTTAAATGTATATGAGTTTTAAATAATTTCAAAAATGCCCCATTCAATTCTATAAATAATTAAGGAATATTTGTATCTCACCCGACATTTTTATTTTAACATTAGAAAACTATTCTTGTTTGACTTATTTTTAAATTTTGAATTTGACTCGGTTTCAACTAACACGAGATCAACGATAGAAATCAGTGTGACGTGGCATCATTAGCATGTGATCACTTTAGCTTAATTACATACATTACTGTAGCAAAAGCTGAGGATGCCAAAACTCTCCCCTACTAACAAGAATTCTCGTCCCGAGAATTAAGAGGTAGGAGGAAAGAGCTCAGGGTATTCATCATGAAGATGATCCTCGCGTTCCCAAGCGGCTTCATCTTCAGAATGATTTGACCACTGCACTTTAAGGAACTTGGTGACTTTGCAACGAGTCTGAAGTTCAACCTAGTCGAGAATGCGAACCGGATGCTCTTTCGAAGAGAGGTCTTGTTGCAGCTCAAGCATATCATGATCCACTGCTCGATGTGGATCCTTGAAGCAGCGACGGAGCTGAGACACATGGAAAACATCGTGAACCTGAGAAAGGTTTGCCGATAGTTCCAGTTGATAAGCCACTCTTCCACGCCTTTTGAGAACAGTGAAAGGGCCAATATAGCGAGGAGCTAACTTGCCCTTGATCCCGAAAAGGTGTGCACCTCTCATTGGTGTGACACGAAGATAAGCCTTTTCGCCAGGTTGATAGACCATATCTAGATGATGACGGTCATAGTGACTCTTCTGACGAGACTGAGCTATTGGAAATATGCCCTAGACGCAATAATAATTAGTTATTATTATATTTCTTTTTTCATGATAATCGTTTATTATCCATGTTATAATTGTATTGATTGGAAACACAATACTTGTGTGGATACATAGACAAAACACTGTCCCTACTAAGCCTCTAGTTGACTAGCTCGTTGATCAAAGATGGTCAAGGTTTCCTGACCATAGGAAAGTGTTGTCACTTCATAACGGGATCACATCATTAGGAGAATCATGTGATGGACTAGACCCAAACTAATAGACGTAGCATGTTGATCGTGTCATTTTGTTGCTACTGTTTTCTGCGTGTCAAGTATTTGTTCCTATGACCATGAGATCATATAACTCACTGACACCGGAGGAATGCTTTGTGTGTATCAAACGTCGCAACGTAACTGGGTGACTATAAAGATGCTCTACAGGTATCTTCGAAGGTGTTCGTTGAGTTAGTATGGATCGAGACTGGGATTTGTCACTCCGTGTGACGGAGAGGTATCTCGGGGCCCACTCAGTAATACAACATCACACAAAAGCCTTGCAAGCATTGTGACTTAGTGTAAGTTGTGGGATCTTGTTTTATGGAACGAGTAAAGAGACTTGCCGGTAAACGAGATTGAAATAGGTATGCGGATACTGACGATCGAATCTCGGGCAAGTAACATACCGAAGGACAAAGGGAATGACATACGGGATTATATGAATCCTTGGCACTGAGGTTCAAACGATAAGATCTTCATAGAATATGTAGGATCCAATATGGGCATATAGGTCCCGCTATTGGATATTGACCGAGGAGTCTCTCGGGTCATGTCTACATAGTTCTCGAGCCCGCAAGGTCTGCACACTTAAGGTTCGACGTTGTATTATGCGTATTTGAGTTATATGGTTGGTTACCGAATGTTGTTCGGAGTCCCGGATAAGATCACGGATGTCACGAGGGTTTCCAGAATGGTCCGGAAACGAAGATTGATATATAGGATGACCTCATTTGGTTACCGAAAGGTTTTCTTGCATTACCGGAAAAGTTTCGGGCTCATCGGTAGTGTACTCGGAGTGCCGGGAGGGGTGCCGGGGACCATGAGGAGGGGTGTTACGCCCCAAGGGGTCTCATGGGCTATGGGAAGAGATAAACCAGCCCCTAGTGGGCTGGAATAAGTTCCCACTAAGGCCGATAAGGTTTGAGAAGGAAAAAACACAAGGTGGAAAGAGTTTCCAAGTGGGAAGGTGGAATCCTACTCCAAGTAGGATTGGAGTAGGACTCCTCCACATCCAATTTCGGCCAAAACTTTAGGTTTTGAGGATGCCTCCTCCCCTCCCTCCCTCCTATATATAGTGGGGTTTTAGGGCTGATTTGAGACAACTTTTGCCACGGCAGCCCGACCACATACCTCCACGGTTTTACCTCTAGATCGCGTTTCTGCGGAGCTCGGGCGGAGCCCTGCTGAGATTAGATCACCACCAACCTCCGGAGCGCCATCACGCTGCCGGAGAACTCATCTACCTCTTCGTCTCTCTTGCTGGATCAAGAAGGCCGAGATCATCGTCGAGCTGTACGTGTGCTGAACGCGGAGGTGTCGTCCGTTCGGCACTAGATCGTGGGACGGATCGCGGGACGGTTCGTGGGACGGTTCGCGGGGCGGATCGAGGGACGTGAGGACGTTCCACTACATCAACCGCGTTCAGTAACTCTTCTGCTGTGCGATCTACAAGGGTACGTAGATCGTAAATCCCCTGTCGTAGATGGACATCACCATGATAGGTCTTCGTGCGCGTAGGAAAATTTTTGTTTCCCATGCGACGTTCCCCAACAGTGGCATCATGAGCTAGGTTCATGCGTAGATGTCTTCTCGAGTAGAACACAAAAGTTTTTGTGGGCGGTGATGTGCGTTTTGCTGCCCTCCTTAGTATTTTCTTGATTCCGCGGTATTGTTGGATCGAAGCGGCTCGGACCGACATTACTCGTACGCTTACGGGAGACTGGTTTCATCGCTACGAGTAACTCCGTTGCTCAAAGATGACCGGCGAGTGTCGGTTTCTCCAACTTTAGTTGAATCAGATTTGACCGAGGAGGTCCTTGGATGAGGTTAAATAGCAATTCATATATCTCCGTTGTGGTGTTTGCGTAAGTAAGATGTGATCCTACTAGATACCCATGGTCACCACGTAAAACATGCAACAACAATTAGAGGACGTCTAACTTGTTTTTGCAGGACATGCTTGTGATGTGATATGGCCAACGACGTGATGTGATATATTGGATGTATGAGATGATCATGTTGTAATAGTTAATATCGACTAGCACGTCGATGGTACGGCAACCGGCAGGAGCCATAGGGTTGTCTTTAAACTAACGTTTGTGCTTGCAGATGCACTTACTATATTGCTAGGATGTAGCTTTAGTAGTAATAGCATGAGTAGCATGACAACCCCGATGGCGACACGTTGATGGAGATCATGGTGTGACGCCGGTGACAAGAAGATCGTGTCGGTGCTTTGGTGATGGAGATCAAGAAGCACATGATGATGGCCATATCATGTCACTTATTAATTGCATGTGATGTTAATCCTTTATGCACCTTATCTTGCTTAGAACGACGGTAGCATTATGAGGTGATCTCTCACTAAAATTTCAAGACGAAATTGTGTTCTCCCCGAGTGTGCACCGTTGCGACAGTTCTTCGTTTCGAGACACCACGTGATGATCGGGTGTGACAGACTCAACGTTCACATACAACGGGTGCAAAATAGTTGCACACGCGAAACACTCGGGTTAAGCTTGACGAGCCTAGCATGTGCAGACATGGCCTTGGAACACATGAGACCGAAAGGTCGAGCATGAATCATATAGTTGATATGATTAGCATAGAGATGCTTACCACTGAAACTATTCTGGACTCACGTGATGATCGGACTTGAGATAGTGGATTTGGATCATGTACCACTCAAATGACTAGAGAGATGTAGTTTTTGAGTGGGAGTTCTTAAGTAATATGATTAATTGAACTAATTGTCATGAACATAGTCTAATGGTCTTTGAGAATTACGATGTAGCTTGCGCTATAGCTCTACTGTTTTTATATGTTCCTAGAGAAAATTTAGTTGAAAGTTGATAGTAGCAAACTTTGCGGACTGAGTCTGTAAAACCGAGGATTGTCCTTATTGCTGCGCAGCAGGATTATGTCCTTAATGCACCACTCCGTGTGCTGCACCTCGAGCGTCGTCTGTAGATGTTGTGAACATACGACATACACGTTTCTGATGACTACACGATAGTTCAGTACAAAATACTTAATGGCTTAGAAGCAAGGCGCCGAAGACGTTTTGAAACGTCACGGAACATATGTCGAGGCGTTTCGACACGTAGACGACCCGCTGGGGCATGTGGAACGCGCTGGAACATGGGGGAGCGGTGGCACTGTAGCAGGCGCGGTCGCCCTCCGACGTGGTGCCACGTCATCCGGCAAAAGGGGACTTGCCAGGGCCTTGGTGCTTCATCCCTGCAAGGAGGCTTGCTGGGAGCTTCGGCTGTCTTCCCGGTGAGGGGGCTCGCCGGGGCCTTGGTCTAGGTGTATTCATCACGTCCGTTGGGTGGACGTGGCCTCGGGTGTCTTCCCGGCAAGACAAGCTTGTTGGGGCCTTGGATATCTTGGGGGTGAGTCTTGTCTGGATTCCGTTGTGCCCTGCCGTCATGGGATCTTTGCGCTCGTGCACAAGTCTGGGGCACTAGAGACCCCAGTCTTTAGTGCACCGACAGGAAGAGAGAATAGAATCCAGAGTATAGGAAAGGAGTAAAAGATACTAATACCACCCAATTGAGATGTGGGCCCATAAGCCACAGCATCAAAGTTAGTAAGTTTTTCAAACACTAGACTCAACTTCGGCCAAGGAGTTGGAAAGGGGGCTACCTAGAGGCAGTCGGCTCTGATACCAACTTGTGACACCCTCGATTTAATCGTACGCTAATCATACACGCAAATGCGTACTATCAAACTCAAGGACTCACGGGAAGATATCACAACCACTACTGGAATTGAGAAATTTGCCATCTGCCATGCCTTTGCCATCTGCTGACACATGGCAAAGATCCTCTTTGCCGTCACCTGCCACAAAGCAGACGGCAAAGAGGTTGCTGATGGCAAAGGTTTTATTTGCCATCGGCCACCTCTTTGCCGTCTGTTGATGCATGGCAAAGGCCCCAGAGGCGGACGACAAAGAGAACCCAGAAGGCAAAGGGGCGCCACCCTAACGGCCGAAGCCCGCCCCACCCCACCCACCCCTTTGTCGTCCGCCTCCCAGCTTCTACAGACGGCAAAGGGGGGCTCCCCCTAACGGCACCCAGCCCCCACCCCCGCTCCCCTAACGGCACGCTGCACCCCCGCTCCCCTCGATCTCCTGCCTCTCTGGCGCGCGCCCCTGCCCACTACAGCGCAATCGCGACCACCCCCTTCACTGCTCCGGCCCACTACCGCCGCTCACGACCGGAGCTCCCCGCTCCCCTGCTCCCCGCGTCCCTCCTCCCTGCGGCCCTCCTCCCCGCGGCCCTCCTCCCCGCCGCCCCTCGACCGGAGCTCCCCGCTCCCCTCCTCCCCGCAAAGGGGCGCCACCCCCACGGCCGGAGCTTGCCCTCCCCTCCTCCCCGCGCACGTCCTCCCCACGCGCCTCCTCCCCGCCGCCCAGGGCCGGAGCTCGCCCTCCCCTCCTCCCACTGCCCTCCTCCCACTGCAGGTAAGTTTTTTTTTCTTTTTTCTTTATTTCCTGTTTTTTCTTTTAAACTAGTAGATAGTATATAGTATAGACATATAGTGTGTAGAAGAAGAGGAGGACATATAGTGTATATAGTATATAGTATAGAAGAAAATAAGAGAATAGTATAGACATATAGTGTATATAGTATATAGTATAGAAGAAAATAAGAGAATAGTATTTTCATATAGTATATAGACATATAGTGTATATAGTATAGACATATAGTATATAGTATAGACATATAGTATATAGTATAGAAGAAAATAAGACAATAATAAACTAGAAGAAAAAGGAAGAAGAAGAAGCAGAAGAAGAAAGAGGAAAGGAGGAGAAAGATAAAAGAAAGAAGAAGAGGAGGAGGAGGAGGAGGAGGAGAAAGAAGAATAATAATAATATGATGATCAAGAAGAAGAAGAGGAGGAGGAGAGAGGAGAAGAAGAAAGAAAAGGACCCCGACCCCCGACCCCCGGCCCACGACCCTCGACGCCCGACGCCACCAACCCCCGACCCTCGACCCCCGACCTCCGACGCCACTGAGATCCGACTGCTGACCCCCGACGCCCGACACCACTGACCCCCGACCCCCGACTCCCGACCCCTGACTCCACTAACCCCCGACCCCCGATGCCCGACGCCATTGACCCTCGACTACAGAAGCCACTGACCCTCGACCCTCGACCCCCGACGCCCGACGCCACTGACCCTCGACTCCCGACGCCACTGACCCTCGACCCCCGACCCCCGACGCCCCTGACCCTCGACGCCCGGCCGCCTACCCCCGACCCCCGACACCATTGACCCCCAACCCCTGACCCCGGACACATCTTTGGCCTCTTGTTGACCAAAGAGACCCCAACCCCCGACGCCAGTGATCCTCGACCCCCGAGAACACGAACCGCCGACCACCGACACAACTAACCACCAACCGCCAACACCACCGACACCCGACACCACCGACCATCGACGCCACCGACACCCGACACCACCGACCATCGACGCCACTGAGCCGACGGGGTCATAATTTTGTAAATTATGAGTTAGGTCACATATTTTCCAATTATGTTAATTATAAAAACATCATATTTGTGTTGATCGGGTGAATTTCAATGTGCAGTTGTTCGACGACCTCCACGTGCGTTGGACGAGCTCCGCCCTTGCGTTTGTTGGTGAGCACAAATGACTTCTCCTCCTACCCCCTTAATTTGCTCTGTCCCGGTCTTCGTGCCGATGAAACTTGCTAGCTATAGGTTTCTTCAATCATGAGTATGTGTGACCAGTATGCGTCTCCCGTTCGAAAGGGCGACATCTATAAATATGCATTTCTTTGCATATTTGTAACCTCCATCCTTTCGAATTGTCCAACATTATCCATGGACAGCCCGAGTATGTGTAGATTGGGTTTGTTTTCCTGTATGTTGTGCTCCGGATCCGATGCGGAATTTCGTCAGTGCCTCCCCTGTTGTTCTCCGGGTACACATCCTCTCTGCTTATTGCCGAGACGTGTATTAGGAAAACAGCGGGGAGGTGCTGCTGAAATTCTACGTCGCATCTGGAGCAGAGCATGGGAAAACGAACCCAGTCTACACATACTCGTGTGGGATTAGGACCTATCTTTACCTATTAGCGTGTAGGTTGCATGGATGTAATAAAACTGAAAAACTTGATTAGCGTATGAATATAGATGATGAATTATATATTTATTTCTTGTGCCCACATAGGTAGCTAGGCAACATGAGTGATCATGCTTGGATGTACACTGGTCACCCTAGTCAGAAATACATGACCCATGAATGGTTAACAAAAACTAGGGCGTTTGTGAGAGCCGCATTTGCAAATGGCCAGAATAAAACATGGTGCCCCTGTCCCAACTGCGACAACTGGAAAAAGCAGACAGAGTTTGAAATGGGTAAACACCTGCAGAAGTGGGGTTTTACGCCTAATTATACGGTGTGGACTTTTCATGGTGAGTCTGACCAACGTGCCAGAGCTGAGGTGATTCGTCGTCGCACCGACGAGCATGGTACCGGGATTGAAGACATGGTGCAAGACTTTGATGATGCTCGTGATTCGGACGATGAGATGGAGGAATCTGCAAAGGCCTTCTATGAAATGCTGGAGTCTTCAAAACGTCCTCTCCACGAGCAGAATGAGCTTTGTCAGCTGGATGCCATCGCGCAAGTAATGGCTCTGAAGGCTGAATTCAACCTAGGCAGAGAATGCTACGACGTGATGATGACGATATGTACTTCCTGCAAACCTGTACCAGTCACAGAAAATCCTCCGTGTACTTAAGATGCCCTATGAGAATATACATGCCTGTGAGAATGGATGTGCCTTATTTAGGCTTGAGTATGCGGCCTTGAACTATTGCCCCATTTGCAATTCTTCCAGGTATATTGTGGTAGACAACAGCATGGGTGAGAAGAATCAGACCAAAATCCCCATTAGTGTTCTTCGATATCTGCCAATCGTACCAAGACTTCAACGTCTTTTCATGGTCGAAGAAACGGCCAGACAGATGACATGGCACAAATTGGGCAAAAGAACCGAACTAGATGCGGATGGGAACAAGATGCTGGTACACACTTCAGATGGTTTTGCGTGGAGGCACTTCGATGCATTACATAAGGATAAATCGGAAGATCCAAGGCAACCTAGAGTTGCCATCAGCACGGATGGGTTCAATGTGTATGGTATGACGGCAGCACAATATAGTTGTTGGCCTGTATTTGTCATTCCACTAAATTTGCCACCCGGAGAGATTATGAAAAGAAAGAACATTTGCCTGACGTTGATAATTCCAGGGCCCAACAATCCGGGGAAGAATATGAATGTGTACATGCAGCAGCTTAAGGATGAGTTGCAAGAAGCCTGGGATAATGGGATCAAGACCTACGACGCGGCTACCAAAACAAATTTCAAAATGCATGTGTGGTACATGTACTCGACGCATGATTATCCGGCGTTTGCGCTATTCGCTGGCTGGTGTGTGCATGGAAGGTTCCCGTGCACCACATGCAAGGAAGCTCTTCAGTTCCGTTGGCTGCAGGCTGGTCGCAAGTATTCTTGCTTCGACATGCATAGACAATTCCTGGATCCTGACCATAAATTCAGAAAAGACAAGAAGAATTTCATCAAAGGTAGAGTTGTCAAAAACACTGCACCAGCTGCGTTGACAGGCCAACATACCCTTGATCAGTTAAACGCTCTCGAGCCTGATCCTTTGCGTCCAGGATACTTCAAAGGGTATAATACGGAACATGCGTGGACTCAAAAGTCATGCTTATGGGATCTCCCTTACTTCAAAGACCTCCTTTGCCCACATAACATTGACGTGATCCACACTGAAAACAATATTGCGGAGGCCATTTTTGGTACATTGTTCGGCATAGAGGGGAAGTCAAAAGATAATCCTAAGGCTAGAATCGACCTGGAGGCTCTATGTGATAGACCGTTGCAAAACTTGCGACAACGGAAAGGAAAGCAAAGCATAGCGAAGCCAAAGTCAAGGTTCAATCTTGAAAGGCTAGCTATGAGGGAAATTCTATTGTGGGTGAAAATGTGGTTGGTGTTCCCCGATGGGTATGCTGCGAATCTAAAGAGGGGAGCGAGTCTTGAGAAATTGAAAATATTTGGGCTCAAGAGTCATGATTGGCACATATGGATTGAGCGGGTAATGTCGGTGATGTTGCATGGCTTTATCCCTGAGGATGAATGGATAGTACTGGCAGAGCTGAGCTATTTCTTCCATTCTCTTTGTGCGAAAGAACTATCGCCTGGCGTGATAGATGAAATGGAAGAGTTGGCGCCGGAGTTGATCTGCAAATTAGAAAAGATCTTTCCACCAGGCTTCTTTAATCCAATGCAACATTTGATTTTGCATCTCCCGACCGAGGCAAGAATGGGGGGGGCGTTCAAAATCGATGGTGCTACTCAACTGAGAGGATGCAGAAGACGCTTCGAGCTAAGTGTAAAAATAAACGTAGAATTGAAGCATCGATGGCCGAGGCATTCATTACTGAGGAGGCGGCAAAATTTCGTGACAGCACACTACGAAGCCAAAAATCATCATTTGCATAACCCGAAGCCTCGGTACAATGATGGCGATCGAGAAAAAGTTCGATCCAACCTCAGCCTATCCAAAGGTAAGCTCGCACCATCCGGTGCTTCGAAAGGGAAATCGTTGGATGTCGAAGAATGGCGGACCATTTCATTGTATATCTTCACCAACCTAACAGAAGTGTGGCCGTACATCGAGTAAGTTCTCGGTAATTTATTGTTCCGCAACTTCTAATTTCTTTGAACTACTCTTATTCCCGGATATTTGATATAGTCGATACGTCGCCGAATTCTCAGCTGGATCGGTCATCGAAAAGGATTCCATCGAAGAGTATAAGCTTCTCGCAAAGCATGGAGGCGACTATCACTGTTTCATCTCTTGGTTCAAACAAAGGGTAATTAATTACCATTAAGGTCCCATTTGATTTATTGGTCTAATTTGCGGCTAATGGATCCATTCTTTCGTATTAAACTTGTAGGCTGATGCAGAGTCTATGGACGCCGAGTTGAGACAAGTCGCTAATGGTTTTGACTATAAGGTCCGTTCATTTGACAAATACAACATCAACGGGTATCACTTTCGTACCTTTGGCAAACAGTATCTATGCCCGACCTAAAGACTACAAATTGTTCTGTCTCTGCTATCGGCGAAGGAGACACCGAGTATTATGGAAGAGTTGAAGCAATTTATGAACTTCTATTCTATGGTGAAAACCCACCGACCGTCGTAGTCTTAAAATGTTATTGGTTTGAGCCGAGGGAGACTAGAAGGACTCATGAACATATAGGACTAGTCGAAATCAACCAAAACACCCACTTAGATGTTCCCGATGTCTATATTACGGCTCAACAGGTGACACAAGTTTTCTATCTACCGTGGGCCTGCCAAACTGATCCAAATCTCAAAGGTTGGGATGTCGTTTATGAAGTGCCACCACATTTTAGACCACCTACCCTCAATGAAGAGGATTACGAACCTCACATTAACCCAGACACATATGAAGGAGAATTCTTCCAAGGAACACGTATGTCCAAGAAATGTTTCAAGAACCGCTCTACTTCACCCCAGAACATTGAAGTAGACAGCGACAGTGAATCCGTCTTAACCCCTGAGCCCGAACAGGAAGAGCTAGAAGAAGAAGAGGTTACTGCTGCGGATGACCTGTCACTTCTTGACCGATTACATAATGGTGGCCTTCCACATGTTCTTCGTGATAGTGATGATGATGATGCATTTATTGATGATAGTGATGATCATGATGCATTTATTGACCCCGAAGCATATATAGACGAGGACGATTGTTATTAGTTCATGTCAGGTATTCAACTATTATACTATATATAAATTTTGAGTTCATGTTAGGTATTCAATTTTTATTAGTCATGTTGGTATTTATGACGATGATACACTTAAATTATATACATTTTATTACTCCTGTTGGTATTTATGTTGTACTAATTTCATTTACTCTTTTTCATGACAGTTGTTGAAAGATGGTGGGAAAGGGTCGAAAGCACTCCGCGGCTGCTTCTTCGTCGGCGGGTGATGGGATGGGTACTTCCATTCCTGCCTCGCCTCTTGGGAGAGTGTTGCTCTCTACTTTGCAAGGAGCGCCCCCCGTGAGAGGAGGTTGACCCCCCGCGAAGCCGAGAGGCACTAAAGGTACACGTGTTGGTATTTATGTTGTACTCATGTTGTATGCATATTGGTATTTATAGACATTTTATTACTCATGTTGGTATTTATGTTGTACTAAAGGTACACGTGGCCGCGGGAGAGGTAGGGCTACATGGTCTCGGCCACCACCCCAAGCTGATTCACCTGAGCACAGGACTTCTAGGGTGGATTCGTCTGAGGTGGAGGCTACACGGTCTCCGGTTCATAAGCCTCGGGTCGACGAGCCTCAGGTCGATGAGCCTTCGACCCACGAGACTCGTGTCCCAAAGGCTTCCTTCCACGCGACTCCGGAGCAAAGCAGGGATGAGGGTACGTCCCAAGAGACCGAGTGGGATACCTGGCCTGAGGCAAGTGGCCATGCTGGTAGCGACGAGGAGCTGGGTGAGGGGCCTACCGTCTACCAGCGTGGTAGTTCAGGGCTCCCGCTCGTACCAGCGACCCCCAGCAGAGGTGGTCGATTAGGCCAAATGGGGACAAGTAGGTTAATTTACTCTTATTTAACCTTTTGCCTTCGTGTTTTCTCAAATATCTAATGTTTTGGCTTTAATTTGTCATACTGTAGGGGTTGGATTGTTGCCAAGGGTGTCCGCAAGCCCAACAATGTCCTTGGTGTTCTTTGCCCTCAAAACTTCCCAGGGTTTGTTACGTTGCCCGGTCAGGAGCGAGAGGTAGGAATGACCTGGGAGCACTACTTGGGTGCCCCGGCCCCGCCGGAGGTGGAGATCGACGGTGTTTTGTGTGACACGAGGGCGGACATGGTGATCCGAAAGTTCTGGGTAATTTCTCTTTCACACAATTATAAATCAACCATAGCTATTTATTGTACTAATCGGTGTTGTCTCGTTTGCAGACCTACTATAGGTGTGAGGAGGGATACGAGGAGGACGCTGCAAAGGTTATCGAAACTGAATGTCGCCGCCTACTTCAAAACTTTCGGCACGAGGCTCGGGTGCAGGCTGTTCGAGACTACTATGCCACGCGACGTATTAGGCTTGACAAGGCGAAGTGCCGTGATGCTAAGATGGAGAAGGAGCATTACATGAAGGTAATTACATATTATTAAGGCTTTGTAGTTAGTTTCCTTGATTTGGTTCTTACGCGCTCAAATTTCTTTTTATTAACTTAGGTGCCCCCGAGATGGTGTGTGGATAAGATGGATTGTTGGGAGGCCTTGGTGGATCAGAGGTGCTCCGAAACGTGGGAGGCCAGCCACAACAACGCCAAGGAGAGGCGTGGCAAAATGGTTGGCGTGCCACACCATCAGGGGAGCGTCAACTTAATCCAATTTGGCGAGAACTGGGTATGTGGTTTGCTTCATGCCTCATGCAATTCATTCTTAATGCTATTTTGAGCACTTTACCAATACAATTTTCCTCTCTCTCTCTTTTAGGCGCGTCACAATAAGACGGAGGTGCCATAGATGTGCGACCTGTATGCGATGGCCCATACTGCCTCTTACAAGAAGGTCAAGGCATTCTCTGAGTCTGACCTCGAGCATCCAGAAAACTTCACCAACATCTCCTCCCACGACAAGCTCGTGAAGTACAGAGATCACGGGAAGGCGAGGAAAGGGGAGGACTTTAACCTGAGCGAGGGGCCTATTGATCCAGAGCTGGTGATGATAGCTGGCAATGGGAGGCCCCATGGCTCGATCGCCATTGGAGACGGCCTTATACGTTGTCCTAGATCTCTCCAGCAGATAAAGGCACGCCAAACGAGCTCTTGTCCGAAGATAACACGTCGTCCATGGCCAGTCGAGCTCGCCATCGAGGTTAGTTTAATGGACTCAATTATCTTTCCGCATTATGTTGTGCGTTGGAACCAATATGATTACATTGCTAACAATGAGTTGTGTTGTAGGCTGCTATTCAGAAAGAGAGAGAGGCAATGCAGGCGGCTATGGCAGAGAAGGATAAGGAAATTAGGGAGCTGGAGGAGAGGACGACTACATTGGTGGAGGCGGAGAGGGCACTGAATGATGTGTCTACCAGGGCCATATACGAGCTCTTCGTGGTAAGTTTCTTCTTCATGTTATTTCAAATCTTGCATTTGAATGTCCGTTTCATTAATAAATAAAAAGTTTGACTTGTCGAAACCAAATGTACAGTCTATGTGCGAGAAGAACGGCCAAGTCCCTCCGCCGATGCCAGTCATTAACGTGACGGGAACGGTGAGTTTCATTTCAGTGGAGTGATCTTAAGAGTGTCCTCATGCTAACTACACATTGCAAACGATGTTTGGTGCAGAATATGTCCCGAAACGCATCGCACGACCCTTCTATAGTCGAGCCTTCTCCAGGGCAGCCTTCTCTAGGTGAAACAAGCCAGAGCCACCGTGCTTGACCCTAACTTAGGTATGTTATTTCTAGTGTTTTAATAAGAGATAGCTAGATGACATAATTAGCTTAGTTAGCTCCAAAATGACCTATTTAATAAAAAAAATGATCTATACTTAGCTAATTATCCTCGAAATGACATAATTAGCTCCAAAAAGGCATTCTTAGCCAATTTAGCCCGAAGAAGGGGACAAGAGGAGAAGAAAGAGGAAAAATGAAAGGAAGGAAGAAGAAGAAGAGGAGAAGAAGAAGGAGAGGGACGAGGATAAGAAGAAGGAGAAGGAGGAGAAGAAGGAGAAGGAGCTCCTCCTTCTCCTTCTTCTTCCTCCTTCTCCTTCCCCTTCTTCTTTTCTTCTTCTTCTCCTCTTCTTCTCCTTCTCCTCCTCCTACTCCACCTCCTCCTTCTTTTACTTCTTTTTCTCTTTCTCTTCTTCTACGTAGCTTAGACTCATCCAAGAAAGCCTAAATTGGCTAATTATCCATCTAAATGACATAATTAGCTTAGTTAGCTCCAAAATGACCTATTTAATAAAAAATGACCTATACTTAGCTAATTATCCTCGAAATGACATAATTAGCTCCAAAAAGGCATTCTTAGCCAATTTAGCCCGAAGAAGGGGACAAGAGGAGAACAAAGAGGAAAAATGAAAGGAAGGAAGAAGAAGAAGAGGAGAAGAAGAAGAAGGAGAGGGAGGAGGTAAGAAGAAGGAGAAGAAGGAGGAGAAGAAGGAGAAGGAGCTCCTCCTTCTCCTTCTTCTTCCTCCTTCTTCTCCTTCTCCTTCTCCTTCTTATTTTCTTCTTCTTCTCCTCTCCTTATCCTTCTCCTCCTCCTCCTCCTCCTTCTTTTACTTCTTCTTCTCTTTCTCTTCTTCTACGTAGCTTAGACTCATCCAAGAAAGGCTAAATTGGCTAATTATCCATCTAAATGACATAATTAGCTTAGTTAGCTCCAAAATAACCTATTTAATAAAAAATGACCTATACTTAACTAATTATCCTAGAAATGACATAATTAGCTCCA
The DNA here is from genome assembly GCF_904849725.1 of Hordeum vulgare subsp. vulgare. Lineage (NCBI taxonomy): Eukaryota > Viridiplantae > Streptophyta > Magnoliopsida > Poales > Poaceae > Hordeum > Hordeum vulgare. Next base: position 188,599,781 of record NC_058518.1, on the reverse strand, counting down.
AAAGGCATTCTTAGCCAATTTAGCCCGAAGAAGGGGACGAGAGGAGAAGAAAGAGGAAAAATGAAAGGAAGGAAGAAGAAGAAGAGGAGAAGAAGAAGAAGGAGAGGGAGGAGGATAAGAAGAAGGAGAAGAAGGAGGAGAAGGAGAAGGAGCTCCTCCTTCTCCTTCTTCTTCCTCCTTCTTCCTCCTTCTCCTTCTCCTTCTTCTTTTCTTCTTCTTCTCCTATTCCTTCTCCTTCTCCTCCTGCTCCTTCTTTTACTTCTTATTCTCTTTCTCTTCTTCTACGTAGCTTAGACTCATCCAAGAAAGGCTAAATTGGCTAATTATCCATCTAAATGACATAATTAGCTTAGTTAGCTCCAAAATGACCTATTTAATAAAAAATGACCTATACTTAGCTAATTATCCTCGAAATGACATAATTAGCAGCAAAAAGGCATTCTTAGCCAATTTACCCTGAAGAAGAGGACAAGAGGAGAAGAAAGAGGAAAAATGAAAGGAAGGAAGAAGAAGAAGAGGAGAAGAAGAAGAAGGAGAGGGAGGAGGATAAGAAGACGGAGAAGAAGGAGGAGAAGAAGGAGAAGGAGCTCCTCCTTCTCCTTCTTCTTCCTCCTTCTCCTTCTCCTTCTTCTTTTCTTCTTCTTCTCCTCTCCTTCTCCTTCTCCTCCTCTTCCTCCTCCTCCTCCTTATTTTACTTCTTCTTCTCTTTCTCTTCTTCTACGTAGCTTAGACTCATCCAAGAAAGCCTAAATTGGCTAATTATCCATCTAAATGACATAATTAGCTTAGTTAGCTCCAAAATGACCTATTTAATAAAAAATGACCTATACTTAGCTAATTATCCTCGAAATGACATAATTAGCTCCAAAAAGGCATTCTTAGCCAATTTATCCCAAAGAAGGGGACAAGATGAGAAGAAAGAGGAAAATGAAAGGAAGGAAGAAGAAGACGAGAAGAAGAAGAAGGAGAGGGAGGAGGATAAGAAGAAGGAGAAGAAGGAGGAGAAGAAGGAGAAGGAGCTCCTCCTTCTCCTTCTTCTTCCTCCTTCTTTCTCCTTCTCCTTCTCCTTCTTCTTTTCTTCTTCTTCTCCTCTTCCTTCTCCTTCTCCTCCTCCTTCTCCTCCTTCTTTTACTTCTTCTCTTTCTCTTCTTCTACGTAGCTTAGACTCATCCAAGACAACCTAAATTGCCTAATTATCCATCTAAATGACATAATTAGTTTAGTTAGCTCCAAAATGACCTATTTAATAAAAAATGACCTATACTTGGCTAATTATCCTAGGAAATGACATAATTAGCTCCAAAAAGGCATTCTTAGCCAATTTAGCCCGAAGAAGGGGACAAGAGGAGAAGAAAGAGGAAAAATGAAAGGAAGGAAGAAGAAGAAGAGGAGAAGAAGAAGAAGGAGAGGGAGGAGGATAAGAAGAAGGAGAAGAAGGAGGAGAAGAAGGAGAAGGAGCTCCTCCTTCTCCTTCTTATTCCTCCTTCTTCCTCCTTCTCGTTCCCCTTCTTCTTTTCTTCTTCTTCTCCTCTTCTTTCTCCTTCTCCTCCTCCTCCTCCTCCTCCTCCTTCTTTTACTTCTTCTTCTCTTTCTCTTCTTCTACGTAGCTTAGACTCGTCCAAGAAAGCCTAAATTGGCTAATTATCCATCTAAATGACATAGTTAGCTTAGTTAGCTCCAAAATGACCTATTTAATAAAAAATGACCTATACATGGCTAATTATCCTACGAAATGACATAATTAGCTTACTTAGCTCCTAAACGGTCTATTTAATAAAACATGACCTATAGTTAGCTAAGTTCTCTCCTAAATGACATAATAAGGCTTACGTAGCTGCAACATGACCTATTCCCCCTAACTTTGGTATTAAATGGCCTATAATTAGCCTAGCTAGATCAAAAATGGCTTAATAAGCTTAGTTTGCTCCGGAATGGCCTATTTTACCCAAGTTACCTCCGAAACGACCTATAGTTAGCTAGGGTTCCACCTAAATGACATAATTAGCTTAGTTAGCTCCTAAATGGTCTATACTTAGCTAATTTCTCTCTGAAATAACCTATATATACACTACTTCATCTAGTATTATTCTTCTAACTTTCTTATTTATCATTTTGCAGATTACCTTCACTTCACAGGAAGCTTGGAAAATATTGATGGAATGCTTGAAGATGATTTCTTGTACCATGGGTTGTATTGAAACTATTGTAGTATATGAATATATGAAACTTTGTATGCACGTGGATGAAACTGGTGTAATATATGAATCTTTGTATGCACGTGGATGCAACTTGAAAGCTGGATATAAGAGGTTATTTTAATATGGTTATGAGTACGGAAAGAAATTTATTTATGTCAAATATATATATATATATATATATATATATATATATATATATATATATCCTGATTATTGTTAAAATGCTGGATATAACAAAAAATAAATAAAAAGGGGCTGGTTCCCCTCTTTGCCGTCTGCCCCCACATGGCAAAGGGGGGGAGGCAGACGGCAAAGGGGGGAATCTGCCCCCTCTCTCTCCCCTCTTTGCCATCTGCCCCCACATGGAAAAGGGGGGGAGGCAGACGGCAAAGGGGGGAATCTGCCCCCTCTCTCCCCTCTTTGTCGTCTGCCCCCACATGGCAAAGGCGGGGAGGCAGACGGCAAAGGGGGGAATCTGCCCCCTCTTTCTCCCCTCTTTGCCGTCTGCCCCCACACGGAAAAGGGAGGAGGCCTGCCGTTACCACTTAATAGGGATGTTGCAATATATGTCGTCCCAGTTAATTTGCCGTCTGCCCCCTCATGGCAAAGATTCTTTGTCGTCCGCTTTTGGAAAGCAGACGGCAAAGAACCTCTTCACCGTATTTTTTTACCGTCTACTTTGCCGTCAGCTGACCGACGGCAAAGCCTTTGCCGTCCGTGGTTGCACCCTTTGCCGTCCGCTTTGGCAGACGGCAAATTTCTGAATTTCAGTAGTGAACACAATTCTATACACAAATAAAACATACAAGCTTCATATTACAAGCTAGGGGCCTCGAGGGCTAGAATACAAAAGCTCGATAAACACACGAGTAAGCGGAAGCAACAATATCTAAGTACAGACATTAAACAAGGGGTGCCTTAGAGAAGTCTAGCACAAAAGAAACACAATCGAACGAGGCAAGGCCTCCTTCCTGGGAAGCTCCTAAACTACTCCTACTCTTCAACGACCTCCATGAAGAAGTCACCGTCGGTGTGGCAGACGTCTTCGGCAGGATACTCCAGCTCTTGGGTTCCATCATCTGGTCGAAGCAACGGATCAAGGGGAAAAGGGGGAGAAAAGCAACGGTGAGTACTCATCCAAAGTACTCGCAAGACTTATATCAGAACTATGCTAAGTATGCATCAGTATCAAAGAACGGGGTTATATGTGGATTGACTACAGAATTGCGAGAATAGATAGAGAAGGCCTAGTCCTATTGAAGACTAACATCTTCAGGGTCTTGCAACAATAGACGAGAGTAGAACAAGGAAACACAAATAATAGTCATATTGTTGCAGCAATGTTAATATGAGGTCACGCCCAGAGATTCTCCCTCCACTCCCTGCGACAAAGCAATCCCGGAGCAACTAATTCCTGTTAAGTAACAATTGTAGTTGTATAAGATCAGGCCACTGATACGTCCATTTTGCATCATGCTTTCATGTTGATATTTATCGCTTTTTGCGCTCTTATTACACTTCAAGGTACAATACTTATGCCTTTTCTCTCTTATTTTGCAAGGTTTACATGAAGAGGGAGAATGTCGGCATCTGGAATTCTGGCCTGAAAAAGGAGCAAGTTTGAGATGCCTATTCTGCGCAACTCCAAAAGCCGTGAAAATCAACGTGGATTTTTTTTGGGATTTATAAAAAACACTGGGCCGGACAAGTGCCAGAGGGGCGCCAACAGGAGGCCACAAGCCTGCTAGGTGCGGCCTCCCCCCTGGCCGCGCCTAGGGGGCTTGTGAGCTCCCTGCTGGCCCACTGGCCCCCCTCTTTTCCTACAAGAAGGGTTTCGGTCTGGAAAAAATCAAGAGGACGCTTTTCGGAGGATTCGCCACCGCTACGATGCGGAACTTGAGCAGAACCAATCTAGAGCTCCGGCAGGACGATCCTGACGGGGAAACTTCCCTCCCGGAGGGGGAAATCATCGCCATCGTCATCACCAACACTCCTCTCGTCAGAGGGGACTCATCACCATCAACATATTCATCAGCACCATCTCATCTCCAAACCCTAGTTCATCTCTTGTAACAAATCTCAGTCTCGCGACTCCGATTGGTACTGGTAAGGTTGCTAGTAGTGTTAATTACTCTTTGTAGTTGATGCTAGTTCGATTACTTGGTGGAAGATTATATGTTCATAGCTTTGATGCTACTCATTACTTCTCTGGTCATGAATAAGATTATGCTTTGTGAGTAGTTACTTTTGTTCCTCGGGACATGGGATAAGTCTTGCTATAAGTAGTCATGTGAATTTGGTATTCGTTTGATATTTTGATGTGTTGTATGTTGTCTCTCCTCCAGTGGTGTTCTGTGAACATCGACTACATAACACTTAACCATTATTTGGGCCTAGAGGAAGGCATTGGGAAGTAGTAATTAGATGATGGGTTGCTAGAGTGACAGAAGCTTAAACCCTAGTTTATGCGTTGCTTCGTAAGGGGCTGATTTGGATCCACTAGTTTAATGATATGGTTAGACTTTGTCTTAATTCTTCTTTCATAGTTGCGGATGCTTGCGAGAGGGGTTAATCATAAGTGGGATGCTTGTCCAAGTAAGGGCAGTATCCAAGCGCCGGTCTTACCACATATCAAAATATCAAAGTTGCGAACGCGAATCATATGAACATGATGAAAACTAGCTTGACAGAAATTCCCATGTGTCCTCGGGAGCGTTTTACCTCCTATAAGAGTTTGTCCAGGATTTTCCCTTGCTACAAAAGGGATTGGGACACTTTGCTGCACCGTTGTTACTTTTGTTACTTGCTACTTGCTACGAATCTTCTCACCACACAACTACTTGTTACCGATAATTTCAGTGCTTGCAGATATTACCTTGCTGAAAAACACTTGTCAGATCCTTCTGCTCCTCGTTGGGTTCCACACTCTTACTTATCGAAAGTACTATGATAGACCCCCTATACTTGTGGGTCATCAAGACTCTTTTCTGGCGCCTTTGCCGGGGAGTGAAGCACCTTTGGTAAGTGGAATTTGGTAAGGAAACATTTATATAGTGTGCTGAAATTTATTGTCACTTGTCACTATGGAAACTAATCCTTTGAGGGGCTTGTTCGGGGTATCTTCATCTCGAACGGAAGCACAAAGAGTTGCTCCTCAACCTGCTGCACCTACTAAAAATATTTTCTATGAATTTCCTTCGGGTATGCTTGAGAAACTGCTGGCTAATCCTTTTACAGGAGATAGAACATCATATCCGGACTTGCATCTAATCTATGTAGATGAAGTTTGTGGTTTATTTAAGCTTGCAGGTTTGCCCGAGGATGAGGTCAAGAAGAAGGTCTTTCCCTCATCTTTGAGGGATAAGGTGTTGACATGGTATAGGCTATGTGATGATACTGGATTATGGAACTACAATCAGTTGAAATTGGAATTTCATAAAAAGTTTTATCCTATGCATTTAGTACATCGTGATCGGAATTATATTTATAATTCTTGGCCTCGTGATAGAGAAAGCATCGCTCAAGCTTGGGGGAGGCTTAAATCAATGTTATATTCATGCCCCAACCATGAGCTCACGAGAGAAATTATCATTCAGAACTTCTATGCTCGGCTTTCTCATGATGATCGCACCATGCTTGACCCTTCTTGTACCGGTTCTTTTATGAATAGAGATATTGACTTTAGATAGAATTTATTGGAGCTAATTAAACGCAACTCTGAAGATTGGGAGCTTGATGAAGGTAAGGAGTCAGGTATGAATTTCAAGTTTGATTGCGTTAAATCCTTTGTTGAAACAAATACTTTTTGTGATTTTAGCGCTAAGTATGGACTTGATTCTGAGATAGTAGCTTGATTGTGTGAATCATTTGCTAGTCATATTGATCTCCCCAAAGAGAAGTGGTTTAAATATCATCCTCCCTTAGAAGTCAATGTAGTTAAACCCAATCCAGTTGAAGAGAATGTCATTGCCTATAATGATATTGTTGTTCCCAGTGCTTACATTGAGAAACCACCTTTCCCTGTTAGGATAAAGGATCATTCTAAAGCCTCAACTGTGATACGTAGAGGCTACATTATAACACCTACACCCCGTGAGAAGATTAGAGTTGAACCTAGCATTGCTATAATCAAAGATCTCCTGTCCGACAATGTTGATGGCCATAATATTCACTTATGTGAAGATGCTGCTAGAATTACTAAACCACACGCTAGAGACAAACCTAGGCCTGTTGTTGGCACGCCTATTGTTTCGGTTAAGATAGGAGATCATTGTTATCATGGTTTATGTGACGTGGGTGCTAGTGTTAGTGCAATACCTCAATCCTTATATGATGAAATTAAAGACGAGATTGCACCTGTCGAGATAGAACCCATTGATGTCACTATTCAGCTTGCCAATAGAGATACTATCTTCCCTGTGGGAATTGTTAGGGATGTTGAAGTCTTGTGTGGTAAAACGAAGTATCCTACTGATTTCCTCGTTCTTGCTACCACACAAGATAGCTTTTGTCCTATCATATTTGGCAGACCCTTCCTCAATACCGTCAATGCTCATATTGACTGTGAGAAGCAAACTGTCACTTTTGGCTTTGAAGGTGTGTCACACGAGTTCAATTTCTCCAAGTTTGGTAGACAACCTCATGAAAAAGAGTTGCCTAGTAAGGATGAAACTATTGCCTTAGCTTCTATTGTCGTGCCTCCTACTGATCCCTTAGAGAAATACTTGCTTGAGCATGAAAATGATATGCATATGGATGAAAGAGATGAGATAGATAGAATTGTCTTAGAACAATATCCGATCCTTAAGAATAATTTGCATGTTGAACTACTTGGGGATCCACCCCCACCAAAGGGTGGTCCTGTGTTCGAGCTTAAACAGTTGCCAAATGCTCTTAAGTATGCTTATCTTGATGAAAAAGAGATATACCCTGTTATTATTAGTGCTAGCCTCTCAGATCATGAAGAAAAGAAGTTACTAAAAACTCCGAGGAAGCACCGTGCTGCTATTGGATATACTATTGATGATCTCAAGGGCATTAGTCCCACTCTATTGCAGCACAAGATTAAAACCGATCCTGATTTCAAACCAGTTGCTGATCGTTAAAGGAGATTAAATCCTAAGATGAAAGTGGTAGTAAGAAAAGAAATACTAAAGCTCCTTGAAGCAGGTATTATCTGTCCTGTTGATCATAGTGATTGGGTGAGTCCGGTGCATTGTGTCCCTAAGAAGGGATGTATTACCGTTGTCCTTAATGATAAGGATGAATTGATCCCATAGAGGATTATTACTGGCTATAGTATGGTGATCGATTTTAGGAAATTGAATAAAGCCACTAGGAAAGATCATTACCCTTTGCCTTTTATCGACCAAATGCTAGAAAGACTGTCTAAACACACACACTTCTGCTTTCTAGACGGTTATTCTGGTTTCTCCCAAAAACCAGTTGCACAAGCTGATTAGGAGAAAACCACTTTCACCTGCCCTTTCGGTACCTTTGCTTACAGACGTATGCCTTTTGGCTTATGTAATGCACCTGCCACCTTTCAAAGATGTATGATGGCTATATTCTCTGACTTTTGTGAAAAGATTGTCTAGGTTTTCATGGATGACTTCTCCGTTTACGGGTCTCCTTTTGATGATTTGCTCAACAACCTTGATCGAGTCTTGCAGAGATGTAAAGATACCAATCTTGTCTTGAATTGGCAGAAGTGCCACTTTATGGTTAATGAAGGCATCATCTTAGGACATAAAATTTCTGAAAGAGGTATTGAAGTTGATAAGGCTAATGTTGATGCAATCGAGAAAATGCCATACACCACAGATATCAAAGGTATAAGAAGTTTCCTTGGTCATGTTGGTTTCTATGGAAGGTTCATTAAAGACTTCTCTAAGATTTCTAGGCCTCTTACCAATCTCTTGCAAAAGGATATTCCTTTTGTATTTAACGATGATTGTGAGGATGCCTTTGAAATACTTAAGAAGGCTTTGATAATTGCACCTATTGTTCAACCACCTGATTGGAACTTACCTTTTGAAATCATGTGTGATGCTAGTGATTATGTTGTTGGTGATGTCCTAAGGCAAAGAGTTGATAAGAAGTTGAATGTTATTCACTATGCTAGTAAAACTCTAGACAGTGTCCAAAGAAACTATGCCACTACGGAAAAGGAATTTTTAGCAGTCGTGTTTGCATGTGAAAAGTTTAGATCTTACATAGTTGATTCCAAAGTCACTATTCACACTGATCACGCTACTATTAAGTACCTTATGGAGAAGAAAGACGCTAAACCTAGACTTATCAGATGGGTTCTCTTGCTACAAGAATTTGATTTGCACGTTTTCGACAGGAAGGGTGCTGATAACCCAGTAGGAGATAAACGTCAGGAAATGCCTATGAACTATTCACTTTTCATTGAACCATTTGATGTCTGGGGCTTTGATTATATGGGACCTTTTCCAAAATCCAACGGGTATACTCATATCCTAGTTGTTGTTGATTACGTCACTAAGTGGGTAGAAGCTATCCCCACTAATAGTGCTGATCACAACACCTCTATCAGGATGCTTAAAGAAGTTATTTTCCCTAGATTTGGAGTCCCTAGATATCTAATGAATGACGGTGGTTCACATTTCATTCGTGGTGCTTTCCGTAAAACGCTTGCTAAGTATGATGTCAACCATAGAATTCCGTCCCCCTATCACCCTCGGTCCAGTGGTCAAGTAGAGCTAAGCAATAGAGAGATTGAACTAATTCTGCAAAAGACTGTCAATAGGTCTAGAAAGGATTGGTCTAAGAAGCTCGATGATGCACTGTGGGCTTATAGAACTGCCTATAAGAATCCCATGGGCATGTCTCCGTACAAAATGGTGTATGGTAAAGCATGTCATTTACCTCTTGAGCTAGAGCATAAAGATTATTGGGCAATCAAAGAGCTCAACTTTGATTTCAAACTTGCTGGTGAGAAGAGGTTATTTGGTATTAGCTCGCTTGATGAGTGGAGAACTCAGGCATATGACAATGCCAAGTTGTTCAAAAAAAGGTTAAGAGGTGGCATGATAAAAGGATACAAAAGCGTGAGTTCAATGTAGGTGATTATGTCTTGCTATATAATTCTCGTTTAAGATTTTTTGCAGGCAAGCTTCTCTCTAAATGGGAAGTTTCCTATATTGTTGAGGAAGTATATCGTTCCGGTGCTATCAAGATCAACAACACGGAAGGTAATTGTTTGAGAGTGGTAAATGGGCAGAGAATCAAGCACTATATCTCACGTACTCCCATAATTGTTGAAAGCAATATTATAAATACCATAACTCCGGAGGAATACCTAGGGGATATTTATCAGTCTGTTGTAGTCTCCGAAAACAAAGAGGTATGTGTTTCCGTAAGTAAACAGACTCCAAAACTTTTCCAGTAGGAATTTTTCTCTGTTTTGGAATATTTAGAAAAATAGAAAAAATTGAAGTAGTCGGGAAAGCGCACGAGGAGGCGACAAACCTGCCACGCGCGGGCCACCCCCTGGCCGCGCTTGGGGGCTTCTGGCCACCTCATGTGCCTCCCAGACTCCGTTTTCTTGCAGAGTACTCCTTCTAGTTGGAAAAAAATCATTATATATTCTCCAGAAAGGTCTGACCCTCGTATCACGCAAATTTCCTCTGTTTTTGTTTCGAGCCTGTTTCTACTGCAGATCTAGATTGTTATGGCTTCCCCAAAAGCTCTAAAAGACAAGATCTTCGAGAAGGTCATCAATCCCTACCTCGCGAGAGTGCTGCAACACCCTCAATCTATCGAGATTGTAAATGCATCTAGTTCCCCTTAGTGATTTTGGTGGTTTGAAGACTTATAGGTTAAGTATCTAATGTGTTCATGAGTGTACATAGGATCTATAAGTCACTGAGGAGTTTGAAATATTTGATGAATATTGACCCCTAAAAATGTATATCTTCGGTTGAAGAAATTGGTCTGAAGCTGACAAATTGAATCGCAAAGAATCTGCGATGAAATTGATATTCCTCATGAAGATATTGAAATTGAGGAATTCGGTGTGTCCTGAAGAAAATCATTCTGAAGACTTTGAAGCATGAAGATTTACTCTTTCTGTTTTGTTTTCTTCACACTTGAGTAATAGGAACACCGTACTTTTAAAGGGGGTCGAAGTTACACTTTGGAATGAATTTCCTCATCATGCTCAACCCAAGCCTAATCCTACCAAAAGCCTCAAGTGAGGAATACGAGTGACATGAGGACTCTCACAGTTGAGGGTTCCGACCATTTCGATAGCCACACCACATCATTGGTCTTATCCACACCAAGGGTTATATTATTTTAGGGCATTAGTGTCAACTCATGTCGGGATGCTCCCATGCTATAAATAGCCGCCCCCCACAACCATTAGCTGGTTGGCTGCTCCGTTAGAAACTAACACTTGTCATAAGAGCAACCCAATTCCTCAAAGTCTTCGAGAGTAATTCATCAGTGAGGAAATACCCCAAACACCAAACCACAAACCTAGAACCAAGTGATTGAGCATCACGGAAGAAGTTGTTCCTGCGTGGGACTGAAGCCTTTTACCTTTGAGGACTGTGTATCCTCCAGACGGTTAGGCGTCATGGTCTAGAGCAATCCAGCAGTCAATTGTGGATCGCAGAGTGACCAAGTTTGTGATGGTTTGGAAGTCTGCCCTGAAGACTTACCACGAGTGTTGGGCGAGGACTATGTGTTCTTAGCCCAAGGAGAATACGGTAGCGACTGTGTATCCCGGGACTGTGTGTCTTTTGATTTCAATACCAAGCCGCTCCAAACCAGATGTACAATTGTCACAACAGTTGGAACTGGGTCATCAACTACTGTCTTCGCTGTGAAACGGGTTCTAATTCCTCAACTCTTTACATTCCTTAGATTATGTGTTGATGACTTTCACTGTCACTGTTTGAAGAATTTGCTGAAGACTTTCTATGAAATTCCTCAACCCCAAATTCTTCACGCTAGTTAATCCTCGTCTTTTTTCTGCGTGCCTGCTCACTGTGCAATCTGTTTTCACATTCCTCACACTGAAAAACTATTGTTGTGAAACTTTGCAATCCTGATCCTTTACTGTTTCCGCTGTAAGTTAGTCATCAGTGAGGAATTTCCTCAAAAGGAATTTCCTTAGTGATGAAATTCTAAAAATCTCCTATTCACCCCCCCTCTAGTCGATATAATGCACTTTCAATTGGTATCAGATCAAGGTACTCCCTTGTTCTGTGTGATTTTGGTTTAACCACGTGGAGTTTTAGTTATGTCGACTGCAGGCATGATTAAGGTTACTGCAGCATGTCCTACTTTCGAAGGAAAGAATTTTCCCTTCTGGAAGACCAAGATGCAACTGCATCTACAAGCTATTGATAATGATCTCTGGTATATTGTGGAACATGGCGTCCCCATCATCTTTGCTAGTGTCTCTGCTGCTGATGTGAACAAATTCAAGCAACTTGATTCTCAAGCGAAGAATATCATCTGTGGCCATGTGAGCCCAGGCCAGTTTGGAAGAGTGAGTGCTTTGGGCTCTGCAACGCTTATCAGGGAGAGACTGTGCAAAGTAAATGAAGGAGTATCAACCCAGCGTGACTCTCGTATTGATGTTCTTCGCAATCTCTTCAATCGCTTCAAGAGGCATGACAATGAAAGTTGCCAAGATACCTTTGATCGCCTCACTGACATATCAAATGAACTACAAGCACTGGGAGCTCGAGACATCACTGATCACGAAGTTGTGAAGAAACTGCTAAGATCTTTGGATTCTTCATTTGATACTTTAGTCCTGATGATTCAAGAAAGACCAGACTACAAGATGCTTGATCCAGCTGATATACTCGAAAGGCTCAATACTCATGAATTCCAGCAAGAAGAAAAGAAAGATCTATATGGACCAAGCTATTCTACACCACGTGCACTGAAGGCTAGAGCAATTTCCTCATCTGAAGAAGAAGACTCAGATGACAACATTGGTGACCCTGAAGAATTTGGACAGGAGCTTGCAATGCTCGTGAGGAAATTCCAGAGGTTTACACGATGTGGCCAGTTCGGTAAATCTTCAAGAAGAGACATGAGGAAATCAGAAACTTCATCTGAGGACTACAAGAAAAGAACCTGCCACAAATGCAAGAAATTGGGTCATTACATTGATGACTGTCCCTTTGGGGAAAGGAATCAAAGAAGAAGAAATATAAGGATGACAGTTCTCATGACTCGAAGAAGAAGAAGAAATCTTCAAAATCCTCATCTTCCAAGCCCTCGTCGCACAAGAAGACTAGTTTCAGAAAGGCTCGGGCACTTATTGCAAGGAAATGGATTCGGAGGTAGAATCAGAGGAATGTGTTGAAGAAGAGGGTTCTAATGAAGACTCAGAATCCGGACAGGCCAGACTTGCACTTGCAACCACTTTCGTCAGCAAGTCAATCTTCAACCTTGAAGAAGATGATAAGACCATCCACACTGATGACTATGTTGATGACTTCGCTCCAACCTATTGCTTCATGGAAAAAGGTTCAAAGGTACCGAATGATGCTTCCTCCTCTGATTCAAGTGACTGTGAACCTGATGATTATAAAAAACCCAGTTACAGTAAACTTGCTATCATTGCCACTAAACAACAAACTGCCCTGGAAAAGCTTCAGAAACTGCTAGATAGAAGTGATGATCTGTTGAATAATGAACTGAATCTTACCCAAATCCTCACTGAAGATGTGAAAAGTCTTCAGTGTAGATTTGATAATCTTCAAGATCGTTATGATACACTTCTCGCTCATCATGAGAAACTTTCCTATGAATTTCTTCAAAGGAAGCTTGATCTAGAGAAGCTGAGGATTTCTCATGATGATCTTCGTATGGAAAATGATTCATTACTAGATCAACAGATCAGCGCTGCTCAAGCTGAATTCATTCGTCCATGTCTTAAATGCATTGAACGTGAAACTGCCAATTCTTCACCAGAATCATCAAATGCTTCTATTGCTACAAATTCTTCAACTACACCTGTAGTGTCTATTTCCTCACTTGAGGAAAACACAAATGTTACTGATGAAAATGCAGGGTTGAAGGAATTGTATGTGACATGCATATACAAAACCTCAAAGGACATCAAACCCTTTGTGATGTGCTCAAAAAGCAGATCTTGAACAGGAACCCGAGGAAAGAAGGAATTGCCTTTGAGAGGAAATTGAATGCTGATGGATCTTATTGGAAACCTGAGCAGTATCCCAAAACCTCATGGGTTGCTGCTACTGGGCCTCCTTCTGTTCCATCCAATCTAACTGGCTTTTCATGTGAATTATCCTATTCCTCAAATGAGTCATTTGACTCCAACTATAAACTATTCAAAAATCAATCTGGTGAAGTATTTGCTCGATATGTTGGAACTAACTTCAGTAATGGCCCTCCTTTGAGGAAAATTTGGGTTCCGAAAAGTTGTCTTAAAAATCTTGAGGTGAATGTCCTCATGACACCACCAATGAAGAATCTGAACCCCAGATCAAAATCCTCAAGAGGACCAAAGTCTTCAAGAGGATCAAAATCCTCAACTAGTCAAAATTATGCTTGTTCCCGTGCTAATACTTCTAACATGCAGGGAAACTACAAGGAATATGAATATGAGCGTTACTCTTCAAATCATTATGTTCATAAGTCCTCAAACCAGTTCTCTGCATATTCATATGAGTATTTAACCCCCCCCCCTACTGTTAAGAGAAGTGCATTAGCTTAAATGCACCTTTCTCATATGGTGCTCGCAGGATGATGAATGCTTTACCACCCCTTCAGATATGGGTGGTGAAGAAATCAAACTAATCACTTATGCACGTCTGGTCTCCAGATGAAAATCAACATTTGAAGAATTTGCTGGAGACCTGAGGAAATGCTTGATAGGACGCAAGCTAATATTGATGAAATAGAAATATTTCACACATCCTTGTAATTCTGTTGTGATGAAATTCTTATCTGATGAAATTGATATCATATTCTTTAAATCTGAATCATATGAGATGGTAAGCTGTACTAATTCATTTGGAGGATGACAAACCCAAGAATACTGAATGGGTTCTTGATAGTGGCTGCACACATCACATGACTGGTGATAAAAGCTTCCTAATGAATATGCCACTAACTCCATCACCTCTAAAGAAAATCACATATGCTGACAAAGGTAAAACCAAGGTACTGGGACTTAGCAAAGTGGCTATTTCCAAGGATAGGCATATGGACAAAGTGATGCTTGTTGAATCCCTTGGTTTTAACCTCATGTAAGTCTCGATGCTTTGTGATCTTGATATGATTGTTATCTTGGGTAGATATAGATGTGTAGTCATCATGGAATCTGACAGATCCAAAGTCTTCGAAGGTGTAAGAAGAGGGGATTTGTACATTGTTGATTTATCTACAGGTCCTCAACCAGCCACTTGCTTACTAGCAAAAACCTCAGAAGGATGGCTGTGGCACCGAAGACTAGGTCATGCAGGCATGAGGAATTTGCACACGCTCGCGAAGAATAAGCATGTCATCAGCATCGAATCAGTCAAATTCCTCAAGGATCATCTCTGTGGTGCATGTGAATCTGGGAAAATGACCAGATCCAAGCATCTCTCGAAGGCTATCATGACCACTACACGTCCATTCGAATTGCTTCATATGGATCTATTTGGACATACTCACTATGCCACACTAACCAATGCAACATCTTTATATGGCTTCGTCATAGTTGATGATTATTCTAGATATACATGGGTGCATATCATCGTATATAAAACAGAAGTGCAGGAAATCTTCAAACAATTTTCTTCAAGGGCCGCGATGAAATTTGGCATCAAGATCAAACATATCAGGAGTGGTAATTTAACAGATTTCAAAAACACTGGTCTTGATGATTATCTTGATGAACTTGGTATTACTCACGAATTATCTACTCCTTATACTCCTCAGCAGAACGGTGCCGTCGAAAGGAAGAACAGGACTCTGGTTGAGATGGCAAGAACTATACTTGAAGAATATCACACTCCTCCTCGCTTTTGGCCTGAAGCAATCAACATGGCATGCCATATCATCAACAGGGTATATGTTCACAAATTCCTCAAGAAAACCTCATATGAACTCCTCACTGATAAGAAACCCAATGTAAGTTATTTCAAAGTCTTCGGTGCAAAATGTTGGATTAGAGATCCTCACCATAGCTCAAAATTTGCACCTAAGGCACATGAGGGTTTTATGCTCGGTTATGGAAACGACTCGCACACCTACAGAGTCTTCAACAACTATCACAACAAAGTTGTTGAGACTGTAGATGTGCGGTTCGATGAAACTAATGGCTCGCAAAGAGAGCAATTGCCTTCTGATCCAGATAAGTTGTCTCCTGAGGAAGCAATAAAGCTCAAACCTACTAAAGACATTGTTCCCACTGAGGAAATTGCTGAAGAAACCATCCCCATCACTGATGAAAATCAAGAAGATGCTCTTGAGGAAATTGCTCCAGAACCACTTCCTCAGCCCAGACGAAATCCTCAACCAGCTCATCCAAGGATTGCAAATGAAGTAGAACTTGACAAAATCCTCAACGATATCAACGCGCCAGGTCCTCTCACTCGCTCAAAAGCTTCACACTTAGTTAACTTTTGTGGGCATTTTTCCTTTGTATCTATCACACAACCCTCAAAAGTTGCTGAGGCTTTCTTGGAACCGGAGTGGATCCAAGCTATGCAAGACGAACTTCTTCAATTCAAGCTGAATGACGTATGGGAGCTAGTCAAACGACCAGATCCTCGCAAGCACAACATCATCGGAACCAAGTGGATTTTCCGAAACAAGCAAGATGAGGATGGTCAAGTGGTGAGGAATAAGCCACGACTCATAGCCCAAGGCTACACCGAGGTTGAAGGAATCGATTTTGATGAAACTTTTGCACTTGTTGCTAGACTTGAAGCTATTCGAATACTACTTGCTTATGTTAATCATCATAACATCATCTTATATCAAATGGATGTGAAAAGTGCATTCCGCAATGGTAAGCTTGAGGAAGAAGTATATGTTGCTCAGCCCCCAGGTTTTGAGGATCCAAAGAATCCATACAAAGTCTTCAGACTCAAAAAGGCGCTCTATGGTCTCAAGCAAGCCCCTCGGGCATGGTATGACACATTGAAGGAATTCCTCATGAAGAAAGGGTTCAAACCTGGTTCACTCGATCCAACTCTTTTCACTAAATCCTATGATAATGAGCTATTTGTGTGCCAAATATATGTCGATGATATCATATTTGGCTGTACTGACAAACGATACAGTGATGAATTTTCTTACATGATGAGTGAAGAATATCAGATGTCTATGATGGGGGAGCTGAAATTCTTCTTAGGTCTTCAAATTCATCAACAACGCAATGGAATCTTCATATCACATGAGAAATACCTCAAGGATGTTCTGAGGAAATTCGACATGCATGAATGCAAAGGTGCCAAGACTCCAATGCCTACCAACGGCCACCTCGGCGCTGATGAAAATGGTAAAGAATTCGATCAGCAGGTATGTCGCTTTATGATTGGCTCTTTATTGTATCTGTGTGCATCTAGGCCAGATATAATGCTTAGTGTTTTCATGTGTGCACGTTTTCAAGCAAAACGGAAGGAATCACACCATAAGGCTGTCAAGCATATTCTTCGATACGTAGCTCACACACCAACACTAGGATTATGGTATCCCAAGGGCTCAAATCTTCATCTGGTAGGGTATTGTGATTCTGACTATGCTGGTGATCATGTGGATCGCAAGTCAACTTCTGGTACATGCCATTTCCTCGGAAGATCACTAGTTTGCTGGTCCTCAAAGAAGCAGACCTGCGTATCACTCTCCACTGCCGAAGCTGAGTACATTGCTGTTGGTTCATGTTGTGCTCAATTACTATGGATGAAGCAAACCCTCAAGGACTACGACATCAACATGAAGAATGTGCCTCTTTACTGCGACAATGAGAGTGCAATCAAGGTTGCATACAACCCAGTACAACACTCGAAGACTAAGCACATCCAGATTCGTCATCATTTTCTTCGGGACCATGTCCTCAAGGGCAATATCCTCATCGACCATGTGGAGATTGATGATCAACTGGCAGATATCTTCACTAAGCCCTTGGATGAGAAAATGTTTTGCAAGTTGCGGTGTGAGCTAAGTATCTTAGAATCTTCAAATGTTTTGTAAAAACATGCACACATCCTAAGACTTATGCGAAATTGATGACTTAGATGTGCAACACATGATGAATCGATTTTCTTCAACTGATGAAGAATATCACTCTGAATGTGAAGAAATCAACGAAGAAATTGGTTCTCATGGCCCTACGACAATTGTACGCGGCGTCTGTAATCAACATTCTTATATGGTGGGTCACGCCACAGCCCAACGTGAAATTCCTCAAGTTGATTTTCTTCAAAGTTCCATTTTCTCAAAACTTGTTTTTCTTCAAAACAATATTTCTTCATTATGACGATTTACCACAAAATCCTCAAGTTAGTCAAATCTTCAAAAACACTTGATGACTTTCGTTTAACTAGATAGACTCTGATTTCAAGTCGTCAACAACATTCACTTATAGATATTTCTTCAAGTTGATATTTCATCTAAGTGAATGTGATCGGACCCTACTTTCCCTCTATGCTATTCTCATCCAGTCTATTCAATTCTTCATATGCGTTCTACTTGAAACTTTGTTCAAAATCCTCACTGCGTCCTTGTCAGTTGATGATTTTGTGACAAAATCCTCAAATCTTCAAAAATGTTTCTTTAATGCACAATAACTGAACACCCACTTCCCTCGTTCGGATTACCACGATCTCCACCGCTTTGCTCGGGAGCTACACGTATCCTGCGGAGATGAAGAGGTAGGGGCTATTTGGTCCGATTTATTCGCGCCAAAGGTAAATGCCTGGCTATAAATATGTCCTTATCCCCCTCAGCAAACACTTCTTCGCTCCATCGCTCTCCTGCTACAGCAAAAGCCCCGAACGCTAGCGCCACCGTTGGAAGTCTCGTCGCTGGCGAAGAAGAGCTTCACTGCCTCGACTTTTCCGTTGCCGAAACCACGCGGGAGTCGGACCATCTTCGTCCGCCACCGCCTTAGACGTCCTCTGCTGCTGGGTTAGGGCGCATTGGACTCGCACCGAAGAGCTTCTCCCAAAAACTCTTCTCTGTTCTTCGTGCGCGCCGTCTAGGGTAAATAAAAACCCTATTTTTACAGCAAGTTAGATCTACTATTTTACATCTTTGATGTGAAATCTGTTTTTCCTCAAGAATCCATATGCATCTGATTCCTCAAACACTGCCTATCACCACACTATTGATGAACTTCACTAAGCATCTAAGATTTTCACGAGATTCCTCACTTGTGCGAATTTTCCGATTTGTGCAACTCTGGAACCCTAGAACAGTATGTTTAGGCAAATTCCTCAACCACTGGTTAAATTCCTCAACTGTCAAACTTTTTAATTTTCTTCAAATCTGAGAACGCGTATGACCTCTCCAAATTCCTCGCAACTATACTCTGTTCACAGGTACACACATGTCAGCTGATGAATCTCTCTGTTCTCATCACATTAACTCATTTGCAGCGTTTCTTGAAGAAAATCTTCAAGTCTCATCAGAATCTTCAAGAGTTCAATCTCATGAGCAAAATCCTCAGCTCAAGAAAATGGAGGATGACAGGAAACAGAAGGGAGGCAAGAAACTTGAGCAGAATACAACTTTGGATATCCCTGAGTATATTTACTTGGACTATTGCACACCTGATGAAAATGAAACAATGGCCAAGAGAAAGATTCGGCTTTAGAAGATAGAACGCCGATGGGCTAAGGAGTGGAAGGAATACAGATTTGTCACTCCCAAGTATGCGAAGAAATTCGCTCTGAAGCCTCCTGGCAAACGGGCTCCACTTGAGGCTCATCAAGTAGCACATCCCTCAAGCCTCAAGACCCTTGATGACTATCCTGATGAAAAGGACAAGCACTTGGCTAAGCTTAAGAAGTAGGCGGATGCTGCGGTAAGGAAATTCAATGAATCATCTACTGCAGCTTCAACTGCAGCTACTTCCTCTGCTGTTGAGACCTCTGGTTCGGCAATTCCTCAACAGAAGTCTGTGCCATCAAAACCAAAGGCTTCAAAGCCTCAAGAGAAACCAGCTCTAGCATCAGCTACAAAACCCTCAGCGCCAAAATCCTCAGCGCCACCACAGGTTTCAAAACCAGAACTGAAGCCAGTCATGAAGCCACTGTCCGCTACCTCCAGCTCCTTACTCCCAGCTGCAACCAGCTCGGTGACAAAGTCTTCACCACCTCCTATGAAGACTCAGGTGTCTGCTGGAAGAGGAACAAAACGAAGCCCTAGCAAAATCATCACAGTCCCTTCTGCATCAGAGGGTAGTGATGAATATGATGATGAAACCCTGCAAGCTATAATCAGAAACAAGCACGAGAGGGTAGCTCAAGCTTCTGGTAGCGCCATTCCTCTGGCCATGGACCCCAAAGTCCTCCTAGACTACATAAACATCTGGTATGTTGACCCCAACACTCCGCTTGATGATTTGAAACTTCCCCCTGGTATGAGCCACATGGTGGCCACATTCATCAATGGGGCCATTCCTCTGGCCAAGTGGAAGGAGCAGCAAGCCAAACAGGCGAAAGTTGCTAAGCTCAAGAAGGAGAAATTCCTCAAGCAGAATCTCCTCAACCTGACGCCTGATGCACTGGTGTCAACACATGCTGAGTTGAAGACTTTGACAAATAAGTACTCCAAGCTATCTGATCATCAGAGTCTCAAGAGCAGTTTCATCAAATTTGCCACTAAAGCTGTTGACGACTACAACAAGAAGGTTGCCCCTCCAGTACCAACCACTCAGCCTCTGATTGAAGAGCTAGCCGATAAATATCCTCAAGCTGATGAAACTCCTCAAGCTGAGGAAATACCACAAGAAAGTCGTGTGGATGTACCAGCAATTGAAGAAATCACCGTGGAAAATCTAGCTGATGAATCTGCTACAACTGGTGAGACTGCCCCTGATCCAGCTGCTGCTTCAAAGCAAGCTGATGACTCTGTTCCAGCTGGTTCCTCAAAGCCAGCTGATGAATCTGCTGAAAAAACACCTTCACAAAAAGCTTCAAAGGTGAAGAAGATGACTCCGTCTGCATCAGACGTGAAGAAGACAAGGGCTGCTGAGAAGGAAGCCAAAAAGAGAAAGGCGTCCTCAGCAAAAGAAAACACGGAGGCCAAGCTCCTCAAAGCGCTTGAAGAAAATGCTCCAGTGGACCCTGTGCCCCTCAACGTCGCTCCATCTTATGAAATGGTCACCTTTGAAGACAAGGAGAAAGGGCCAGATGAGGAAATGAAGGATGCCGCATCTAAGGAACACACTGACGAAGAAATTCGCATTGACGACAGTCCTCAGCCCTCCATTCCTCAGGTAACAACTGCACAAGGATCAGCTGCACCAGCTGATGAATCTGGCTCGGTCACCAAGCAAGCTGAGGAAGAGCAAAGTGAAAATCCTCAAGCTGATGAAATTCAGAGTCCTAAGAAAAATCCTCAAGTTGAGGATCAGGTTGACCCAACTCCTCCTACTGAGCAAGAGCTTCACACTGAGGCTCAGTATGAACCTACTCCTCCTCCTGAGCAGAACCCTCAACAGGATGCTCCACTTGATGACATTCCTCAGCCTGAGGCACAGCCAGATCCGTTCCTCAACCTGAAGCACAACATGAGCATGCTCCTCAGCCTGAAACCTAAGCTGATGAAATTCCTCACCCTGAGGACAATGCTGAGGAAAATGCACCAGACCAAGACAATGCTTTCGTCGTGCTCAATCCAGAGACTGCAATTGTTGTCCCCCCTCTAGTTCCTCAGCAAAATCTTTAGCCAATGCAGCGTCAGCCATTCTCCAAGCGACCACAGTTTCAAAAGGAGAACTTCTTTGAAGAACACATGTACTTCATTGGAGAAAATCCCTATGACAAGTCTCAAATCAGAAATCTGAAGTTTTGGACGAGGACACAGCTGAATTACTATGCCTCTGTGTTGTGTGGAATAAATAAGATATTCCAGTAATTGCATATTCCTCATGTTGAACTTGAAGCAATACCATGCCTGGCTCCAGTCCTCAATGTCCTTCATGAAGCTGGACTGTTACCAATGTGCTCAGACATCTCTGATTGGAACAGTGAGCTCATTCTTCAGTTTTATGCCACTCTTCACATATCTGGCGGTCCTGAAGACATTAACACCTGGGTGTTTGACTGGATGACGCAAAACACTCACTACAAGGCTCCTGCTACTGAGCTACTGCGTGAATTGCCAGTATGAATTCCCTCAGAGGAGGCCGTGAAGCTTTATGGTGAGCGTGAGCTGCCCAATGGGATGATGGAAGTCCTCATGAAGCCTTTGGCTAAAGGGCAACCACCGAGAAAAACCTTCCTCGTCCACGAGCTCAAATATACACCAAGGTCTGTTTATAGAATCCTCTGCAGTGTTCTTGCGCCGATCAAAGGCCATGATGATGATGAAGATGTCGTAGGCATCATGAAGAATATCCTCTTCAACATCATCCATGGTATTCCAATCAACATACATGATTTCTTCTTGAGGACTTTGGCCGACAATGCCATGTGTCCATTTGATCACAAGATATTTGCCCCATGGATCATGAGATTGATCAGGACAAGGACAGGCATCAACTTCCATGCTGATTTCAACAACCATGTTGGTTATATGCCTCCTATCAGGGTCAACAAGAAGACTTTGGAGCCAGTTGAAGGAAAAGGCAAGTCGGTTATTGATGAAGGCCGTAGGCCCCTTGATGGCTAGTTCAGAGAGCCGGAAGCATATTCTTCATGGGATGATACTGAGACTCACCCTCCAAGCCATGTTGCTCCTCACGTGTTGAATACAAGAGAGATTCTTCTCAGTCTTCACCAGAAGGTGGATCGCAATCACAAGTGGGTCAAACGCCAGTTCGGCGCCATTGTGAAAACCCTCACTGAAACACAGAACTCTGTGAAGCTTAACCATCACTATGTGCATGAGGTTTTTGATCGCACCTGGGCCACACTTACTCATCTGAAGACTCACACAGAACTTGAAGAATTGGAGTTTGAGCGAGACTTTGACTGGTCGTGGCCTCCCAAGAAGAAGTTCAGGCCAATTCCAGTTCCAGACCTTGAAGACAGTTCCTTTTCTTCATTCCGCACTGCTGAATCTGATGAAGAATAGCACGACACTGCCACCGGCCCAAGGAAGAAGACTACTCCCAAGAAGCACCATGCATCTTCATCAACCGCCAACGAGTGAAGTCTTCACAGGCGTTAGTCCTCAGTTTGTCCCTTTTTGTCACTTGATGACAAAGGGGGAGAAACTTGAGATTTAGTCTTCAAGCGGGATATTTTGGGGCTTATGAACTATATTTAAGTCACAAACTCTTGTCTCTTCTGAAGTTTTTATGTAATGAGTTGTAACTTAAGCCCGATGGTACTCTGACGCTTTTGAACGTTTTTCTTCGCGTGCTTACTCCTCAAGTTTTTAATGCACACATGCTGAAATTCGTCACATACCATTTGTCATCATGCATCTTCACTTTCTTCATACTATATGTTATATGTATGCATGATTTACAAGACTCAGGGGGAGATCTCCATGATATAAATCATCAATGTGCATTTGCTGTGAAAAGCAAAATCCTCAAGATATGCACATCTTCAGGGGGAGTTTCTCTGAATCTTGTTTTCAAATTCCTCAAATGAGTATTTACACTTCATATTTTTATCCATGTTGAAGACTTAACCTAATTGTCATCAACCACCAAAAAGGGCGAGATTGTAAGTGCATCTAGTGCCCCTTAGTGATTTTGGTGGTTTGAAGACTTATAGGTTAAATATCTAATGTGTTCATGAGTGTACACAGGATCTATAAGTCACTGAGGAGTTTCAAATATTTGATGAATATCGACCCCTAAAAATGTATATCTTCGGTTGAAAAAATTGGTCTGAAGCTGAAGAATTGAATCGCGAAGAATCTGTGACGAAATTGATATTCCTCATGAAGATATTGAAATTGAGGAATTCAGTGTGTCGTGAAGAAAATCATTCTGAAGACTTTGAAGCATGAAGATTTACTCTTTCTGTTTTGTTTTCTTCACACTTGAGTAATAGGAACATTATACTATTAAAGAGGGTCGAAGTTACACTTCGGAATGAATTTCCTCATGATGCTCAACCCAAGCCTAATCCTACCAAAAGCCTCAAGTGAGGAATACGAGTGACATGAGGACTCTCACAGTTGAGGGTTCTGACCGTTTTGATAGCCACGCCACATCATTGGTCTTATCCACACCAACGGTCATATTATTTAAGGGCATTAGTGTCAAATCATGTCGGGATGCTCCCAGGCTATAAATAGCCGCCCCCCACAACCATTAGCTGGTTGGCTGCTCCGTTAGAAACTAACACTTGTCATAAGAGCAACCCAATTCCTCAGAGTCTTCGAGAGTAATTCATCAGTGAGGAAATACCCCAAACACCAAACCACAAACCTAGAACCAAGTCATTGAGCATCACTGAAGAAGTTGTTCATGTGTGGGACTGAAGCCTTTTACCTTTGAGGACTGTGCATCCTCCAGATGGTTAGGCATCATGGTCTAGAGAAATCCAGCAGTCAATTGTGGATCGCCGGGTGACCAAGTTTGTGAGGGTTTGGAAGTCTGCCCTGAAGACTTACCACGAGTGTTGGGCGAGGACTGTATGATCTTAGCCCAAGGAGAATACGATAGGGACTGTGTGTTCCAGGACTGTGTGTCTTTTGGTTTCAATACCAAGCCGCTCCAAACCAGATGTACAACTATCACAGCAGTTGGAACTGGGTCATCAACTACTATCTTCGCTGTGAAACACGTTCTGATTCCTCAACTCTTTACATTCCTCGGATTATGTGTTGATGACTTTCACTGTCACTGTTAGAATAATTTGCTGAAGACTTTCTCTGAAATTCCTCAACGCCAAATTTTTCACGCTAGTTAATCCTCATCTGTTTTCTGCGTGCGTGCTCACCGTGCAATCTGTTTTCACATTCCTCACATTGAAAAACTGCTGTTGTGAAACTTTGCAATCCTGATCCTTTACTGTTTCCGCTGTAAGTTAGTCATCAGTGAGGAATTTCCTCAAAAGGAATTTCCTTAGTGATGAAATTCTAAAAATCTCCTATTCACCCCCCCTCTAGTCGATATAACGCTCTTTTAGAGATGCGTGAGGGGATGTTTCACATCCGTGACGTTGAGGGGCCCAAGAAGACCAGAAGCATGGAGGCGAGGCTCGAAGCAATGGAGCAACAGGTCTTCAAGTGCCAAGGGATGGTGGAGCATGGACTCAACGCCAACCACATGATGGTCACGGAGTTCACCAAAAAGCACAAGATCGATGCCAATGACATCGGGAAGCACCTCTCCAGGCTCTATGACAGAATTGATCACCTCCAAGCCTAGATCTATGACCTACACAACCAAAACTGTGAGTATGAGTATAGATTTAAATCAATATGGTTGGCTACAGATTTGAGGATTCTCGAGACTCGGTCATCTTTCCATGATGGAGCAACTATGCCTTGGAAGATGGAGGATCAAGCCCATGTTGCAACAACTCCACCACCATCACCTCCAAAGGAATACAACTAAGAATGGGTATGGGCAATCCCCTTGGGTTGTGCCAAGCTTGGGGGAGTTGCCCTGGTATCGTATCACCATCACATCTTTTGCCTTTACCTTTGTTTTAGTTTGTTCCTTTTCAGTTTTCTCTTTCTCTAGTAGATTAAAGGTCTTAGTGTTTTAGGCTTGAGTTTTGCTTTGTGTCACCCCCGATGTATTCGAGCTCGTGAGCCATATAATAAAGAGTGTCTTAGTTAAGGGCCTTTCCTCATGCCATGATCAAAAGAATGAGAAAAGAACAAAAGCATGAAAAGATCATGCAATGATCTTATGGGAAGTGATGGCTTCACATATAAAAAGAATGATGATTGAAACTTGTTGAGGGTAGACAAACGTAGACCTTGGTCATTGTTGCAATTAATAGGAAGTGATAAAGAAGGAGAGGTTCACATATAAATATATCATCTTTTACACCATCTATGATTGTGAACACTCACTACACTATTGCATGCTTAGAAGTAGATGTTGGACAAGGAAGACGACATAATGAATTGTGTTTGCTTGGTTCCAAACAATGTTATATGACTAGAGATCCCTTAGCATGTGACGATTGCTTCCACCTCATATCAGCCAAAACTCCCGCACCAAGTAGAGATACTACTTGTGCATCCATAAACCTTCAACCCAGTTTTGCCATGAGAGTACACCATACCTACCTAAGGATTGAATTAGATCCTTGAAGTAAGTTTTCATCGGTGCAAGCAATAAAAATTGCTCCCTAATATGTATGATCTATTAGTGTGTGGAAAATAAGCTTTGTACGAACCTGTGATGAGGAAGACATAAAAGCGACGGACTGCATAATGAAGTTCTTTATCACAGGAGGCAATATAAAGTGACGTTCCTCCACACTAAGAGGACACACATCCAAACCTCAAAGTCGCATGACAACCTCTGCTTCCCTCTATGAAGGGCCTTTTTTGTACCTTTACTTTTTGCCCTTGAAAGAGTCATGGTGATCTTCACCAATTCCTTGTTTCGCCTTTATCTTGGCTAACGTCATATGCTAGGGAAAGATCTATAATCATATGTCAACTTGAAAGTAAGTATTCATTAATTATTATTGTTGACATTAC
The DNA here is from genome assembly GCF_904849725.1 of Hordeum vulgare subsp. vulgare. Taxonomy (NCBI): domain Eukaryota; kingdom Viridiplantae; phylum Streptophyta; class Magnoliopsida; order Poales; family Poaceae; genus Hordeum; species Hordeum vulgare. The sequence continues at coordinate 188,573,766 of NC_058518.1, read as the reverse complement.
CCTTGAGGTAAATGGTTGGGAGGCGAAACTATAAGCCCCTATCTTTCTCGGTGTCCAACTGAAACTTTGATCTCATGAGTACCACATGACTTGTAGCAATTGTAGAGAACGAAAAGATGATTGAGTATGTGGATTTGCTTTACAATCTCTTATTTGAGTCTTTCTGATGTTTTGATAAACTGCAATTGCTTCATTGACTAAAGGCTATTGGTTGTTAATTCTCGGTAAGGTTATTGATCCATGCTTTACTTTGTGAAGGAATTGTCACTTTAGCATAAGAGATGATACGATGGTATTGATGTTCTAACTTTGATCATGATGCCTGCATGTCCGTATCTTGTTTTGTCGACACCTCTATCTCTAAACATGTGGGCATATTTATTGATCTCGGCTTTCACTTGTGGACAAGCGAGGTCTAAGCTTGGGGGAGTTGATACGTCCATTTTGCATCATGCTTTCATGTCGATATTTATCGCTTTTGGGGCTCTTATTACACTTCAAGGTACAATACTTATGCCCTTTCTCTCTTATTTTGCAAGGTTTACAAGAAGAGGGAGAATGTCGGCAGCTGGAATTCTGGCCTGAAAAAGGAGCAAGTTTGAGATGCCTATTCTGCGCAACTCCAAAAGCCGTGAAATCAACGTGCGTTTTTTTGGTATTTATAAAAAATACTCGGCCGAAGAAGTGCCAGAGGGGCGCCAGCAGGAGGCCACAAGCCTGCTAGGCGCGGCCTCCCCCCTGGCCACGCTTAGGGGGCTTGTGAGCTCCCTGCTGGCCCACTGACCCCCCCTCTTTTGCTACAAGAAGGGTTTCGGTCTGGAAAAAATCAACAGGAGGCTTTTCGGAGGATTCGCCGCCGGCACGAGGCGAAACTTGATCAGAACCAATCTAGATTTCCGGCAGGACGATCTTGTCGAGGAAACTTCCCTCCTGGAGGGGGTAATTGTCGCCATCGTCATCACCAACACTCCTCTCGTCAGAGGGGACTCATCACCATCAACATCTTCATCAGCACCATCTCATCTCCAAACCCTAGTTCATCTCTTGTAACCAATCTCCGTCTGGCGACTCCGATTGGTACTTGTAAGGTTGCTAGTAGTGTTAATTACTCTTTGTAGTTGATGCTAGTTGGATTACTTGGTGGAAGATTATATGTTCAGATCTTTGATGCTACTCATTACATCTCTGGTCATGAATATGATTATGCTTTGTGAGTAGTTACTTTTGTTCCTGAGGACATGGGATAAGTCTTGCTATAAGTAGTAATGTGAATTTGGTATTCGTTCGATACTTTGATGTGTTGTATGTTGTCTCTCCTCCAGTGGTGTTATGTGAACATCGACTACATAACACTTAACCATTATTTGGGCCTAGAGGAAGGCATTGGGAAGTAGTAAGTAGATGATGGGTTCCTAGAGTGACAGAAGCTTAAACCCTAGTTTATGTGTTGCTTCGTAAGGGGCTGATTTGGATCCACTAGTTGAATGCTATGGTTAGACTTTGTGTTAATTCTTCTTTCGTAGTTGCGGATGCTTGCGAGAGGTGTTAATCATAAGTGGGATGCTTGTCCAAGTAAGGGCAGTACCCAAGCACCGGTCCACCCATATATCAAACTATCAAAGTAGCGAACGCGGATCATATGAACATGATGAAAACTAGCTTGACAGAAATTCCCATGTGTCCTCGGGAGCCTTTTACCTCCTATAAGAGTTTGTCCAGGCTTGTCCCTTGCTACAAAAGGTATTGGGTCACTTTGCTGCACCGTTGTTACTTTTGTTACTTGCTACTCGCTACGAATCTTCTCACCACACAAGTACTTGTTACCGATAATTTCTGTGCTTGCAGATATTACCTTGCTGAAAACCACTTGTGAGATCTTTCTGCTCCTCGTTGGGTTGGACACTCTTACTTATCGAAAGGACTACGATAGATCCCCTATACTTGTGGGTCATCAGGCACAACTCCAAGTCGTCCTATAACCGTGGACACGGCTATCCGAATAGATAAGTTCTTCCCTGCAGGGGTGCACAACATATTCCCCGTCACGCTCGATAACACTCTTGCCGGACACACTTTTCTAGGTCGTGCCCGGCCTCGGAATATCGACACATCGCAGCCCCACCTAAGCTCAGCAGAGAGCCCAGCCCGCCGGTCTAACTCCTAAGCACAAAGGGGTCATGGGCCCACTTGCCCTCTACGCTCCTGCATGATGCGTGGGCGGCCGATATAAGTCCTAGCACCCCTTAATCACAAGCGCAATGCATCCGGGAACACTCGGGCGCGTGCCGCTCCATTGCTGACGCCTGAAGAGATTCGGCTGATACCACGACGTCGAGTACCCATAATTCTTCCCACGCAGACGGTTAGTGTGTAATAAGGCCATCCGACCAACACAGATCAAATACCCAAATCCATTATCATTTTAATTAAGTCAATGACACATCCACGCGGGAATTCACCCGCCTAACATCTATTCGTCAATGTTCCTAGTAACATGGTCGGGTAACTGTGTGGTTGTAACATCAGGGGGAATCCGAGGTATCACCCTTATTGGATTCTGAATGATGCATCCGTCAAGGTGGACTCACCCTCGAGGGTCCCACACTTGAGGGGTTGCACGACAGAGTCGTCATCGGGAGTGGTCAAGGAAGAGTCACCCTCGATAACCACGACCGACTAGCTACACTACAGAGGTATCATCATGAGTACTTCGCAAGTTGTCACCCTCGGTACCCGATAGTAGCTCTGTAGTGTCGCGCAACTAAAGGGAGGTGAGTGTTGTCTCGGATCTGGCTCGTCGATCAGGGATCGAGACTCGACAATAAAGCGGGCAACTGGACTAAGGGGTCAGAGGGGATGACTGCTCCACCTATACTAAATAGTTTAAAAGTGCGATAATGAAAGTATTAGTTCATCTAAAACAGGTTATGGATCAGATATAGGAACTAACTACAACAGTAGCAAAATTCTAATGCAAGCAGGGGGAAGAAAGACATAGGCGATATAGGGATGATCAAGGGGGGTTTGCTTGCCTTGTTGCTCTGTGGCAAAGGGCTGGTCGTCGGGAGGGTAGATGTAACCGACAGCAGCGTCAGTCTCAGGGTCTACCAATAAGAAGAGGGGGGAGAAACAATAAATAACAGCAACAGGTGCAATACTAAGCATGGCATGGCAAAAGCAGGTCTAGGCATAAGCTAACGAAGTAACATCCGTCATAGACGGGTCGGGAAAATATCTGACGATAATTCCTGGGTCTCTACTACTCGACAGGTGAAACGGATGGAAAAGTTTAACATTTGCTATGCTAGGGACGCGTGACAAACGAATGGACCACGTATCCGGGTTCGTCTCGTTGTGCTGATCAACTTTCATGTTGAAAATACGTTCATCTGAGCTACGATTTATTTTATATTAATTTTCAAAGATTTAATCAAGATTTAGGGATTAACAGATTTAATTAAATTCATAAGTTATTTATGACATCAGCATGATGTCATGCTGACATCAGCAGTTCACTGGTCAACTCTAACGACTGGATCCCATGTGTCATAGACACAATTTTTAATTGGGGTTAATTATTAATTAGTCAGATTAATTTAGTGGGGGACCCACGTGCCATATTCTGTTAGGATAAATACTTATCTACATTAACAAATTTACTTAATTATTCTAATTACTCATAATCATTATAATTACCTAACTAATTCATTAAATAACTAATTCACTAATGAATTATTTAATTAATTAAACTATTTATTAAATATATTATTATTTATTTTATTTCTTATTTTATTTTATTTCAACACAGGGTGTGGGGCCTCCCTGTGAGTGGGAGTGGAGGGGAGTTGGCCCCACCGGTAAGTGGCATTGGCCACACCACAACACACACACACACACACACATATATATTCGTGGACCCAGAATACACGCATGCACCTATACACATTTATACACACAGTTCACATAAACGAAACATACATACATACATATACATATATTTGCATACATACACATACCACTTTCTACATACAAACATACATATATCCATTTATTTTATTTGCTTTTCCTATTATCTCTTTTCTTTTTCTGTGTTCTATCTCTGTGTTCTACCTCTATTCTAACTCTCTCGCTCAACTGACGGAGGAGGGAAAGACTCCACCTCCTCTTCTTACAGGGGAGATCAACGACATCGGGACGAGGTGATGAACGTCGGAACGAAACCAGAGGGGGAAAAGAAAGGAGTGGGCGCGTTCTCGACCACGTTGTACGGGGCGGGGTTGGCGAGGCTTGATGGAGCCATCGGGGATGAGACGAGGAGGCCGGCAAGGAGGAGGGGGTCGGAGTGGATCCGGCGGTGCGGCGGTCCGCGGCGGTGGAGAAACTCGGTGGCGGGGGAGCTCCGGCTAGAGAGGAGTCAGGGGCTCTGGTAGCGACGACGCGGATGGGCCGGCGCATGGCACTCCTGGCGGCGGCGAGCTTGGCCGGTGGGGGTGACCCGACGGAGGGGCCGGGGCTAGGTCGGCCAGAGGAGGCGCCTGGGCTGGTGGCCGTGACAGCGCCGACCGGGGCGCTGTGGTGTAGCGGGAGAAGGGCACAGCCGGTCGATGGGGAGGTGCGCGGGGACGTCGGCCGGTGGTGGTGGCCGGAGAGGACGTCGGCTAGTGCGGGAGGTGAGGCGGACGTCGGGGCAAGCGGTTGAGGGAGGAACGGCGAGGTGCAACGGGGTGCCACGGGGCGGCGATGGGGAGAAGACAGGGCGGCTGGGAGCGGGAGCTTATGACCCACAAGTATAGGGGATCAATCGTAGTCCTTTCGATAAGTAAGAGTGTTGAACCCAACGAGGACCAGAAGGCTGTGATAAACAGTTTTCAGCAAGGTAATAACTGCAAGCACTGAAAGTAGCGGTAACAAGTGATGGTGTAGTGAGGTGAAACGTAGCAAGTGAAAAGTAACAAGTAGTAGCAATGGTGCAGCAAAGTGGACCAATCCCTTTTGTACCAAGGGACAAGCCTGAACAAAGTCTTATAGGAGGAAAAACGCTCCCGAGGACACACGGGAATTTCTGTCATGCTAGTTTCATCATGTTCATGTGATTCACGTTCGTTACTTTGATAGTTTGATATGTGGGTGGACCGGAGCTTGGGTACTGCCCTTACTTGGACAAGAATCCCACTTATGATTAACCACTCTCGCAAGCATCCGCAACTACGAAAGTAGAATTAAGACAACGTCTAACCATAGCATTAAACTAGTGGATCCAAATCAGCCCCTTACGAAGCAACGCATAGACTGGGGTTTAAGCTTTTGTCACTCTAGCAACCCATCATCTACTTGTTACTCCCCAATGCCTTCCTCTAGGCCCAAAGATGGTGAAGTGTTATGTAGTCAATGTTCACATAACACCACTAGAGGAAAAGACAACATACATCATATCAAAATACCGAACGAATACCAAATTCACATGACTATTATCAGCATGACTTATCCCATGTCCTCAGGAACAAAAGTAACTACTCACAAAGCATAATCATAATCATGATCAGAGGTGTAATGAATAGCATCAAGGATCTGAACATAAACTCTTCCACCAAGTAATCCAACTAGCATCAACTACAAAGAGTAATCAACACTACTAGCAACCTTACAAGTACCAATTGGAGTCGCAAGACGGAGATTGGTTACAAGAGATGAACTAGGGTTTGGAGAGGAGATGGTGCTGATGAAGATGTTGATGGAGATGACTCCCCTCCGACGAGAGGAGTGTTGGTGATGACGATGGTGACGATTTCCCCCTCCGGGAGGGAAGTTTCCCCGACAGAATCGTCCTGCCGGTTCTCTAGATTGGTTCTGTTCAAGTTCCGCCTCGTGGCGGTGGAAATCCACGAAAAAGCTCCACCCTGATTTTTTTCCGGACCAAACCCTTCATATACCAAAAGAGGGGGGCCAGTGGGCCACCAGGGTGCCCACTTGTGGGCCCTTGGTAGCTCCCCTCTGGCACTTCTTTCGCCGAGTATTTTTTATATGTTACCAAAAAATTCCACGTTGATTTTCAGGGCATTTGGAGTTGCGCAGAATAGAGGACTCAGACTTGCTCCTTTTCCAGTCCAAAATTCCTGCTGCCGGTATTCTCCCTCTTCAAATAAATCTTGCAAAATAAGAGAGAAAAGGCATAAGTATGGTACCACAAAGTAATATAACAGTCCATAAAGAGAAAAATATTAAAATGAAAGCATGATGCAAAATGGACGTATCAACTCCCCCATGCTTAGGCCTCGCTTGTCCTCAAGTGAAAACCAAGATCCGTAAACATGCCCACATGTTTAGGAATGAAGGTGTCGATAAAACATAATACTTACATGAGGGCATCATGATCGCACATAGAACAACAATACATCATAAAGATTCTTATGGGAAAGTAACAATTCCTTGACAAAGCAAAGTATGAAACAAAAACCTTACCGAGAAGTAGCCAACAACAATCCATAGTCATTGAGGCAATTGCAATTTATCGTAACATCAGAAAGAGTCAAATAATAGCTTGTAAAGCAAACCCACATACTCAATCATCTCTTTTGTTTTCCACAATTGTTACAACTCACGTGGTACTCATGGTATCAAAGTTTCGGCTGGACATAAAGAAATATAGGGGCTTATAGTTTTGCCTCCCAACCATTTACCTCAAGGGTAAAGTCAAAAATAATAAAGCATAAGTACTCATCACCAAGTTGATATACGAATATAGATCTTTCCCTAGCATGTGACGGTAGCCAAGACAAAGGGAAAAGAGGGAATTGGTGAAGATCACCTTGACTCTTTCAAGGCCAAAAAGTAAAGGTACAAGATAGGCCCTTCGCACAGGGAAGCAGAGGTTGGCATGCGCTTTTGAGGTTTGGATGTGTGTCCTCTTAGTGCGGAGGAACGTCACTTTATATTGCCCCCTGTGATAAAAAACTTTATTATGCAGTCTCTCGCTTTTATGTCTTCCTCATCACAGGTTCGTATAAAGCTTATTTTCCACACACTAATAGATCATACATATTAGAGATCAATTTTTATTGCTTGCACCAATGACAACTTACTTGAGGGATCTTATTCAATCCATATGCAGGTATGGTGGACTCTCATGGCAAAACTGGGTTGAAGGTTTATGGATGCGCAAGTAGTATCTCTACTTGGTGTGGGAGTTTTGGCTAATATGAGGTGGAAGCAATCGTCACATGCTAAGGGATCTCTAGGCATATAACATTGTTTGGAACCAAGCAAACACAATTCATTATGTTGTCTTCCTAGTCCAACATCTATTTCTAAGCATGTAATAGTTTGGTGAGTGCTCACAATTGTAAAAAGTGTCTAAGATGATATGTTTATATGTGAAACTCTCTTTCCTTATTACTTCTTATTAATTGCAACAATCACTGGGGTCTATGTTGGTCTATTGTCAGCAAGTTTCAATCATCATACTTGTTATATGTGAAGCTATCACTTTCCATAAGATCATCTCATGATCTTTCATGCTATCGTTCTTTTAATACTTTATTATATAGCTCGCAAGCTCGAATACATCGGGGGAGACACAAAGCAAAATACTCAAACTAAACACTAAAGACTTATTCCACTCAGAGAAAAAATAAAAAATAAAAAGGAAAGAACTAAAACAAAGGTAAAAGCAAAAGATACAAAGGTGATACGATACCAGGGCAACTCCCCCAAGCTTGGCACAAGCCAAGGGAGTTGCCATTACCAATGCTTAGTTGTCTTCCTTTGGTGGTGATGGTGGTGGAGTTGTTGAAGCAGTCTGATCCTCCGTCTTCCAAGGCATAGGTGCTCCATCATGGCAGGATGCACGAGTCGCCGGAATCCTCAACTCTGCAGCCAACCGTATTGATTTAAATCTATACTCATACTCACAGTTTTGGTTCTGCAAGTCATACATCTGGCCCTGGAGTTGATCAACCCTGTCATAGAGCCTGGAGAGGTGCTTCCCAATGTCAATGGCATCCATCTTGTGCTTGTTGGTGAACTTCGTGATCATCATGTGGTTGGTGTTGAGTCCATGCTCCACCATCCTTTGGCACTTGAAGACTTGTTGCTCCATTGCTTCGAGCCTCGTCTCCATGCTTCCCGTCTTCTTAGGCCCCTCAACATCACGGATGTGCAACATCCCCTCACGCATCTCAATAGATTGAGGGTGTTTCAGCACTTCCGTGAGGTAGGGATTGATGACCTTCTCGAAGATCTTGTCCTTAGGAGCTTTTGGGGAAGTCATGATGATCTAGATTTCCGACAGAAACACGCTCGAAACGAAAACACAGGAAAACTGCGCGATACGGAGATCAAAACCCTCGGGCGTATATATAATGATTTTTTCTAGACCAGAAGGAGTGCTCCGCCAAAAAACGGAGTATGAGAGACACACGAGGTGCCCACAAGCCCTGCAGCCGCCGCCAGGGGGTAGGTGGCGGCTACCAAGCTTGTGGCCGCCTTGTGCGCTCTCTGGACTGCTTTTTATTTTTCTAATTTTCCAAAAATTCCAAAACAGAGAAAATTTCCTACTCGAAAAGTTTTGGAGTCCAATTACTTACCGAAACACATACCTCTTTGTTTTCAGGGTCTGAAACAGGCTGATAAACATCCCTTATGCACTCCTCTGGAGTTATGATATTGATGATATTGGTCTCAACATTTATGGGAGTACCAGAGATATAATGCTTGATTCTTTGGCCATTTACCACTCTAGGAAAATTACCTTCCGTGTTATTGATTTTGATGGCACCGGAACGATATACTTCCTCGACAATGTAAGGACCTTCCCGTTTAGAGAGAAGCTTGCGTGCGAAGAATATTAAGCGAGAATTGTATAGCAGGACATAATCACCTACATTGAACTCTCGTTTTTGTATTCTTTTATCGTGCCATCTCTTAACCTTTGCCTTGAACAACTTGGCATTCTCATATGCCTGGGCCCTCCATTCATCTAATGAGCTGATATCAAACATCCGCTTCTCACCGGCAAGTTTGAAATCAAAGTTGAGCTCTTTGATTGCCCAATAAGCTTTGTGTTCTAGCTCAAGAGGTAAATGACAGGCCTTACCATAAACCATTTTATACGGCGACATGCCCATGGGATTCTTATAAGCAGTCCTATTAGCCCATAGTGCATCGTCAAGTTTGTTAGACCAATTCTTTCGAGATCTATTGATAGTCTTTTGTAAGATCAATTTGATCTCCCTATTACTCAACTCCACTTGACCACTAGACTGAGGATGATAAGGAGATGCAACTCTATGGTAGACATCATACTTAGCGAGCATCTTGCGGAAAACACCATGAATGAAGTGTGAACCGCCATCAGTCATCAGATATCTAGGGACTCCAAATCTTGGGAAAATGACTTCTTTAAGCATCTTAATAGAGGTGTGATGATCAACATTTCTAGTGGGCATAGCTTCTACCCACTTAGTGACATAATCAACAGCGACTAAGATGTGAGTATAACCATTGGAACTTGGGAAAGGTCCCATATAATCAAAGCCCCAGACATCAAATGGTTCAATGACAAGTGAATAGTTCATAGGCATTTCCTGATGCTTACTGATGTTCCCTATTCTTTGGCATTCGTCACAAGACAAGACAAACTTACGGGCATCCTTGAAGAGAGTGGGCCAATAGAAACCTGATTGCAATATCTTATGAGCAGTTCTATCTCGAGCATGGTGTCCTCCGTAGGCTTCGGAATCACACTTCTGCAGGATATGTCCCTGTTCATGTTCAGGCACACAATGTCTAATAACACCATCTACTCCTTCCTTATAAAGGTGAGGATCATCCCAAAAGTAGTGCCTCAAATCAAAGAAGAATTTCTTCTTTTGCTGGTAGGTGAAACTGGGTGGTATGTATTTGGCTACGATATAGTTTGCGTAATCAGCATACCACGGTGCACTATGTGAAGGGCGGATAACATTTAATTGCTCATCGGGAAAGCTGTCATCAATAGGTCGTGGGTCATCAAGGACATTCTCTAGCCTGGACAAGTTATCTGCTACAGGGTTATCACCACCCTTTCGGTCAACAACGTGCAAATCAAATTCATGTAGCAGGAGAACCCATCTGATTAGCCTAGGCTTAGCGTACTTCTTCTCCATAAGGTACTTAATAGCAGCATGATCAGAGTGAATAATGACTTTGGAGTCAACTATATAAGATGTGAACTTTTCACATGCAAACACGAGTGCTAAAAACTCATTTTCCGTAGTGGCATAGTTTCTTTGGGCACTGTCTAGAGTTTTACTAGCGTAGTGAATAACATTCAACTTCTTGTCAACTCTTTGTCCTAGAACAACACCAACAACATAATCACTAGCATCGCACATGATTTCAAAGGGCAAGTTCCAATCAGGTGGTTGAACAATAGGTGCGGTTATGAAGGCCTTCTTAAGTATTTCGAAAGCTTCCTCACAATCCTCATCAAAAACAAAAGGAACATCCTTCTGCAAGAGGTTGGTAAGAGGCCTAGAAATCTTAGAGAAGTCTTTAATGAACCTTCTATAGAAACCAGCATGACCTAGGGAACTTCGTATACCTCTGATATTTGTGGGGCAAGGCATTTTCTCAATTGCATCAACCTTAGCCTTATCAACTTCAATGCCTTTCTCAGAGATTTTGTGTCCTAAGACGATGCCTTCATTAACCATGAAGTGGCACTTCTCCCAGTTCAAGACGAGGTTGGTATCTTTGCATCTCTGTAATACTCGATCAAGGTTGCTGAGGCAATCGTCAAAGGAAGAACCGTAAACGGAGAAATCATCCATGACAACCTCAACAATCTTTTCACAAAAGTCAGAGAATATAGCCATCATACATCTTTGAAAGGTGGCAGGTGCATTGCATAAGCCAAAAGGCATACGTCTATAAGCAAAGGTACCAAAGGGGCAGGTGAAAGTGGTTTTCTCCTGATCAGATTGTGCAACAGGTATTTGCGAGAAACCTGAATAACCGTCTAGAAAGCAGAAGTGTGTGTGTTTAGATAGCCTTTCTAGCATTTGGTCGATAAACGACAAAGGATAATGGTCTTTCCTGGTTGCCTTGTTCAGTTTCCAGAAGTCTATCACCATCCTATAGCCAGTAATAATCCTCTGTGGGATTAGTTTATTCTTATCATTAGGAACGACGGTGATACCTCCCTTCTTAGGTACGCAATGTACTGGACTTACCCTATCACTATGAGCAACAGGATAAATGATTCCTGCTTCCAGAAGCTTTAATATTTATTTTCTCACGATATCTTTCATCCTAGGATTTAATCTCCGTTGATGATCAGCAACTGGTTTAGAATCTGGATCAGTTTTAATCTTGTGCTGACATAGAGTGGGACTAATACCCTTAAGATCATCAAGAGTATATCCAATAGCCGCAAGGTGCTTCCTCAAAGTTTTTAATAACTTCTTCTCTTCGTGATTCGAGAGGTGAGGACTAATAATAACAGGATATATCTCCTTCTCATCGAGGTAGGCATACTTAAGAGTATCTGGTAACTGTTTTAGCTCGAACACAGGAGGATCCCCAAGCGGGAATCCGATCTGCAGATGAAGCAGAAGCAGGCAAAAGGCGAGCGCACAGCGAGGAATTTGGCAGATTATTCTTGAGAATAGGATATTGTTCTAAAACAATTTTATCTATCTCATCTCTTTCATCCATATGCATATCATTTTCATGCTCAAGCAGATATTTCTCTAAAGGAACCGTAGGAGGTATGGCAATAGAGTCAAGAGCAATGATTTCATCCCTACCAGACGACTCTTCTTCATGGGGTTGTCTTCCAAACTTGGAGAAGTTAAATTCATGAGACACACCCTCGAAACTAACAGTGATAGTCTATTTAATGCAATCAATATGAGCATTGACAGTGTTGAGAAAGGTTCTACCAAATATGATGGGAGAAAAGCTATCTTGTGCAGTAGCAAGGACGAGGAAATCAGTAGGGTACTTCGTCTTACCACACAAGACTTCTACATCTCGCACAATTCCCACAGGGCAGATAGTGTCTCTATTAGCTAGCGTAATAGTGACATCAATGGGTTCTAACTCAACAGGTGCAATCTCATCTTTGATTTCATCGTATAGGGACCGGGGTATTGCACTAACACTAGCACCCATATCACATAGACCATGATAACAGTGATCTCCTATCTTGACAGAAACAACGGGCAGGCCAACTACAGGTTCGTATTTGTCTTTCGCGTGAGATTTAGCAATTCTAGCGGAGTCCTCACAGAATTTGATAACATGCTCGTCTATGTCTTCGGCTAAGAGATCTTTGATAATAGCAACACTAGGTTCAACTCTAATTTCCTCAGGGGGTGCAAGTGGTCTAATATAACCCCTACGTATCACAGTTGGAGCTTTAGAATAATCCATTTTCCTAGAATGGTAAGCTGGTTTCTCAGCGTACGCACAAGGAACAATAGGATCACTAAAGGCAATGACTTTCTCTTCAACTAGATTGGGTTTAACTTTGTTGACTTATACACGAGGATGATACTTAAACCACTTCTCTTTGGGAAGATCAACATGAGCAGCAAAAGATTCACATAGAGAAGCTACTATCTCAGAGTCAAGTCCATACTTAGCGCTAAAATCTCTAGAAGTGTTTGTTTCAACAAAAGATTTAACGCAATCAAACTAGAAATTCATACCTGACTCCTTACCTTCTTCAAGCTACCAATCTTCAGAGTTACGTTTGATTCTTTCCAATAAATTCCACTTGTGGTCAATATCCTTCTTCATAAAGTGTCAAGCATGGTACGATCATCTTGAGAAAGCCGAGCATAAAAGTTTTGAGTGATAATTTCTCTTGAGAGCTCATGATTGAGGCATGAATATAGCATTGATTTAAGACTCCCCCAAGCTTGAGCTATGCTTTCCCTGTCACGAGGCCAAAAGTTATAAATATAATTCCGATCACGATGTACTAAATGCATAGGATAAAACTTTTGATGAAATTCCAATTTCAACCGATTGTAGTCCCATGATCAAGTATCATCACATAGCCTATACCATGTCAATGCCTTATCCTTCAAAGATAAAGGAAAGACTTTCTTCTTTACCTCATCCTCGCGCAAACCTGCAAGCTTAAATAAACCCCAAACTTCATCTACATAGATTAGATGCAAGTCTCGATGTGATGATCCATCTCCTGTAAAAGGATTAGCCAGCAGTTTCTCAAGCATACCCGAAGGAATTTCATAAAAGATATTTTCAGTAGGTACCTCAGGTTGAGGAGAAACTCCTCGTGCTTCCGTTCGTGGTGAAGATACCCCGAACAATTTCCTCAAAGGAACTGTTTCCATAGTGACAAGTGACAATAAATTTTAGCATAATATATAAATGTTTCCTTACCAAATTCCACTTACCAAAGGCGCTTCGCTCCCCGGCAACGGTGCCAGAAAAGAGTCTTGATGACCCACAAGTATAGGGGATCAATCGTAGTCCTTTCGATAAGTAAGAGTGTCGAACCCAACGAAGAGCAGAAGGCTCTGATAAACAGTTTTCAGCAAGGTAATAACTGCAAGCACTCCAAGTAGCGGTAACAAGTGATGGTGTAGTGAGGTGAAACGTAGCAAGTGAAAAGTAACAAGTAACAAGTAGTAGAAATGGTGCCGCAAAGTGGCCCAATCCCTTTTGTAGCAAGGGACAAGCCTGAACAAAGTCTTATAGAAGGAAAAACGCTCCCGAGGACACACGGGAACTTCTGTCATGCTAGTTTCATCATGTTCATGTGATTCGCGTTCGTTACTTTGATAGTTTGATATGTGGGTGGACCGACGCTTGGGTACTGCCCTTACTTGTACAAGCATCCCACTTATGATTAACCCCTCTCGCAAGCATCCGCAACTACGAAAGAAGAATTAAGACAACTCTAACGATAGCATTAAACTAGTGGATCCAAATCAGCCCCTTACGAAGCAACGCATAGACTGGGCTTTAAGCTTCTGTCACTCTAGCAACCCATCATCTACTTACTACTCCCCAATGCCTTCCTCTAGGCCCAAATATGGTGAAGTGTTAAGTAGTCAATGTTCACATAACACCACTAGAGGAAAATACAACATACAACATATCAAAATACTGAACGAATACCAATTTCACATGACTATTATCAGCATGACTTATCCCATGTCCTCAGTAACAAAAGTAACTACTCACAAAGCATAATCATAATCATGATTAGAGGTGTAATGAATAGCATCAAGAATCTGAACATAAACTCTTCCACCAAGTAATCCAACTAGCATCAACTACAAAGAGTAATCAACACTACTAGCAACCTTACAAGTACCAATCGGAGTCGCGAGACGGAGATTGATTACAAGAGATGAACTAGGGTTTGGAGACGAGACGGTGTTGATGAAGATGTTGATGGAGATGACTGCCCTCCGACGAGAGGAGTGTTGGTGATGATGATGGCGACGATTTCCCCCTCTGGGAGGGAAGTTTCCCCGGCAGGATCGTCCTGCCGGAGCTCTAGATTGGTTCTGCTCAAGTTCCACCTCGTGGCGGCGGAGAATCCACGAAAAAGCTCCACCCGGATTTTTTCCGGACGAAACCCTTCATATAGCAAAAGAGGGTGGCCAGTGGGCCACCAGGGTGCCCACAAGCCCTGTAGCCGCCGCCAGGGGGGTGGCGGCTACCAGGCTTGTGGCCCCCTGGTAGCTCCCCTCTAGCACTTCTTTCGCCCAGTATTTTTTATATATTCCCAAAAAATTCCACGTTGATTTTCAAGGCATTTGGAGTTGCGCAGAATAGAGGACTCAGACTTGCTCTTTTTCTAGTCCAGAATTCCAGCTGCCGGTATTCTCCCTCTTCAAATAAACCTTGCAAAATAAGAGAGAAAAGGCATAAGTATGGTACCACAAAGTAATATAACAGTCCATAAAGCGGTAAATATCAACATGAAAGCATGATGCAAAATGGACGTATCAGGAGCGTCGTGAGATGGGGAGGGCGAGGGAGTCGTTGGGGGAGATGGGGACTCGTTCTCGAACTGGCAAGGGGAGGTGGTGTCTCGTGTTCTGGTGAGGAGCGGGGCGACGGGATCTAGGGCACAGAGCGAGAGCGAGGCGAGGGGGTATCGCGAGGGGAGAGGGTGACGATGGGGAGGGAACCGTTCTGGTTCCCTCGTGGCTGGTGGCGGGGCAGCGAAAATGAGTTGTGTGGGGAGGGGCTTAGGGTTTCCCGTGCGGGTCTTATACCCCGATGTGGGTTGGTGGGCTGTGGGGTGGCCGGCTGGGCCACTTGGCCTAGTTGGGACGGGGCCTTTTAGGTTTTTTTCTTTTTTTTCTTTTCCTTTTTTTTCCTTTTGTTATTTTTTTATATATAATTTCTGTTTTAAATATATAGGGGTTTTAAATAATTTCAAAAATGCCTGATTCAATTCTATAAATAATTAAGGAACATTTGTAACTCCTCCGACATTTTTATTTTAACATTTGAAAACTTTTCTCGTTCGACTTATTTTTAAATTTTGAATTTGATTTGGTTTCGACTAACACGAGATCAACGATAGAAATCACGGTGACGTGGCATCATTAGCGTGGGATCATTGTAGCTTAATTATATACAATACTGTAGCAAAAGCTGAGGATGTCACATAAGCGGTGAGCGTTAGCAATCATACAAGACTAAATGATGGTTGAGTATGTAGACTTGCTTAAAAGCTCCGATATGTGGCCCTTCCTTAAAATGTGATGAATTGTGTTGCAAAGTTGACTGAAAACATAGTTTGTTAGTTTTCAGTTGAGTTTATGCTTCATACTTCGATCTTGTGAAGAATTTTTACTTGTTTATGAGAAGTTTTTATGATGAAAGTTATATCATGAAAATGTTGTGATGAAGAATTTTATAAAGTTTATTTGCTATAATAATAATGAGCATGATACTACTAGGTTCGTATTTTGTTTTCATCGACACCTCTCTCTCAAAGCATGTGGTCATGATTTTTGTTATCGGCTTTCCTTTGAGGACAAGCGAGGTCTAAGCTTGGGCTAGTTGATACGTCCATTTTTCATGATGTTTTTCTACTATTATTTATAGTGTTTTATGCATTATACAACTTTATGGAGTAATTCTAATACCTTTTCTCTCATAATATGCAAGGTTTACACCAAGAGAGAGAATGTTGGCAGATGGAATTCTGGACCAAAAAAAGCTACGCCAAAGATACCTATTATGCACATCTCCAAATGGGTTGAAACTCCATGGAGAGTTTCTATGGAATAAACAAAAAAATACTAGAAGAAAGAAATACAAGAGGGGGCTGCCAGGTGGCCACTAGGCACCAGGGCGCGTCCCCCCCCCCCCTGGCGCGGCCTCGTTGGTAGTGGGCCACCCATCCCACTTCTGACGACCATCTTATGGTATATATTCACGTTTGACATAAAAACAAGGAGAGGGCTTTCGGGACGGAGCGCCGCTGTCTCAAGGCGGGACTTAGGCAGGAGCACTTTTGCCCTCCGGTGGAGCGATTCCGTCGGGGGAACTTCCCTCCCAGAGGGGGAAACCGAGACCATCATCATCACTAACAACCCTCTCATCTTGGGGAGGCCAATCTTCATCAACATCTTCAACAACACCATCTCCTCTCAAAACCCTAGTTCATCTCTTGTGCTCAATCTTGTACCGGAGCCTCATATTGGTACCTGGGGGTGACTAGTAGCATTGATGCTCTGTGGTTTATTTGGTGGAAGATCATATGTTCAGATCCAATATGCTATTTAATACCTCTCTGATCATCAGCATGTTTATCACTTGTGAGTTGTTACTTTTGTTCTTGAGGACATGGGAGAAGTCATTTTGCAAGTAGTCATGTGAAGATGATATTCGTTCGATATTTTGTTGATATGAATGTCGTGATTCCCTTAGTGGTGTTATGTGAATGTCGACTACATAAGACTTCACCATATTTCGGCCTAAGGGAAAGCATTTCGTAGTAGTTATTAGATGATGGGTTGCGAGAGTGACAGAAACTTAAACCCGAGTTTATGCGATATTCCATAAGGGGCTGATTTGGATCCCTATGTTTTATGTTATGGTTAGAATTTATTCTTAATACTTATCTTGTAGTTGCGGATGCTTGCGGGAGGGTTAATGATAAGTGGGAGTCTTGTGCAAGTAAGAACAACACCCGAGCACCGGTCCAGCCACATATCAACTTATCGATGTAACGAACGTGGATTAACCCGACATGATGAAACTGACTAGATGAAATTCCCATGTGCCCTCAAGAACGCTTTGCCTATTATAACAAACTGTTCTGGCATGTGCTTTGCAATAAAAGTATTGGGCTACCTTGCTGCACTTATTATTACTATTGCTACTTGTTACGTGTTACAATTATATTGCTATCAAAGAACTTGTTATCGTTATTTTAGTGCTTGCAGAAATTACCTTGTTGAAAAACCGTTGTCATTTCCTTCTGCTCCTCGTTGGGTTCGACACTCTTAGTTATCGAAAGGACTATGATTGATCCCCTATACTTGTGGGTCATCAGACATCGCCATTCATATCACGTGCGCCCTAGCCGCAGGAGTCCTCTCCGTCGAGTGCAATCTCAACTGTCATCATTGCCGTAGGGTATCTTCACCTAGTTAGGGTGCAGATCTTGTCCCTCTTGGGCTCCCTTATCCAAATTATGTGCATTAGGCTTTGTTCTTCATCATGTCGTAGTTTGACATTAACCCAACCACAAAATAAATCATATAGATTAGACGAACAAAACAAATTAGCGTTAGGTCACCGCTTTGTGTGTCTTGGAGTCACTGAGTGGATTTGGATCGGTGTCACCGATTCCTAGATTAGGGCTTCTGAGAACCATCTCGGCACAACTGATTCTCACTTTTCGGTGCGACTGAAAAGTGTGGCCAAGTTTCTGTTAATGAGATGGCCACTCTCGGAGGCTCCGGTTTATTCAACTCGGTGGAAACACACATAGCTGATACTTAAGACTAAAACTTTGAGTTCAAATTCTTGAAAGCATCTATGTTTTGTGATGCTCATTGATTCCTACTATTATATATCTAGTCACAAGGCCAGCTTGTTAGATTTTCAACATGTCAAGGTTTGAAGACAGTCAGAATGCTTACACAGAGCAGAGCATGGAACTCAACTCACGCACTAGTCTTGAGAGGACTGGATCTGATCCAGGCACTCCTAGTTCTCATGATCTGCCCAAGGCAGCTAGTGGGACAAGGAAGAGGCTCAACTCAGATGAAGAAGATGCTTATTTTATTCCTGAGGAAGGCACTTCTCACAAACATAAGGAGAAAGTCACTATAAGGAAAATTGTGAGAAAGGAGCATGCCAATCCTAATGCAATGAGAGCTTACGAAACAGCTAGAGGTGCTAAATCTCTAGTGGCTTCTAAAACCTCCAAGCTAGCCAAGAAGCCGGGACAAAAGAGATTCGGGAAGAGGGTTGCGCATGTTGTTGTAAGTCCAATCTCCATGTATGAAGATCCAGCAGAAGCCGAGGAAGAAGAGAAAGATGTACCTCCTAATCCACCTCCTTATAAGAAGAACAAGCTATTGGGAGATGATATGCCTAACAAGCATGCAACTAAGGCCAAGACTACTGCTCCCAAGACTAAGAAGCATGTAGCTCCTAAACCCAAGAGGACTACAAGAGATATATCTGAAGTAGAGAAGAACGAGGGTTCTGCATCAAGAGATGTTGCTTTAGAAGAGGGAGATCTTGTTGTTTTGAGGTAGCTGAGACCTCATCTGCCAGAGCACAACTAGGAACACCCCGTGGGAAAGAATATGAAAGAGAGGAGGGATTTAACATCTTAGAAAGTGAGCATCTGATCCGTATGCTATCAGGAGGAGGATTGTCGTTGATGCTCGCTTCCATACAAAGGAGCAATAGGATTTCTATGGGTCAGTACTTTTGGACAAGAGTCCAGCTGTGAGCGATATGAGATATGTAGACTGGGACTACAATAAGGAACATGAGGTTTACTTCCCGGATGTGTGAGAAAACTTAAGAGCCATCGATGTTGAAGATTTTGTTGTAAGGAAGATGACAGCCTGCAAAGACGAGATGATCATGCAATTCTACTCCACAGCTCACTTCTATCCTCATGGTAGAATTGTATGGATGACTGAAGGCAATAGGTATAAATCAATAGTGGAGGAGTGGGCAACCATCTCAGGTGCCCCAAAGGCACTAGAGAGTGACTTGGATGTTTATACTAAGGCTAAGATGAACCACAATTCTATGGCCAACATGTATAACCCAGTGCCATATAAATTCCTGAAGACCCATAAGCTTGGATATGTCTACTTCCTACAAGTAGGAATACCAACCACCAACACCATTATGAGGTACACCTTGATGCCCAAATCAGGTGATGACAAGATGATCATGGGGTATTCTATGAACATGATGCACTATATAGAAGCCCACACTAGGATTAGGGTGATGGACCTGATTGTAGAGACAATCAGAAGGACTGCTGCTGATCAGAAGAGGTCTTGCAGAAATGCACCATACATTCATATGTTGATTAATCCAAGATATGGAAGAATATATATCTGCTCGATTGTCAACACGTGCCACTCCAGCCAGAGTTTGAGGATAATAAAGTGGTGATGGACCCAAACCATCCTAGTTCAGCTATAGCACACGTAAAGATACGTGTTAAGGCTGGGGCTGAGGTAGACAGAGGAGCTAGAGCTCCACAGTTGAGGACCATATAGGATCAAATTGCATTTCTAATCAGCACCATCCAAGGGATGGAGAGGAACATTATTGACATTTTGCTGAATCAGAATAGTCTCGAGAGGATCGTGGAAACCAAATTCCATGACCTAGATATCAAGGTGATAGAGTTGACAACCATTGTCAATCAATTGAAGCGTGAAGTTGATGTATTGCACACTCCTAGCTCGAGAAGTGGTGATGATGATGATGATACGTCTATCCCAACTACCACTCAGTTCAGGACCCAGACCAGAGCTACACCTATGACAGTTCTGAAGTTCAGACTGTCTTCATCAGCCCAAGCATCAGCTCCACTAGCTCCTGCACCTCTAGTGTCTACACCATCACCTCAGAGGACATCTGTTGAAGCCTTCGTCAATGCTCTCCTGTTGGCTCCGTCAACTGCTATCGGAGGAGATCGAGTCTAGAGCGACGCGTAGTTCTAGACCTTTGAACTTTTCGGTAACTTGTTGCAAAAGGGGGAGAACTGTATAGATCAATAGGGCTTTGAGAGAGTGTTGTTTTATAGCTCTCTTTGGTTTTCTAAAATATTTGGTTCTTTTGGATGTCTTAAACTCTATCGTGTTTGATCATACGCTTTGATTGTTGATGCTACTATCTCATACCGTTGAGCTATCCATTTGATGATCATTCACTCAATTGTTTGGTGTACTGTGCATTACTATTTATTCATATCATTTATGCGCACCACCAAGTTGTATGTGACATGAAAGAGTGACCCATGATCCTAATCGATTGTGTATTTGCATTCAAACGCAAATTTAAAATAATGCACAAATTTAGGGGGAGCCCTTGCTTATCACATACTTCTCAAAGAAATGCTACTATTCATTGATTATATCTTATGTCAAAGCTTTGACCTACATGTTGTCATCAATTACCAAAAAGGGGAAGATTGAAAGCACAAGCTCTCCCTAAGGAGGTTTTGGTAATTAATAAAAACATATGTATCATTGATCTAATCATTCTGTCTAGTATATTTCAGAAAATGTTCAATGATGCATTGGCTAAAGATTGCGAGGAGAACCCCTAGATGCAAGGAACATATATCTGCACGAAACTTGAAGACTCTACATTTTTATTTTGTGAGAAATCACATTTGAGTCCATAGGAAAGCCAATACTATTAAAAGGGGATGAGGTGACTATGATGATGTGGTTGCTCAAATGCCTAGAGATAGCCACCAAAAATACTCATGAAATTCTCCCACAAATATTGTGTGAAAATCTACAAAGTCCAAAATTGGGTGCCACCAACTTTCCATTCGGCCCTACGACATTTTCCACCAGAAAGATCTCATGCCAACCCCTAGCATCTAAGTAACACAAACATTCCATTTGGTGCAACCGAAATCAGTGACCAACTTCCTAGTTAGCCATTTTCAAGAATCGGGATTTCTGAGTTTTGGAAATTGGTCTCACTGAGATTCGGTAACTGCCTAGGATACCCATATCAGTACCACCGAAAATTATATATAGGTCTCACCGAAAAGACGAAATTTGCCACATTTTCCACTAGTCAGAGCCACCGAGTTTCACTTCGGTTTCACTAAATTGGCAGTAATGTTATAATGGTTGGATTTTTGGAGATGCCCATGTATACCCCTCCACCACATCTCACTCATAGATGAAGCACTCAAAACACACATACACTTGGCATATACATTTTTTCTGAGAGAGAGCCACCTACTCATGTGTTGAGATCAAGATATTCCAATCCTACCATTTGAATCTTGATTTCTAGCCTCCCCAAATTGTTTTCCACCCAATAAATCTCTTCCACCCAAGTCAATTCTGTGAGAGAGTGATTGAGTGTTGAGGAGACTACATTTTGAAGAACAAGAGCAAGGAGTTCATCATACTACCACATCTATTACCTTTTGGAGAGTGGTGTCTCCTAGATTGGTTAGGTGTCGCTTGGGAGCCTCCTACTTCGTGTTGGGGAGTTGAACCAAGAAATTTGTAAGGGTAAGTAGATCGCCTACTTCGTGAAGATCTACCCCGAGTGAGGCTAGTACTTTGTGGACATGAGTCGTGACGGAATAGACAAGGTTGCTTAACTGTGGACCCTTTGTGGGTTGAGCACTCCGTGGACTAACGTAGTCGTTGCCCTCTGTGGGTTGAAGTCTCCGTCAACGTGGACGTACGATAGCACAACCTATCAGAACTATCGGAGTCCAGGCTCCGCAGACCCGGAAAGATTTGAACTCTAGGGTGCGCTCGCTCCCATTACCTGTTCTACCTCTCAACATTGATCCGTCTCACTGATGGATCGAGCTAAGGAAGGCGAACAAGAACACTCAAGCATTTTACCCAAGTTCGGGCCACCTTGCGGTGTAAAACCCTACTCCTACTTATCTAGATTGCTTGAGGTGAAAGACGGGTACAAAGGTGGGTTCTTTCCCTAGTGGATCCGACGGGTTTGCTAGGGAGGCCGGCCTCTCTTTTATATTGTCCTTGGTCCTCTTCCCCCAAAAACACACTCGGCAGGAATGGTCGCCACAACTGCCATTTTGAAAGGGGACGGGACTATGGCCTTCCCTAACAAAGGTGGTCTTCGCGTGCAAAATGCCCATCCGCATGACGCGCCGGTGGGCTCGGGGGTGACCACCGTCCTGCCGAGCCCCCGGCCCTAGTCCTCTTGCACCAATCAGGAAACCTTTGGCAGTTGCTTTGGGGCCCACCATATGGCCCCGCTTCCTTAGCACGGAAGTGGTAGTCCTTCCTATACATGCCCGCTGGCACTGCTCCTGTGCCACTTGTGTTACCCACATGGAGGCACGGATCTATGAGACCCTTGCTAGGCCGCCCTCGGCGTGCTCGCTCCGCGAGAGCCTCAGGGGGAGGCTCAGGGCACTTCCTAACCACGAGCGGCCACTCATGGTCCTTGCGATGACTATCAGATGCTCGCCTTGCGAGGCTAGGGATTTTGTGAGGGTCTTCCTTGCCTAGCTTACTGATGGGCTGAGATAGGCCTACGCACCCGAGCCGTGCTTGGGGCCACCTGCTGACGGCCTTGGGCACCCCCAGTCCTAGGGGCCCGACAGTAGCCCCCAAGCCTGCGTTGTGCGCGACTACGGCTAGTGGGAGGTGCAAAGCGACGCTGGTTCCAACCTCTTGTGGGCAAGGCACGACGCGTGGCCCTCGACCAGTCGTGTGACGCCCGGGCTACTCCCTGCGATGCCTCGATAACTACCTCATGTTGGGATAAAGCATGCATGCGCAGTCGGTCCATCATTGCTCTCCCGTGCCTTACGCCGCCTCTCTATGTCTTCCTTCTTGCATAATATTGTCCCCGTCCACCGAAGGACCGTTGCCACTTCTCTCATAGCGCCGCCGTAGCTCCCTCGAGCAGGAAGGGCGAAGGAATGGCGGTGGTGGAACGACACCAGGCACCGAAACCATCCCTGGGTAGGTCTGAAGGGCTGAATCGCGAAGGGCTCGATAAGATTCTTTCCATAGTCGTGGCTGACTTAAGAGAATGGGGGCGAACCAAGATCTTGTCAGCTTAGGCCACCCTCGCCGAGTTATCCATGACCTCCATCGCCCTTAATCTTATGGCACTATTCTTCGGCTTGATTCCCCCATTCTTTGAGTTCTTCAATGTTGTGCTCGCGCATTACCAAATCCATGCATTGCATATTGATCTGAGGTACATTCCCCTCCTCTCGTCTTTCACCTTCCTCTGTGAGGCCTTCCTCGGTGTTCTCCCTCGGTAGCGTTGTTTCAGCACTTCGTCTCCCTCCGTGTAACGCCCAAGATGCGATCCTATCCTTATTTTGGTGCGAGCGCCTCGAAAGGGTTAGAAGCGCATCTCGTCGTTTTGCAAGAATGGATACCGTTACAAGTACATGTACTGAAGAGATGAGTATATGGAATTGGATTACACTCGCCACAAGCTACATCAAGTTCACATCAGTACAACAACATAATCAATCATCATAAAGAAGAGCAGGGTACGACTACGGACGAAAACAAACGATAAAAGAACGACGTCCATCCTTGCTATCCCAGGCTATCAGCTTGGAACCCATCCTAGATCGATGAAGACGAAGAAGAAGAAACTCCAAAAGCACAATCATCGCTCTCACGTCATAATATCACTTTACATGTACCTGCAACTGGTGTTGTAGTAATCTGTGAGCCACAGGGACTCAGCAATCTCATTTCCAAAGGTATCAAAACTAGGAAAGTTTAAAAGGTGAGGTAGGGTTAAGTGGTGAGGCTGCATCAAGCGACTAAGCATTTGTTTGAGGTGGCTAACTTACGAGTACAAGAACAAAAGAGGGGAATGATCTATGCATGGTGGACGAGAACTACTCATGATCAACTGAATGATCCTGAATACCTACTTACGTCACACAGAACACCACCGTGTCCTCAATCGGATAAGGATCTCACGGAAGAGACGGTCACAGTTACGCACACAGTTGGCAAGTTTTTAATTAAGTTAATTCAAGTTATCTAGAACCAGATGTTAAACAAAGTTTACAAGTTTCCACATAACCACGGGCATGGCTTTTCGAAAGATTTAACCCTACGGTGGTGCTTGATACGTCTCCATCGTACCTACTTTTCCAAACTCTTTTGCCCTTGTTTCGAACTCTAATTTGCATGATTTGAATGGAACTAACCCGGACTGGCCCTGTTTTCAGCAGAATTGCCATGGTGTTGTTCTTGTGCAGAAATGAAAGTTCTCAGAACGTCCTGAAAATTTACAGAGAATATTTTTGGAAAATATGAAAAATACCTGCGCAAAGATCCACCGGAGGGGACGGGCTAGTGGGCCACAAGCCCTGTCGCCGCGGCCACCCCCCAGGCCGCGGCAACCTAGCTTGTGGGGCCCACGTGGCTCTGCCGCCCCCAACTCCAGCTCTGTTTATTCCCTTTCGTCCCGAAAAAATAAAGAGAGAAGATTTCATCGCGTTTGCGACACGGAGGCACCGCCACATCCTGTTCTTCATCTGGAGGGCAGATCTGGAGTCCGTTTAGGGCTCCGGATCAAGGAGATCGTCGCCATCGTCATCATCAACCTTCTTCCCTCTCCAATTCCATGAAGCTCTTCACTGTTCGTGAGTAATCTATTCGTAGGCTTGTTGGGCGGTGATGAGTAGGATGAGATCTATCATGTAATCGAGTTAGTTTTGACGGGGATTGATCCCTAGTAACCACTATGTTCTGAGATTGATGTTGCTACTACTTTGCCATGCTTAATGCTTGTCACTAGGGCCCGAGTGCCATGATTTCAGATCTGAAATTATTATGTTGTCACCAATATATGTGTGTTTTAGATCCGATCTTGCAAGTTGTAGTTACCTACTATGTGTTATGATCCGGCAACACCGGAGTGAAAATAACCGGAACCACTCCCGATGATGACCATAGTTTGAGGAGTTCATGTGTTCACCAAGTGCTAATGCGTTGGTCCGGTTCTTTATTAAAAGGAGAACCTTAATATCCCGTAGTATCCTTTTAGACCCCGCTGCAACGGGAGGGATGGACAATAGATGTCATGCAAGTTCTTTTCCCTAAGCACGTATGACGACACACGGAATGCATGCCTACATCACATTGACGAACGGGAGCTAGCCACATATCTCTCTCTGTTATAACTGTTGCATGATGAATGCCATCCGACAAATCACTAATACATTGCCTACGAGTTTGTCCCACTGTTGCTGTTACTTGCTTTGTCATGCTGCTGTTGTTACTACTATTGCTCCTACTGTTACTTGCTACTACTGTTACTTGCTTTGTCCTGCTGCTTCTGCCACTACTGTTGCTACTACTCTTACTTGTTGCTGCTATTACTCGCTAATGTTGCTACTTGCTACCGCTGTTACTCGCTACTGGTGCTACTTGCTACTGTTGTCACTATTGTTGTTCCTTGCCACTGCTGTTACTCGTTACACTGCTGCTACCTGCTACAATACTTTTCTGGCACCATTTATACAACCGTTAGGAATAGTCTGCCTTGTCAACAGATCGTTTCTAGCACCGTTGCTATAATACTACTTTGCTGCTGATACATTGCTTGCAGACACTAATCTTTCAGGTGTGGTTGAATCTGACACATTCAGCTGCTAATACTTGAGAATATTCTTTCACTTCCCGTCGTGCGAACCAACAAATTTGGGTTGAATACTCTACCCTCGAAAACTGTCGCGATCCCACGCGCTGGTGGGCTATTGCAAGACAATTTCTAATTGTTGAGGAACTCGGAGCAGCTCTTTTCTGGCTCCGTTGCCGTGGAGGCATCAAGTCAGGAATAGTTGCACATCAGCAGCATTTTTCTGGCGCCGTTGCCGGGGGAGGATAACTATATTCTCTAAGTCACTTGGGAATTTATATCTTCTGATCACTATGAAGAATCTGAAAGATCCAAAAACCAAAGTCTTGCCCTCAACTACGAGGGGAGGTAAGGAACTTCCATCTAGCTCTGCACTTGATTCACCTTCAGTTATGAGTAAGTTTGCGACACCGCCTCCTGCTAGAAATCTTGATATGTCGCATGTGCTTGATGATGCTTATGCTTGATGATGCTATGCCTGATACTGCTAGAGATGTTATGCCTGATACTGCTAGAGATGTTATGCCTGATACTGCTAGAGATGATATGCGTGATACTGCTAGAGATGCTATGCCTGATACTGCTAGAGATGCTATGCTTGATACTGCAATGCCTGATGATGCTAGAGATGCTATTTTGCCTGATGATGATATGCCTGATACAGCTATGCCACTAGGGGTATTCCTTGATGCTCATATTGCTAGAGTTACTGCCAATGCTCGTGATGCTTCTGAAACTACCGATACTATTGAGATAGAACCTGCTTTTGCTCCTGCTAGATCTAGCTCTCCTAGATATGAATTGCGTGATATACCTGAGGGTTATGTTATGGAGGGAGAGATAGTTGAGGATTTTCTCGTGTGTAAGGATGCCTATGATGCTGAGGAATTACTTCTCAAGTGGAAGGAAAAATCTCTGAAAGCTAGGATGAAATACGACCCGAAGTTTGCCACTTCACCTATCTTTATCACCGATGAGGATTATGAATTCTCTGTTGACCCTGAGATAATCTCTCTAGTCGAATCTGATCCTTCTCATGGTTATGAGTCTGAGATGGTCGTAGCCCATCTTACCAAACTACACGATATAACCACCCTTTTCACTAGTGAGGAGAAGATCCGCTACTACTATATCCTTAAGTTGTTTCCTTTCTCTCTAAAGGATGACGCTAAAGCCTGGTTCACTTCTGTTGCTCCTGGATGTGTGAGTAGTCCCCAGGATATGGTCTATTACTTCTGTGAGAAATATTTCCCTGGCCATAAGAAGCAAGCTGCCTTGCGGGAAATATACAACTTTGCTCAACTCCAAGAAGAGAGTCTCCCACAAGCTTTGGGGAGGCTCATCCAGCTACAGAATGCTTTGCCTGATCACCCTCTTAAGAAGAACGAGATACTTGATATCTTCTATAACGGACTTACCGATGCCTCTAGAGACCACCTAGATAGTTGTGTCGGTTGTGTTTTTAGGGAACGAACTATAGAAGAAGCTGAGATTCTACTGAATAATGTCTTGATCAACGATAATGATTGTACTATTCCCGAACCACCTCCTAAGCCAACTCCAAAGAAAAGAGGTATTCTATTCCTCAGTCCCGAAGATCTGCAAGAAGCCAAGAAATCTATGCAAGAGAAAGGCATTAGATCTGAAGATGTCAAAACCTACCACCCATCGAAGAGATCCATGGTCTCGATAATCCAATACAGGTAGTAGAAGTAAATTCTCTGCGTAGATTTGATGAGAGTGATATTCCTTTTGACAAACCTGCTAGCCTATGCTTTGATGAATTTGACAACTTTGTTGCCAAACAACAGAGTTTCAATGATTATGTTAGCACACATTTGGAAAAAAGTACTCGTATGCTTAGTCATTTAAGTGCTTGTGTAGACAGAAATGTCAGTGATCTGAAGCTTCTGAGTAAACATGCCTCTATGATTACTACTCAGGTAGAACAAGTACTTAAAGCTCAGAATGACTTGCTCAATGAATTAAATGACAACTCTATCAGAGTCATTACTAGAGGAGGCAAAATGACTCACAAACCTTTGTATCCTGAAGGCCATCCTAAGAGAATTGATCAAGATTCTCAAGGAATTAATGCTGATACACCTAGTCATCCTAAGAAGAAGAAGGATGATAGAAACCTACATGTCAGTTCACCAAATACCGTCACACCTGAAGAACCAAATGATATTTCTGCATCTGATGCAGAAACACAATCTAGTGATGAACATGAACCTGGTGACAGTATGGACAGCGATATTCATAATAATACTCGACCTAGCAATGATGAGGATGTGGAGATTGAACCTACGGTTAATCCTGATAACCCACAACCTAAGAGATACGATAAGAATGACTTCACTGCTAGGAAGCATGGTAAAGAAAGGGAGCCATGCGTTCAGAGACCTATGCCCTTTCCTCCTAAGCCATCCAAGAAAAAGGATGATGAGGATTCTGAGCGCTTTATTGAAATGATAAGACCCGTCTTTCTGCAGATGCGGATAATTGATATGCTCAAACTGTCTCCATATGCCAAGTACATGAAAGATATCGTGACCAATAAACGGAACATACCAGATCTTGAGATCTCCACCATGCTTGCCAATTACACTTTCAAAGGTGGAACTCCTAAGAAACTTGGTGATCCCAGAGTGCCCACTATACCTTGCTCCATTAAAGGAAACTACGTAAGAACTGCCTTATGTGACCTTGGAGCCGGTGTTAGTGTTATGCCTCTCTCTCTTTATCGTAGACTTGAACTGGATAAGTTGACACCCACTGAAATTTCTCTGCAAATGGCCGACAAATCAACTGATTTCCCTGTCGGCATTTGCGAGGATGTGCGTGTTGTGGTTGCTAACACCACTATCTTAACAGACTTTGTTATCTTGGATATTCCCGAGGACAGTGCCATGGCTGTCATCCTCGGAAGACCCTTTCTAAACACTACAGGGGCTGTTATACATTGCAACAAAGGCAATGTCACTTTCCATGTCAACGGTAATGAGCATACAGTGCACTTTCCGAGGAAACGATACCAAGTACATTGCATCAATGCTATCGAAAAAACTTCATCGATTCTTATTGGGAGCTTTGAATGCCCTATTCCTCGTGTCAAGATGAAGTACGATTTGCTTGTTGGGGAGATTCATATCCCCATTGAGGTGACTTAGTGGCTATTCGACAATTCTCCGTTTCCTTTTGCAATTTGAAAAAGTTTTGTCATGAGGATTTGATCAACCCCATTGACGGATTTCTTTCGATGACCATGAAATGGATGAATCAAAGAGTAACATACCTCTGTTTTAAGCTTTCACTTTCTGTTGCTTAGAAGAAAAATGATAGATTTAGTTTAGTTTTCCCTGTTTCCTGTTTTAGCGTCCCGGAGAAAAGTACACCAAAAATAAAAGTTCTCCGATGGTCCTGAAAATCTAGTATGATTTTTTCTGGAATATATGAAAAATACTGGGACTGAGAGTTGGCCTGGGGGCCACACCAGTGGGCCACAAGCCCTGTCAACGCGGCCTCCCCCCTGGTCGTGGCAACCAAGCTTGTGGGGCCCACAGGGACCCCCTCCACTCATTCCATTTCCCATCCTCTTCTTCTACCTCCAGAAAAAATCGTTTCGCAGCTCAAACCCGTGTTCTTGCTCATTTGGCTATGATTTTCGATCTCCAAGCTCAAAGCACCATTCTCCGAACCATTTTGGGGAAATTACTCCTTGGTAAGTGACTCCTCCACTGGTCCACTTAGTTTCTACTCTAGTGATTTATCCTTCGCGTATTCTTGCTACCTTGGTAACCCTGTTCTTGAGCTTGAAATGTTGACTTTAGCTGGTCCCAAGTAGTTTTAGCGCATGATACGGTCTCTAGGCACTAGTAGGAGTAGTTGCTACAAGGTGTGGTTGGTCTTTATTCATTTTTCTCTTGAACTTCAAAAATTTCAGCAAAAATAAATTATGTTCAGGAGGAAGGTTCATGGTGGTTCCTCAAGTAAGAAGGGTCCCCGTCTTTCTATTCGGGAGCCTGATCCTTATCAACTAAGGGACGCACCGGTACAACCATGTGAATGGCCTTCCGATGAGTTCATGATCGAAGCAGGCTTCAAGGATTAGTTTGATACACTTGTCCGCAATGCCGTGTTAGAACAATTCCTCACATAAATGTGTACAGTACGCTTTGCTCACTGCCTCTTTCGTGCGTTGATTTAAATTTTCAGTTGCCCGTGACTCATCCATACTGTTTGATCTGTATGATAAATCCTACGCCATGGATTTGGAGGATTTCAATAGGATTTGCAAGATACCTGATGGGGGTAATCTTAAAGATCCTGCTAAGTCTTCGGTTAGAGATTTTGTCTCTAGTATAACTGTTGGAGAAACTAGAGACATCACGCAAGCTACCATAGGAAGCATTCATTTCCCTGCCTTGCACTACTTTGCTCTCTTCATAGGTAGATGCATTAACGGCAAGGTTGAACATTGTCACCTATGCGCATCCGACCTTAGTATCCTTAAGAGCGCAGTGACGGGTGACAAAAGCTTCAACATGGGAGCTATTATAGCAAGGAGGTTGAATAAGATTGCTATTGATGGGGATTTCTTTGGCGGCATCTATGCCACTCGCATAGAAAATTTTCTTGGAGTACCCATCCGCGCATGAGATCCCCCACTCCATACAGCTTTCCTTGACCGCGTCGCTATGACATGCTAGCAGTTCCTTGAGAGGGATGATGAATCCCTCCTATACCGATTGATATTTAACCGGCAGCGTGTTTTCCATATTACCCTTCCTGCTCCTTCTTTCTTTGAATTTCAGGTAAAACAGAGATACTACATAACCATAGGAGAGGCACAGGAGTATGAGAGGGAGGCGACGGTTGCTCGTCTCCATGAGGCAGCTATTCAGGCAGTGGCTGCAGCGGTCCCGTATAACCCCGATTAGGATTTTGGGTTTCACCAGGACCGTCCTTGGGAGTAGACCAAGCTAGGCCAAAAGCCTAAGCTTGGGGGAGTACGTGTTCTCACCGACTTTACATTCATGCTCATGCTTTCACTTTGTTAGCCGGTGTTTACACTTTGCCACTGTATTATCCATGCTAGTTTATTTTCGTTTTCTTGTTTTCTTGTTTAGTGTCCTTTTGGGAAAGCCCAAACAGATTTTCCTTTCTTCTTTTGCTTGTTGGGAGTTTTCCCATGTAAATAGTTTTCTTTTTCTTTGGGTCAAGGTAGAAGATATTGGTTACAATGTTTAGTGGCTCTTGCATTCATACCTGTTTAGCTTTCAAAGAGCCATATTACTTTGTCTTCTCCTTTGTGTTTGCCTGCAGATTCAGCTTAGTTCAATGCATGAGCACTCTTATTATTGTTCACATCGTTCGATCGTGCAAGTGAAAGGCAATAATGACGATATATGATGAAGTGAATGAGACTTGAAAAGCTGATATGAACTCTATCTATTTTGTTTTTGTAAATATGAATAGCTTGTCGTTCCAGCTTCAGCTTTGTTGAGAGAGAACCATGTTTGCAATGACAACTTAGAGATCATAGATTCTGATTCCATGCTTAATTAGCTAGGAGCTTATAATGGTTTGTCTTGAATTCCAACATAGATTTTTAGATGACTATGATGTAGTATGATAGGATGGTATTCTACTTTGAATGATTCAAGTGGCTTGACTTGGCGCACGTTCATGCATGTAGTTGAAACAAAATCAACATAGCCTCTATGATGTTCGTGTTCATGGTGATTTATATCCTGTTCATGCTTGCACTCCATGTTAGTCAAACTCATTGCATATTGATGACTGTTGTCGCTCTCTAGTTGGTCGCTTCCCAGTCTTTTGCTAGCCTTCACTTGTACTAAGCGGAATACTGCTTGTGCATCCACTTCCATAAACCCAAAAGTTTTTCCATGAGAGTCCACCATACCTACCTATGTGCGGTATCTATGTGCTGTTCCAAGTAAATTTGCATGTGCCATTCTCTAAACCTTCCAGAAATAATCTGTTTTGCATGCCCGAACCACTCATGTGGTGCGAGGGGGCTATTGGTATCTTCCATGTTAGGCATGTTATCCTCGACATGTGTTTATTCACTGTCATTCACGAGAAAGGGGACGATAATTGGAATGCCCAGTTCCACGCTTAAATCGAAAACATAACTGTAAACCAAGACTCCCCCCGGATTGATGTTAGTATGGATGGTACCCGAGGATTCGGCTAGCCGTGGAGTGTGATTGATTGGTGGTGGGGGAGTTAAAACTTTAATTTTCTGTTTGGGAACCGCCCTATAGCATGAGTAGCGTGGAATATATTGAGAACTCTTGGTCATTGCATTGACAATCAAAGCATGCCACCCAAAATTATTATCTCTGTTTTCAAAGCTTGAGCTTTGGCACCTCTGCAAATCAATGCTTCCCTCTGTGAAGGGCATGTCTATTTATTTTCCTGTTGAGTCATCCTCTTCTTATATAAGCACCAATTAGAGAGCACCTCTGTCATTTCTATGCTTTTCTTTTGATTGATATTCAGTATGACTATGTCTGGATCTTCGTTGCTATGAATTACAATGTTTAGTCAGCCCTTGATCTTTGAAAGTGCTCTGCATTTATGTTTTGCGGTCTCAGAAAGAGCTAGCGAGATACCACCTATTCATATTGCTTCACGCTTATTCTTATTGAATTGTTGGTAACTGAAACTCATTATTATTTGCTCGCTAGCTGATTATGCAATTGATATTAGTTTACCGTGAGACCTATGTCTCACTTGCTCATGTGGTTAACTTGTGTTCTTGCTGAAATTCTGGTTATGAGTTAGACATAGTTGCAACAACAAGATCAAACAGAGTTTGTCAAAGTTTTTCTTTCTCTTTCAGTTTGTCAACTGAATTGCTTGAGGACAAGCAAGGTTTTAAGCTTGGGGGAGTTGATACGTCTCCATCGTATCTACTTTACCAAATTCTTTTGCCCTTGTTTGGGACTCTAATTTGCATGATTTGAATGGAACTAACCCGGACTGACGCTGTTTTCAGCAGAATTGCCATGGTGTTGTTTTCGTGCAGAAATGAAAGTTCTCGAAACGTCTTGAAAATTTACGGAGAATATGTTTGGAAAATATGAAAAATACCTGCGCAAAGATCCACGAGAGGGGACGGGCTAGTGGGCCACAAGCCCTGTCTCCGCGGCCACCCCCCAGGTCGCGGCAACCAAGCTTGTGGGGCCCACGTGGCTCTGCCACGCCCAACTCCAGCTCTATTTATGACCTTTCGTCCCGAAAAAAATAAAGAGAGAAGACTTCATCGCGTTTGCGACACGGAGACGCCGCCACATCCTGTTCTTCATGTGGAGGGCAGATCTGGAGTCCGTTTAGGGCTCCGGATCAAGGAGATCGTCGCCATCGTCATCATCAACCTTCTTCCCTCTCAATTCCATGAAGTTCTTCATTGTTCGTGAGTAATCTATTCGTAGGCTCGCTGGGCGGTGATGAGTAGGATGAGATCTATCATGTAATCGAGTTAGTTTTGACGGGGATTGATCCCTAGTATCCACTATTTTATGAGATTGATGTTGCTACTACTTTGCCATGCTTAATGCTTGTCACTAGGGCCCGAGTGCCATGATTTCAGATCTGAAATTATTATGTTGTCACCAATATATGTGTGTTTTAGATCCGATCTTGCAAGTTGTAGTTACCTACTATGTGTTATGATCTGGCAACCCCGGAGTGAGAATAACCGGAACCACTCCCGATGATGACCATAGGTTGAGGAGTTCATGTGTTCACCAAGTGCTAATGCGTTGGTCCGGTTCTTTATTAAAAGGAGAACCTTAATATCCCGTAGTATCCTTTTGGAACCTGCTGCCACGGGAGGGATGGACAATAGATGTCATGCAAGTTCTTTTCCCTAAGCACGTATGATGACACACGGAATCCATGCCTACATCACATTGACGAACGGGAGCTAGCCACATATCTCTCCGTGTTATTACTGTTGCATGATGAATGTCATCCGACAAATCACCGATCCATTGCCTACGAGTTTGTCCCAATGCTACTGTTACTTGCTTTGTCCTTCTGCTGTTGTTACTACTGTTGCTGCTACTGTTACTTGCTACTACTATTACTTGCTTTCTCCTGCTGTTGCTGCCACTACTGTTGCTACTACTGTTACTTGTTGCTGCTGTTACTCGCTACTGCTGCTACTTGCTATCGCTGTTACTCGCTACTGCTGCCACTTGCTACTGCTGTCACTACTGTTGTTCCTTGCCACTGTTGTTACTCGTTACACTGCTGCTACCTGCTACAATACTTTTCTGGTGCCATTGATACAACCGTTAGGAATAGTCTGCCTTGTCAATAGATCGTTTCTGGCACCGTTGCTATCATACTACTTTGCTGCTGATACTTTGCTTGCAGACACTAATCTTTCAGGTGTGGTTGAATCTGACACATTCAGCTGCTAATACTCGAGAATATTCTTTCGCTTCCCGTCGTGTGAACCAACAAATTTGGGTTGAATACTCTTCCCTCAAAAACTGCCATGATCCCACACGCTGGTGGGCTATTGCAAGACAATTTCTAATTGTTGAGCAACTGGAAACAGCTCTTTTCTTGCTCTGTTGCCGTGGAGGCATCAAGTCAGGAATAGTTGCACGTCAGTAGTGCTCCAACTAATCCATCAAAAATTACCATAAGCCACATAGAAAGACTCGATCTTGAAACTCGCGATCTCCTCGGACTCCTTAATGGAAAGTCTCAAGTGTGAGATAACCCAAAGCATCATCGGAACCCCGATGCACAAGATATTTCGTAAAAGGTAAAACAAATCTAGCAAGGCCGGCCGACGTGTCGCCGAACCCGATAGGAGCCGTGTATCTCATTCTCAGGACACGACGGATGGGTCACACTAGGAGTAAAACCAGACCTCGGGTTGCCCCGCAGTGGTCCCATAGTCTCCCAGTTTGGGCCAACACTCATGCAAAGCACTGGCCCGGGAGTTGATTGTTCATCCACATGGGTCGACGGGTCCCTATGCAAGTTTATTAGTTATTAGGCAAATGTAGTACCAAAGTTGGGCCTTGCCAGACAAGATTTAACTAAGACAAATTGTTATGGGGGTCCCCATAACAACCCCGATCATGTTAGGAGCGCTCAATTATGGAACATAACACCGGTAGCCAAAACTAAGGCGGCAAAGGTGGAACAAAACACCAGGCTAGAAAGGCTGAGCCTTCCACCTTTTACCAAGTATATAGGTGCATTAATTTAAATAGCATTGATATGGTGATATAATAAGGAACTCATGTTATCACATGGAAACAACTACACCTGCAACTAGCAACGCTATCCAATGGTTAAGCAAGCGGTAACATAGCGAGTTAGTGGTTTGCTAGGTTGTAGAAAGGTTGAAGGTTTTCATGGCAATGTTGAGAGGCTGACATTTAACAGGTGCTAGGAAGCGAGACATAGCGATAGAAACAAAACAACTAGGATGGCAATGATAGTAATGGTATCTAGGGAAATGATCATCTTGCCTGAGATCCCGCTTGGGAGAAGAATGAATTCGTTAAGCAGACGAACCGACGTAGTCGAACGGATCCTCACATTCCGACACGCTTGCGGAACTCTATCAAGACGAAGCAAACCGGAAACAAGAATCAACACACGATATGCACCACGACACATGCACGATATGAAGCACAACAAAATATGATGCATGTCCATTTCAATTATGCAAGGCATGGCAATTCACAACAATCAAACACTCCACGTTAAGTGAAGCTCAATATGCAACGAGTTGCATATTCACGAAACTCCACAATTGAATTACTTAATTCACTCTCGTTTAGGTACACGTCAATATTAAATGTTGTTAAACATGGCAGGAGGTGAAGCGTAATTAAACTACCTACCTAGGCATTTTAAATGAGGTCGGAAACAACATATAGCATCTTTGAAATGACCCCATATCTTAACTACAAAATCTGTCCAGATCTGTCCTAATCACATTTTATGTTTCTTAAACAGCAAAATAATGTGGAGCATGTGATTTAGACGTCATTCTAGTCCATTTATATATAGAGATCATCTCTAACAGAGTTACGGTTCAAAAGATATGATCGTTGGAAGATATGATGCCATGGATGCAAGATGTATACAAATGACAGGCATAAACATTCCAAACCATACAAGCAGCAAGATATTATGAAACTACACGAGACTCTAAACAAGTTTCATATATGACACGTTCAAAACGGAGCAACGGTTCAACAATTACAAGCAAAATAAGAAATACCTACAATCTACCAAAAACAGCAACATGGCACTTTCTACACCCTAAAACAACAAGTTACATAATTCTAAAATGCTCAAACAAGACATGCGGCAGTAGTGGTCAAGATGCACAACAGCACCCTACTAAATACAACTAGCATGGAAGCATGGATCACCAAGAAAATAACTCACAAACTGGCAAGTAGCACACAAATTCAGACTTTGTGAAAATAACAGTTTTGACAGTGCAGTTTTCAACCAGAAGGCATATTGGCATCTGTAAAACTATACGCTACACGTCATGGAATCACATGAAAATTTATAGCGTGCTAGAATATCTTAAGAACTAGAAATAACTTCATTTCACCAACCCCAAACAGGTTCTAGATCACTAGCAAAACAAATGGCAAGACAACAACAAAATATTACGGATTTCAGACTTTGAAATATTTCAGCATCTCAAAACAACATTGTTTTCTAGCATGTTCGGAACAAGAAAAGAACACCTAAACATGGATTTCTATAGCAACCAAAATTACCACAGGCTACCATACATGTCCAAGGGCATAACTCATGTTCAAAACTAATTCATATCATGCACGAAATAATCCACACGAAATAAACAAGAGGGAAACATGGCCAAATATCATGCATGCTAGCTTTCTCAAAAGATAATAATAAATGCACAGTTAGATTATATGGATTTTTCTACCCCGAAAACATATATAATATGATGGGTTCTAAAAAACTGGTGCCACCACATATATGCGAGAATATGACCTAAACCCGACATATCAAACTATTTATGTTACCTACATGAAAACAGAGAGATGACTATTTTTACCATGCATAGAAATGCGGTGCAAACAACAAGAACATTTAACATGCTAGGTTTGAGCAATTCGGACGCGTGTTTAAATAGCTACGGGATAAAATACCTAACGTATCAGCATGCAAAACTATGCAAACAGAGGTTAAACAACTTTAAATATGCCTGCTAGTTGCAAAATATTAATCTACGCAAAATTCTACACATTTTACATATATAAATTATTTCTATAAGTAGCAAGGTTTAAAAGATACGAGCGTTTTAAAATCATGAAACTCTGTGAAATCCCTTGTAATTGGAAAACTCGCAGGACGTTAAAAATACTACATGGGCCGACTCTGCTACTATTGGGCCCAACAGGCATGGCGCAATATATTATAACGCGCCTAGGGCACGAAATAGATGGGTGGCAGGGGTTTCTCCCCTCAGCCTCTTGGGTCGGCTGGAGAGGGGCGGAGCTGGGCCGGTCAACGGGCGACACTAGAGCAGCCCAGCGGCTGGCGATGCTAGCGGGTCGGCTCGAGTGCTAGGCTATGGGACAAAGCTGGCCCACGTGGGGCGAGCGGGAGCTCCGTCGCTCGACGCGTCCCGATCCTGATCGGGATCGAGGCAAAAACCACGGTGGCGCTCGGCTCGGTGGCGACCTCCGGCGAGGCGGACGAGGGTCACGGCCGGGTGGAGATGATCCCCCGCACCGGATCTGGCCAGATCCGGTCGGCTAGGGTGGTAGCAGCGGACTGCGGCGCTCTTGGAGCGGCCAGATCGGGGCCGACAGCTGGTTGCATGGCGGGGCTCCCGGGTTCCGGCCTGGGTGCAGCGAGGGCGGTGCTCCGACGACCTATGGTGGCCGGTCGGTAGCGGCCCGATGGGGCGCACGCGGGGAAGGCAGGGGCGTCGCTCGGGGAGGAGCCCGGGGCTCACGTGCAGGGAGCCAACAGGAGCGGATCTCTCCACGGGGGAGCTCGGGCGGCGCGGGGGGCTGGCGGCGGCGCCCTTCGGGCCTGGGAGGGCCTACTGCGGGCTTGGAGGAGAGAAGAGGTGGGAGAGGAGTTAGCCCGGAGGCAGCTATGGTTTCCGCACGGGAACTGAGGTGGGAGAGAGGTTGGCTCTCAATTTATAGACAAGGGGCTAGGGTTACCTGATTTCAGCCTGATTCGGACCGTAGGATCGTGATTCGACGGCTCCGATTGGAGGGGGCTTACTAGGTGGGTTAGTGGCTGTGTAGAGGGGGTGTTGGGCTAATATGAGAGGGAGAACGGCCAACACGGCGGTAGAGTTTAAAATACCGAAATGTGTGACAATTCACCGGCTATAGTGCCGCTATAGGTTTAACGGTTCACGTATGACACGAACTCCGATTGCGATGAAATTTGGCAGGCGGTCTACCTACATTAAAATAAGACCGCATGCCAACTTTCAACCCAGTCCAAGAATATATTATATGCACTTTTTAAAAACAATATTTTAACGATGTCGTGGGCACATGCATGTGCGGTTGGTCTCGATACGGTCAACGACAAAAATGAAGAGAATAGCAACTAATAACGGATGTGAGTTTTAAAACTGATAGCAACTGAGTGCCGATGCAATGCGTATGATGCAAATGATGAGATGATGAATGCGACAAAAACTAAATAACATGGCGACAATGGAATAAAAGGGGAATCTTCTGGAGGGTCGGTCTCGGGCTGTTACAACTCTCCTACACTAACAAGAGATCTCGCCCCAAGATATAAGAATGAAAAGGGGAAGAGGATGGGAAAGAAGAGGTAAAACTTAGTCGCTTCTTTGACAATGAGTGAAACCAATGACTCTTGAAAGGTCGCAAAGATATGAAGAATGACATGAGGAACAATCAAGAATTCAAACAAAATTTTGGCAGCACTTCGGTAGGAAAGAGGGCAAAATTTGGTAAGATGGAAGATCTTGAAGATTCACAACAACCCAACTAAATTGAATAAGCAAGGAGAGAACATGATCTTGAGAAGAATAGATTATTGATTCACAAGAGCAACATCACAATGCCTCCGGAGTAAAGAATAGAAACTAGATCATTGGGAATAAAGAATGAAGAAGAGAATGACAACTACTATCACAATTGGATTTGACAAGCAGCCTTGCAAGAAGAATTGAGAAGAGTTGTTGGCAAACCAACAACAGAAAGAACAACCTTGTAGAGGACTTATGAAAACCATCTCAACAATGAGGTGACAATCAGCCACCGTTGGAAAACAATTGATTCAGTGGGAGCAACAAGATATGAAAACTTCTTACACCAAGAGGAAACATAGAAAACTTGGATTAATGCGACACCATAATAGCAACAATCCTTAGACAAAGCTTTAGGTGAAGTCTAAACCAAGATATCTCAATGAAGAAATCATGGGTTGAAATATCTCATGATTGAAGGAACTTGAGTGTTTAATTATCTCATTCTTGAAACAAATTCTCTTTGAAACTCCTCCACTAACAAGAATGCTATAACACCACCTCAAAGGATAAAGGAGGGAGAATTGCACTTGGAATACAAAACATGGGATATTTGAGCCTCTCCAAGAAGAATGTTGAAGAACACTTCGAGAAAGAATTGAAACCTTGATGAATCACCATGAAGAACCACTTCGATAATGATATAAAGTGTTGAATGTTGAAAAGAATAAGACTGAATCCTTGCAAAGATTTAGATGAAGCTTCGCGAAGAGATAATAGAGAAAAACTTCGAACTCCGGAAGGAAAAGATGAAGCACTTGGGATAAAGAATTGATATCATGGACCACTCCGGGAGAAGAATTGAAATCACCTTGATGAAATAAGAATAAGAATTATTTTATGCCTATCCTTCACCAAGTTAAATTGATGACAAGCAATGGATTTAGCATAGCACTTATTCTTCTCAAAAAGATTGGAGATAGAGAGAAAGAGCACAAACTTGAAGAAGTCTTGAAAGAACCACCGATAAGTATTTGGAATGAAAGAGGATAACACAAATGAACGGGGCTCCATGAGGGCAAAGAGAGCATGATACGATGATGAATGCCTAAACAAGCCACCGGTAAAAATTCACGAATGAATGGGAATACCATGAATGAATGAAGATCCATGAGAACAAAGAAATCATGATCCACCCGACAGAAAACTTGAACAAGGCACCGGACTAATTGAGATACGAACGAAGAGACAACAAATGAGAAGAATTTGAGAATGAAAGTTCAAAGATGAGAACGAAGAAATCTTCTGAATTGATGGCCTTCGGAGGATCGAGAATGAAAAAAAATCTGAAATGCAGTAGATAGATATAAATAATTTCTCATGGTTGACAACAATTGAGAAGATAGCACGAGCTGAGATGACAATCTTCAAAAGAATGGACAAGATTTGAGAGAAACACTCGTTCAGTCTTCCAAGCTGAAAATGATGAGGAGAACACCACCAAGAATAACTCAGACACTCCGGACTAATGAAGAATGAAAGGTTGAGCCAAAGATGAGAATTAATTTTGAAGCAATCTTGGAGAAGAAATATGACTGATGAAATTCATACTTACATCATAATTGAAAAGAATTAGAGATCTCCGGGAAAAGATTAGAAGAGCCAGATAAGATCCTGGGAGAAACCTGTGGGTTATGGGCCCACTCTAAGACAACATCATTGAATCAATTGATTAGACAAGAGAGATTGCACCGGTACGAATGAAAACTTGATGAGGTGAGACCCTCGAAATAATTGAAACGATTGAAAACAAGAAACTTCTCAGAATTTTCACATGAATCACCGGATACAATACGGAAGAGAAGATAGCAGAAGCATCAATGAATTGAAATGCACTTGGATGATAATTAAATCATTGGATAAAAAGGGAGGGAGAGCGGGGAAAAACAAAGACAACTTAGAACACATGAGAAAAACTCTGGAAAGAAATGAGAGATTGATCTTCCATATATTGAAAAGGATAGAATTGACTTGAAGAGAAGCACACTAGTTGAAAGGAATTGACATGACAACTACGGTTGATAAGAATTGATAAGACAACTTGATTGGGCAAAAGAATTAGCATTCTCATCGAAATATGAGAACACCACTTAGAAAAGATATGAAATCGCCATTTGACAATGAAGCAACTTGAATTACCATATACCAAAAATACACAAAGGATGAGGCTTACAACACAAGCCGGAACAAATTCATGACAGAGATTTTGTCCGATATGTTCGTGGTATTCCACTAGATGTCGAACCCCAACCTCATATCATGCATCGGTTGGAAGATTGTCCTATAAGTAACTACTTGGATTCCCACCTAAGAACTCCCGAAATTTGTAGTCATGCACTCGGGTCCACGGATACAAGGAGTAAAATCCATCACTCAACTCCTAGCACTAACACTAACCCGTCTAGTGTATCACATCCGTCAACACATAACCAGAGATCTCGGAAACTCATTTATCTCAGGTCCTCAAAAACACAACGATACTAAGTATGGCAGTACATCGGAACTCTCAACACCAGTACTCGGGATGTCGGACTCCTCCCGCCACTACTAATATTGAAGCAATTTCGAACATCCGCCGTAATTAGATACTAAGACATCTGAATGATAATGATGTG
The DNA here is from genome assembly GCF_904849725.1 of Hordeum vulgare subsp. vulgare. Lineage (NCBI taxonomy): Eukaryota > Viridiplantae > Streptophyta > Magnoliopsida > Poales > Poaceae > Hordeum > Hordeum vulgare. Next base: position 188,532,216 of record NC_058518.1, on the reverse strand, counting down.
CTCAAGAATCCCCTGGAGCTCAACTCCCGGGAATAAATCAAGTCAGACAAGAGGTACCAACTCAGAACTCCGTCACATCGGCATCATATAGATTACAAAAATATCCACGTGATCCTAAAAAAATTGAGTGAGAAGAGGAGTAGAATTACAATTATCATGTCAAGATTCCTCACCAGAGCATAGAAGAGGAGAAAAAGAATCCTACTCTCCGATATATAACTAGACTCAAAGCAGTTTTTCACTAGACTCGACCAAGTTCGATCAATCAAGGGGGCTCCTAGGTCGGTACTGCTCTGATACAAAATTGTAACACCCAAGATGCGATCCTATCATTATTTTGGCGCAAGGGCCTCGACAGGGATAGAAGCACATATCATCATTTTCCAAGAATGGGTATCGTTACAAGTACATATACTGAAGAGATGAGTATATGGAATTGGCTTACACTCACCACAAGCTACATCAAGTTCACATTAGTACAACAACATAATCAATCATCATGAAGAAGAGCAGGGTCCGACTACGGACGAAAACAAATGGTAAAATAACAACGTCCATCCTTGCTATCCCCGGCTACTGGCCCGGAACCCATCCTAGATCGATGATGAAGAAGCAGAAGAAACTCCAAAAGCACAATCATCGCGCTCACTTCACAATATCACTTTACATGTACCTGCAACTAGTGTTGTAGTAATCTGTGAGCCACATGGACTTAGCAATCTCATTTCCAAAGGTATCAAGACTAGCAAAGCTTAAACGGTGAGGTATGGTTAAGTGGTGAGGCTGCAGCAAGCGACTAAGCATTTGTTTGAGCTGGCTAACTTACGAGTACAAGAATAAAAGAGGGGGAATGATCTACGCATGGAGGATGTGAACTATTGATGATCAAATGAATGATCTTGAACACCTACTTACGTCAGATATAACCCCATCGTGTCCTTCGTCGGAGAAGGAGCTCACGAAAGCGACGGTCACGGTTACGCACACAGTTGAGAAGTTTTTAATTAAGTTACTTCAAGTTATCTAGAACCGGATGTTAAACAAAGTTTCCAAGTTTCCACATAACATCAGGCACGGCTTTCCGAAATATTTAACCCTGCAGGGGTGCTCCAACTAATCCATCACAAATTACCACAAGCCGCATAGAAAGCCTCGATCATGAAACTCGCGATGTCCTCAGATTCCTTAATGGAAAGCGTCAACTCTGAGATAACCCAAAGCATCACCAGAATCCCGATGCACAAGATATTTCATAAGAGGTAAAAAAATCCAGAAAGGCCGCCCGACGTGCCAGCAAAACCGATAGGAGCCGCGTATCTCGTTCTTAGAACACGACGGATGGGTCACACTAGGAGTAAAACCAGACCTCGGGTTGCCCCATAGTGGCCTCGTAGTCTGTTAGTTTGGACCAACACTCATGCGGAGCACTGGCCCGGAGGTTGATTAATTATCCACGGAGGCCGACTAGTCCCTATGCAAGTTTACTACTCCCTCCGTTCCAAAATATAAGACCTTTTAGAGATTTCACTAGAAGACTACATACAAAGCAAAATGAGTCAATGTACACTCTAAAATATGTCTATATACATCCGTATGTAGTTTATAGTGTAATCTCTAAAAGGTCTTATATTTAGGAATGGAGGGAGTAGTTAGCAGGCAAATGTAGTACCAAAGTTGGGCCTTGCCGGACAAGCTTTAACTAAGACGAATTATCAAGGGGGTCCCCATAACAACCCCGGTCGTGTTAGGAGCGCTCAATTATGGAACATAACACCGGTAGCAGAAACTGAGGCGGCAAAGGCGGAACAAAACATCAAGCTAGAAAGGTCGAGCCTTCCACCTTTTACCAAGTATATAGGTGCATTAGTTTAAATACCATTAATATGGTGACATAACAAGGAACCCATGTTATCACATGGAAGGAACTGCACCTGCAACTAGCAACGCTATCCAATGGTTAAGCAAGCGGTAACATAGCCAATCAGTGGTTTGCTAGGTTGTAGAAAGGTTGAAGGTTTTCATGGCAATGATGAGCGGCTGACATTTAACAAGTGCTAGGCAGCAAGACATAGATAAATGAAACAACTAGCATGGCAATGATAGTCATGGTATCTAGGGAAATGATCATCTTGCCTGATATCCCGCTTGGAAGAAGAACGGATCCGTAAACCAAACGAACCGACATAGTCGAACGGGTCCTCACATTTCGACACGCTTGCGGAACTCTATCGAGATGAAGCAAACCGGACACAAGAATCAACACACGACATTCACCATGGCACATGCACGATATGAAGCACAACAAAATATGATTCTTGTCCATTTCAATTATGCAAGGCATGGCAATTCACAACAATCAAACACTACACGTTAAGTGAAGCTCAATATGCAACGAGTTGCATATTCACGAAACTCCACAATTGAATTACTTAATTCACTCCCGTTTAGGTACACGTCAATATTAAATGTTGCTAAATATGGCAGGAGGTGAAGCGTAATTAAAATACCTACCTAGGCATTTTAAATGAGGTCGGAAACAACATATAGCATCTCCGAAATGACCCCATATGTTAACTTCAAAATCTGTCCAGATCTGTCCTAATCACCTTTTATGTTTGTTAACTCGCAAAATAATGTGGATTGTGTGATTCTACATGTCCTTATAGTCGATTTACATATAAAGATCATCTCTAACGGAGTTACGATTCAAAAGATATGATCGTCGCGAGATATGATGCCATGGATTCAAGATGTATGCAAATGACAGCCACAAACATTCCAAACCATACAAGCAGCAAGATATTATGAAACTACACGAGACTCTAAGCAAGTTTCATATATGAGACGTTCAAAACGGAGCAACGTTTCAACAATTACAAGCAAAACAAGAAATAGCTACAATCTGTCAAAAACAGCAACACGACATATTCTACACCCTAAAACAACAAGCTACATAATTCTAAAATGCTCAAATATGATAGGTGGCAGTAGTGGTCAGGATGCACAACAACACCCTACTAAATACAACTAGCATTGAAGCATGGATCACTAAGAAAAGAACTCATAAAATGGCAAGTAGCACACAGTTTCAGACTTGGTGAAAATAACAGTTTTAACAGTGCAGTTTTCAACCAGAAGGCATATTGGCAGCAGTAAAACTATATTCTACAGGCCATGGAATGGCATCAAAATTTATAGCATGCTAGAGAATCGTAAGCACTACAAATAACTCCATTTCACCAACCACAAAGGAGTTGTAGATCACTAGCAAAACACATGTCAAGACAGCAACAAAATATTACAGATTTCAGACTTGGAAATATTTCAGCATCTCAAAACATCACTATTTTCTAGCATGTTGGCAACAAGAAAAGAACACCTAAACATGGATTTCTATAGCAACCAAAATTACCAGAGGCAAGCATACATGTCCAAGGGCATAGCTCATGTTCAAAACTAATGCATATCATGCACGAAATAATTCACATGAAATAAACAAGAGGGCAACATGGCAAAATCTCATGCACTCTAACTTGCTCAAAAGATAAAAATAAATGCACAATTAAATTCTATGGATTTTTATACCCCAAAAACATATATAATACGTGGGGTTCTAAATAGAACTACTACCACCACATATATGCGAGAATATGACCTAAACCCGACATAGCAAACTATTTATGTCACCTACATGAAAACATCGAGATGACTATTTTTACCATGCATGTAAATGCGGTGCAAACAACATGAACATTTAACATACTAGGTTTGATCAATCCGGACGAGCACTTAAATATCTACGGGATAAAACACCTAACGTATCAGCACGTAAAACTATGAAACTAGCAGGTTAAACAACCTTAAATATGCATGCAAGTTGGAAAATATTAATCTACGCAAAATTCTACATGTTTTACATATATAAATTATTTCTATCCGTCGCACGGTTTAAAAGATACAGGCGTTTTAAAATCATGCAACTTTCTGAAATCCCTCGTGATTGGAAAATTCGCAGGACGTTAAAAAACTACACATGCCAATTCTTCTACTATTTGGCCCAACAAGCATGGCACAATATAATATAATGTGTATAGGGCGCGAAATAGAGGGGCGGTAGGGGTTTATCACCTCGGCATCTTCGGTCGGTTGGAGAGAGGTGGAGCTTGGCCGGTCAATGGGCGACACTAGAACAGCCCAACGGCTGGCGAGGCTAGCGGGCCGGCTCGAGCGCTGCGCCACGGGACGAAGCCGGCTGAGGCGGGGCAAGCGGGAGCTTCGTTGCTCAACGTGTACCGATCCCGATCGGGATCGAGGCGGCAACCACGATGGCGCTCGGCTCGGCGGCGGCCTCCAGCGAGGCGGATGAGGGGCAGGGCCAGCTGGAGATGATCCTCTCGGACCGGATCTGGCCGGATCCGGACGGCTAGGGTGGCAGCAGTGCACTACGGTGCTCGTGGAGCAGCCAGATCGGGCCCGACAGCTCGCTGCGTGGTGGGGAGCTCGGGCTTTGGCCTGGGTGCAGCGAGGGCGGCGCTCCGGCAACCTTGGGTGGCCGGCCGGTGGCGGCCCGACGGGGCGCAGGTGGGGAAGGTAGGCGCGGCGGTTGGGGAGGAGCTCGGGGCTCGGGTGCAGGGAGCGAGCAGGAGCGGAGCTCTCCACGGGGTAGCTCGGGCGGCACGGGAGGCTGGCTGAGCAGGCTGGCGGCGGCGCCCTTCGGACCCGGGAGGGCCTGTTGTGGGCCTGGCGGGCCTGGAGGAGAGAGGAGGTGGTAGAGGAGTTAGGCTGGCGGCGGCTTGGGTTTTGGCATGGGAACCGAGGTGGGAGAGAGGTTGGATGTGTATTTAAAGACAAGGGGCTGGGGTTACCTGATTTCAGCCCGATTCGAACCATAGGATCGCGATCCGACGGCTCTGGTCGGAGGGGGTTTACTAGGTGGGTTAGTGGCTGTGTAGAGGGGGTGTTGGGCTAAGATGAGAGGGATAACGGCCAACCCGGCGACAGAGTTTAAAATTCTGAAACGTCCGACAATTGACTGGCTATAGTGCCTCTATAGGTTTAATGGTTCGGGTTTGAAACGAACTTCGATTGCGATGAAATTTGGCACGCGGTCTACCTACACTAAAATAAGACCACACGCCAACTTTCAACCCAATCCGAGAATATTTTATACGCACTTTTTAAAATAATATTCTAATGATGTCGTGGGTGCCTGTGTGTGAGGTTGGTCTCGAAACAGTCAATGACAAAAACGGAGAGAACCGGAAACTAATAACGGATGCGAGATTTAAAACTTGCGGCAACGGAGTGCCGATGCAATGTAGATGATGTGAATGATGCGATGATGAATGTGACAAAAACTAAATAACATGGCAACAACGGAATGAAAGGGGAATCTTCTCAAGCGTCGGTCTCGGGCTGTTACAGTCTGGCTAAGCGCACCCGACCAGCGCTCTGGGTGCGTGTCCTTCCAGGTCATGGATACGATGGAAGGCGAGTGCATCGATATGAAGATAGATCACTACGCCGAAGGTTTTAGGTGGCGGTGGATGTATGTGGACGTAGTGCAGTATAGCCCCCTGTTGCTGACCCCATCTTCTCCAGCACTGTCGAGCTCTGGGTGGGGGCACGCGTGGCTCGATGATTCAAGGTTTTCGCCAACGTGGGGGATATTGGAGACCTTGAGGGAACCGGTGGTGACTACCGTGCTAGTCGTGAGGGAGTTCCTTAGGAGGCGGATTGCACCCCTACAACTCCATTCCCGCCAGAGATGGGCCTTCTCCGGGCCAAATGATCCCATGCGGCTCCATCTGGAGTGCCTACTAGCCAACACGCTCGACAGGGTGCTCCGGGTCCTGCTTGGCAAGACCATTGGTGGTCTTCCCTGTGGGGGGCGCCCTCTGTACAAGTACAAGAATGGGGAGACCTTGCCCGGACGATGCCCCACTTCGATCAATGGGGGCTGCTTCTGAGGGGCACGAGGGGCCTCGGGACACACCCGTCCTGGTGGCTTCTGAACGAGGGGCCTTAATAGGCCCGGAGCCCCCAGCCGGGGCAGCAAGGGGCAGCGGTCCTCAGCCTCGGGCCCGACCGGACGGCAGCATCGGGGCCCTTCCAAGGGCGCTGAAGAGGAGGGGTGGGTCGTCAAGGACGAGTGAGTGTTGCCCCTTCATTTTCCTTGCTTCTGCGCTTCAGGTGTGACTAATCCCATCTTTCGTGCACGCTTCTGGTGAGCAAAAGAGCGAGCAAGCCCCCTGGCCCTGCAGGCTACTGTGCGACTGATGCGCTTGGTTGCGACGCACCTCCCCCCTCGCATGTGGAGGGTGCGGGGTGAAGGGAGGCGACTCCCCCAGCGTCTCCCATGGGAAACCGTGCGGGGAAAGATGTGTCGAAGGGGATGGAGCCGCCGGCCACCTCCACCGCCCTGCCAAACACCGCAGATGATTCCGAGGAGCCAACCATCTCGGAGGGGGCTTCGATCCCCTGCGCACGAGGCCCGGCCCTAGCGGGGTGGGGCGAGCATCAGCAAACTCCCAGGCCCCAACGAGTGGTGTTGGAGCCTCCGAGCGCCCGTCTAGGGGCCAAGATGCACGGCCCGAACTAGACTGGGACCTAGAGATCGTGGCCTCCCGGACCTCGGTCGGCCTCGACCTCCTGAGAAACGCCTTGAGCATGCTCGGACAACTTAGGGCAGAGCTCCGAGATGCACACGTATGCTTTATCGAGGAACATGTGCGCTTGGATCGCGGGTGGCATTAGCTTGATGTGGCCTAACGAAGGGAGAAACCAATACGGCCTTTGAAATTCCTGGGGAAATATATGATGAATATTTAACTCGTGATGAGGAAATATATGGCAAGGAAACAAAAGAGAAGCGCAAAATGCGCATACAGAAAATTGAGAGGAGATGGGCAAAGGGGTGGAAGGAATAGAGATATGTAACTCCAAAATCCATGAAGAAAATCGCTATCAATCCTCCATGCCGAAGACCTCCTCTAGATTAAGGCCAAGTTGCTGACCCCACTAGCATAAAAAATGGTGAGGAATTTCCAAAGGAATGGTCCAAGCGCCAGGCCAAGCTGAAAAAAATCATTGCGGAAGCACTGAGCAAATTCAATCGAGACACGACTACTGTTGTTGCTGCTACCTCATGTGTTGCCGAGGCCTCTGCCAGTAAAACTGCACCAAGGAGGACCCTGTAAAAGAAACCTGTTATGAATTCAAAGTCCTCAAGCTCTAATCCCTCAGAGAAAATTCCTCAACGAGCTCCCTCCGTGGATCCACTTCCTCAGCTGCTGCCGCAAAAACCTCAACGCCAGTGCATCTTGCAACATGTCAGTGAACAGTTGGTTTCACAATTCCCTCATGGACTTCTGCATCTGCCTCGGCTCTCACTTCCTCAAGTGCCACGACGATTAAAAAGAAGATGACAGTTGGTCATGGCAAAAGACCAAGTCCTCACAAGGTGGTCTTTCTGTTGGAAATATGCCCTAGAGGCAATAATAAATTGGTTATTATTATATTTCCTAGTTCATGATAATTGTCTATTATTCATGCTATAAGAATATTAACTGGAAACCGTAATACATGTGTGAATACATAGATCACAATGTGTCCCTAGTGAGCCTCTAGTTGGCTAGCTCGTTGATCAATGGATGATCATGATTTCCTGATCATGGACATTGGATGTCGTTGATAACGGGGTCACATCATTAAGAGAATGATGTGATGGACAAGACCCAATCTTAAGCATAGCACTAGATCGTGTTGTTCATATGCTAAATCTTTTCTAATGTCAAGTATCTTTTCCTTAGACCGTGAGATTGTGCAACTCCCAGATACCGAAGGAGTGCTTTGGGTCTATTAAACGTCACAACATAACTGGGTGACCATAAAGCTACACTACGGGTATCTCTGAAAGTGTTTGTTGGGTTGGCACAAATCGAGACCGGGATTTGTCACTCCGTATGAAAGGAGAGGTATCTCTAGGCCCGCTCGGTAGAACATCATTATAATGAGCTCAGTGTGACTAAGGAGTTAGCCACGGGATAATGTGCTACGGAACAAGTAAAGAGACTTGTCGGTAAAAAGATTGAACAAGGTATGGGGATACCGACGATCGAATCTCGGGCAAGTATCATACCGATAGACAAAGAGAACTACATACGGGATTAAGTGAATCCTTGACATCGTGGTTCATCCGATGAGATCATCGTGGAATATGTGGGAACCAACATGGTTATCCAGACCCCGATGTTGGTTATTGACCGGAGAGGTGTCTCGGTCATGTCTACATGCTTCCCGAATCCGTAGGGTCTACACACTTAAGGTTCGATGATGCTAGGGTTATATGGGAATAGTGTATGAGATTACCGAAGGTTGTTCGGAGTCTCGGACTTCACAAGGTGCTTCGGATGGTCCGGAGGAGAAGATTGATATATAGGATGAGGGGTTTAGGACGCCAGAAATGTTTCGGGCATCACCGGTAACGTACCGGGACCACCGGAAGGGTTCCGGGGGTCCACCGGGAGGGGCCACCAGCCCCAAAGGCTAACATTGGCCAAAAAGGTGGAAGGGAACCAGCCCAAAGTGGGCTGGTGCACCTCCCACCTAGGCCCAAGGCGCTGCAAGAGAGGAAAGGGGGGAAACCCTAGCGCCTATGGGCCCCAGATGAGATGGGGCTGCTGCACCCCTTGGGGGTGGTAACCCTAAGTGTGGGCGCCCCCTCCCTCTCCCCCTATATATATTGGAGGGTTTGGCCTTTGGAGAACACACAGAAATCGTTTCCTCCCTCTCCAGGCAGCCCAGTTCTTCCTTCTATTCCACACAGCTTGGAGAAGCTCCGCCGGAATCCCTCGTACCTCCACCGCCATCGCATCGTCGCGCTGTCGAAGATCTCCCTCAACCTCTTCCTCCTCCTTGCTGGATCAAGGTGCGGGAGACATCGACGGGCTGTAAGTGTGTTGAATGCGGGGTTGCCGTGGTTCGGCACATAGATCAGAGTCACATCGACCGCGTTCCGATAACGCTTCCGCTTAGCGATCTTCAAAGGTATGAAGATGCTCTACCCCATTACTCATTGCTGGTTTCTCCATAGGTAGATCCTTGTTTGGCGTAGGAAATTTTTTGAAATTACTACGTTCCCCAACAGTGGCATCCGAGCCAAGGTTCTGTGTGTAGATTCTATGCACGAGTAGAACACAAAAGTTGTGGGCGCTGAATATGTCAATTGATTGTCGTTACTAGTCTTATCTTGATTCGGCAGCATCGTGGGATGAAGCGGCCCGTACCGACTTTACACGTACTCTTACGTGAGACTGGTTCCACCGACTGACATGCACTAGTTGCATAAGGTGGCTAGCGGGTGTCTGTCTCTCCCACTTTAGTCAGATCGGATTCGATGAAGAGGGTCCGTATGAAGGGTAAATAGCATTGGCATATCAACGTTGTGGCTGTCACGTAGGTGTGAAACGTTCTTGCTAGAAACCTTAACCAGCCACGTAAAACATGCAACAACAATTAGAGGACGTCTAACTTGTTTTTGCAGGGTTTCCTATGTGATGTGATATGGCCAAAAGAATGTGATGTTACATGTGTGATGTATGATATTGATCATGTTCTTGTAATAGGATTCACGACGTGCATGTCGATGAATATGACAACCGGGAGGAGCCATAGGAGTTGTCCTAGTTTATTGTATGAGATGAAAACGCCATGTGATTACTTTACTTTATTGCTAAAAGTTCGTTATAGTAGTAGAAGTAATAGATTGGCGCGACAACTTCACGGAGACACAATGATGGAGATCATGGTGTCATGCTGGTGATATTGATGATCATGGTGCCCCGAGGATGGAGATCCAAGGAGCAAGATGATAATGTCCATATCATGTCACTATATGATTGCATGTGATGTTTATCATGTTTTACATCTTATTGCTTAGAACGACGATAGCAAAAGATAAGATGATCCCTCATGAAAATTTCAAGAAAGTATTCCCCTAAGTGTGCACCGTTGCGAAAGATCGTTGTCTCGAAGCACCACGTGATGATCGGGTGTGATAGATTCTAACGTTCACATACAACGGGTGTAAGCCAGTTTACACACGCAAAACACTTAGGTTGACTCGACGAGCCTAGCATGTACAGACATGGCCTCGAATACGGGAGACTAAAAGGTCGAACATGAGTCGTATGGTTGATACGATCAGCATGGAGATGGGCTAGTCCGTCTCACGTGATGATCGGACATGGGCTAGTCGACGTGGATCATGTTTCACTTGGATGACTAGAGGGATGTCGATTTGAGTGGGAGTTAATTGAATAATTTGATTAGATGAAGTTAATTATCATGAACATAGTCAAAAGGTCTTTGCAAATTATGCTTGCGTTATAGCTCTACGGTTTTGGATATGTTCCTAGAGAGAAAAAAACTTAGTTGAAAGACAGAAGTAGCAATTATGCGGACTGGGTCCGTTACCCGAGGATTGTCCTCATTGCTCCAGAGAAAGGCTTACGTCCTTAATGCACGCCTCGGAGTGCTGAATCCCAAGCGCGGTCTATGGATGTTGCGAACATCTCGCATACACGTTTTTGATAAATACATGATAGTTCAGTGCACAATGCTTAAACGGCTTAGAATTGAGGCATTAAAGATGTTTCGAATGTCGCAGGACATACGAGATGTTCCAAGAGATGAAATTCGGATTTCATGCTCGTGACCTTGTTGAGAGGTATAAGACCTTTGACAAGATTCTTTGCCTACAAAGTAAGGGAGAAAAAACTCAATTGTTGAGCATGTGCTCAGATTGTCTCAGTACTACAATCGCTTGAATCGAGTGGGAGTTTATCTTCCATATGAGATAGTGATAGTTCTCCAGAGTCAGTGCCACCAAGTTGTTAGACTTCGTGATGAACTATAAAAATATCAGGGATGGATATGATGATCCTTGAGTTATTCGCAATGTTTGACACCGCAGAAGTAGAAATCAAAGGGAGCATCAATTTTTGATGGTTCGTAAAACCACTAGTCTCAAGAAGGGCAAGGGCAAGAAGGGATACTTCATGAAACAGCAAACCAGTTGCTTCTCTAGTGGAGAGACCCAAGGTTGAACCCAAACCCGAGACTAAGTTCTTTTGTAATGAGGGGAACAGTAACTAAAGAGGAACTATCCTAGATACTTGGTAGATGAGAAGGCTAGCAAAGTCGACAAAAGTATATTGGATATACATGATATTGATGTGTACTTTACTAGTACTCCTAGTAGCACCAGGGTATTAGATACCGGTTTCAGTTGCGAAGTGTTAGTAACTCAAAATAAAAGCTACAGAATAAACTGAGACTAGCGAAAGGCGAGGTGGAGATAAGTGTTGGAAGTGTTTCCAAGGTTGATGTGATCAAACATCGCACGCTCCCTCTGCCATCGGGATTAGAATTAAACCTAAATAATTGTTATTTGGTGTTTGCGTTTAGTATAGACATGATTAGATTATGTTTATTGCAACACGGTTATTCATTTAAAAGCATAATGGTTATTCTGTTTACTTGAATAATACCTTCAATGGTCTTGCACCTAAAATGAATGGTTTATTGAATCTCGATCGTAGTGGTGCACATGTTCATAATATTGTTGCGAAAAGATACAAATTAGTAATGATAGTACCACTTACTTGTGGCACTGTTGCTTAAGTCATATTGGTATAAAATGCATGAGCAGGATCCATGCTGATGGATCTTTGTACTCACTCATTTTTTAAACGTTTGAGACATGCAAACCATGCCTGAAGGTATAAACGAATGAAGAAACTCCATGCGGATGGATCGTTTGGACTCACTTGATTTTTTGAATTACATGAGACATGCAAATCATACCACATGGGCAAGATTACTAAAGACCTCGTTTTCCAGTGATATGGAACGAGAAAGTAACTTGTTGGAAGTAATGCATTTTGATGTATGCAGTCCAATGAGTGTTGAAGCACGTTGTGGATATCATTATGTTCTTACTTCACGGATGATTTGAGTAGATACTAGTGTATTTACTTGATGAAACACAAGTCTGGATTATTGAAAGGTTCAAGTAATTTTAGAGTGAAGTTGAAGATCATCATGACAAAGAGGTTAATATGTCTACGATGTGATCGTGGAGGTAAACATATATATCTGAGTTACGAGTTTGGTAAACATTTAAGACAATGTGAAAAATGTTTCACAACTCATGCCACCTGGAAAACCATAGTGATGGTGTCTCCGTATGTCATAGTCGTACCCTATTAGATATGGTGCATACTATGATATCTCTTATCAAATTACCACTATCGTTTATGGGTTAGGCATTAGAGACAACCGCATTCACTTTAAAACAGGGCACCACGTAAATCCGTTGAGATGACACCGTATGAATTATGGTTTAGAGAAACATAAGATGTCGTTTCTTGGAAGTTTGGGGTTGCGATGCTTATGTGAAAGAGTTTCAGCGTGATAAGCTCGAACCCAAAGCAGATAAACGTGTCTTCATAGGACACCCAAAACTGATGGTTATACCTCATATCTCACATCCGGAAGTAAATGTGTTTGTTTCTAGAAATGGGTCCTTTCTCGACGAAAAGTTTCTCTTGAAATAATTGAGTGGGAGTTTGGTGCAAACTTGATGAGGTTATTGAACCATCACTTCAACCAGTGTGTGTAGCAGGGCGCAGGAAGTTGTTCCTGTGGCGCCTACACCAATTGAAGTGGAGGCTGGTTATAATGATCATGAAGCTTCTGATCAAGTCACTACCGAACCTCGTAGGTCGACAAGGACGCATACTACTCCATAGTGGTACGGTAATCTTGTCTTGAAGGTCATGTTGTTGGACAACAATGAACCTACGAGCTATGAAGAAGCGATGTTGGGCCCGGATTCCGACAAATGGTTGGAGGCCATGAAATCTGAGAGAGGATCCATGTATGAAAACAAAGTATAGACTTTGGAAGAACCACTTGATGGTCATAATACTATTAACTACGAATGGATCTTTAAAGGAAGACAGACGATGATGGTGAACAGTCACCATTAAGAAAGCTCGACTTGTTGCAAAGATGTTTTCGACAAAGTTCAAAGAGTTGACTACGATAGACTTTCTCACTCGTAGCGATGTTGAAAGTCTGTTGGAATTATGTTAGCAGTTGATGCACCATTTATGAAATCTTGCAGATAGGATGTCAAAATATTGCTTCCTTGACGGTTTCCTTGAGGAAAGGTTGTATGTGATACAACCAGAAGATTTTGTCGATCCTAAAGGGTGCTAACAAGTATGCAAAGCTCCAGCGATCCTTCTATGGACTAGAGCAAGCATCTCTGAGTTGGAATAAACATTTTGATGAGATGATCAAATTTTTTGGTTTTATACAAAGTTTATGAGAAACTTGTATTTCCAAAGAAGTGAGTGGGAGCACTATAGAATTTCTAATGAATATATGTGGTTCACATATTGTTGATCGGAAATAATGTAGAATTTCTGGAAAGCATAAAGGTTTGTTTGAAAGGAGTTTTTCAAAGGAAAAACCTCCATAATCTACTTGAACAGTGAGCATCAAGATCTATGGAGATAGATCAAAGTGCTTAATATAACATTCAAAAAAATGCATGCCTTGACAAGTTTTTGAAAGTGTTTAAAATAGATCAGCAAAAGAAGGAGTTCTTGGTTGTGTTATAAGGTGTGAATTTTGAGTAAGACTCAAAAGCCCGACCACGGCATAAGAAAGAGAAAGGACGAATGTCGTCCCCTATGCATCAGTCGTAGGCTCTATAAGTATGGAATGGTGTGTACCGCACCTAAAGTGTGCCTTGCCATGAGTGAGTCAAGGGGTACAAGAGTGACCTAGGAATGGATCACTGGATAGCGGTCAAAGTTATCCTTAGTAACTAATGGACTAAGGAATTTTTCTTGATTATGGAGGTGATTAAAGAGTTCGTCATAAAGGAGTTACGTCTATGCAAGCTTTGTCACTAATCCGGATGACTCTGAGTAGTAAACCGGATTCGTATAGTGGAGCAATCAGTTGGAATAGTTCCAAATGGTACATGGTAGCAGTATCTATATGAAGACGTAGAGATTTGTAAAGCACACACGGATCTGAAAGGTTCAGACCCGTTGACTAATAAACCTCTCTCACAAGCAAGACATGATCGAACCCCAGAACTGTATGGGTGTTGGATTCATTGCAATCACATAGTGATGTGAACTAGATTATTGCCTCTAGTGCAAGTGGGAGACTATTGGAAATATGCCCTAGAGGCAATAATAAATTGGTTATTATTATATTTCCTAGTTCATGATAATTGTCTATTATTCATGCTATAAGTGTATTAACCGAAAACTGTAATACATGTGTGAATACATAGATCACAATGTGTCCCTAGTGAGCCTCTAGTTGGCTAGCTCATTGATCAATGGATGATCATGGTTTCCTGATAATGGACATTGGATGTCATTGATAACGGGATCACATCATTAAGAGAATGATGTGTTGGACAAGACCCAATCCTAAGCATAGCACTAGATCATGTTGTTCGTATGCTAAAGCTTTTCTAGTGTCAAGTATCTTTTCCTTAGACCGTGAGATTGTGCAACTCCCAATACCATATGAGTGCTTCGGGTGTATCAAACATCACAATGTAAGTGGTTGACCATAAAGGTGCACTACGGGTATCTCCGAAAGTATCTGTTGGGTTGGCACGATTCAAGACCAGGATTTGTCACTCCTTGTGAACGGAGAGGTATCTCTAGGCCCACTAGATAGAACATCATCATAATGAGCTCAGTGTGACTAAGGAGCTAGCCACGGGATGATCTGCTACGGAACAAGTAAAGAGACTTGCTGGTAACGAGATTGAACAAGGTATGGGGATATCAACAATCGAATCTCGGGCAAGTATCATACAGATAGACAAAGAGAACTGTATACGGGATTAAGTGAATCCTTACATTGTGGTTCATCCAATGAGATCATCATGGAACATGTGGGAACCAAGAAGGATATCCAGAGCCCACTGTTCGTTATTGACTGGAGAGGTGTCTCGGTCATGTCTACATGCTTCCCGAACCCGTAGGGTCTACACACTTAAGGTTCGATGATGCTAGGGTTATATGGGAATAGTGTATGACGTTACCGAAGCTTGTTCGGAGTCTCGGATGTGATCCTGGACATCACGAGGAGCTTCAGAATTGTCCTAAGGTGAAGATTGATATATAGGATGAGGGGTTTAGGACGCTGGAAATGTTTCGGGCATCACTGGTAATGTACCGGAACCACCGGACGGGTTCCGGGGGTCCACCGGGAGGGGCCACCAGCCCCAAAGGCTAACATGGGCCAAAAAGGTGGAAGGGAACCAGCCCAGAGTGGGTTGGTGCGCCTCCCACCTAGGCCCAAGGCGCAGCAAGAGAGGAAAAGGGGGAAACCCTAGCGCAGATGGGCCCAAGGCCCATCTGGGGTGCGCCACCTCCCCTCTCCATGCCCTGGCCGCCACCTCCCAGATGAGATGGGGCTGCCGCACCCTTTGGGGGTGGGAACCCTAAGGGTGGGTGCCCCCTCCCTCTCCCCCTATATATATTGGAGGGTTTGGCCTTTGGAGAACACACAGAAATCGTTTCCTCCCTCTCCAGGCAGCCTAGTTCTTCCTTCTCTTCATAGCTTGGAGAAGCTCCGCCGGAATCCCTCGTAGCTCCATCGCCACCGCGCCGTTGCGCTGCCGGAGCGCTCCCTCAACATCTTCCTCCTCCTTGCTGGATCAAGGTGCGGGAGACATCATCGGGTTGTACGTGTGTTGAACGCGGGGGTGTCGTTGTTCGGCACGTAGATCAGAATCACATCGTGATCTGAATCACTGCGAGTACGACTCCATCGACCGTGTTCCAGTAATGCTTCCGCTTAGCGATCTTCAAAGGTATGAAGATGCTCTACCCCATTACTCGTTGCTAGTTTCTCCATAGATATATCCTTGTTTGGCATAGGATTTTTTTTAAAATTACTACGTTCCCCAACATTTTCAAGTTCCCTTAGAATCTGAGGATGAAGCTGGAGACTATGAACTCAGAAATCATCAGAAACAAGCAACAAAGAGTGGCTCAAGCAAGCGGCACTCAAATTCCTCTTATGCTGGACCCAAGGATTCTGCTTGACTTTATTGATATCTGGTACAAGGATCCACATACCCCAATTGATGACTTGAAATTGCACCCTCATCCAAGTCATGTGTTGACTGCTTTTATAGCTGAAGAGAAATGGAAATATGAAAAGGCCAAAAGAGCCAGAACGGGTCAGAACAAGGTACGCTTCTTGAGGAACAATGTTCTCTCATTGACTACTGGCCAAATTATTTCTGCTCAAACTGAGATCAAAAACCTCAGTGATGAATATGAAAGATATCATGCTGATAGGCAAGGTGCCAAGGTCAGATTCGTTAATATAGCAATCAAAGTCATCACGGACCATAGAACAAGGATTGCAGCACCATCGCACCCACAAGTTCCTCACGCTAGCTCCTCTGCTCAACCTGCTGAAGAAACTGCTCAGTCGGCTGAAGAAATTCCAGCTCCTAAATAAATTGCCAGGGCTGGTGAAGAAATTCTAGCTCCTGAAGAAACTGCCAGGGCAACATCCACTATTGCGCTTGAAGAAGAATCCAGACCAGCAAAATAATATGTTGCACTTGAGGAAATTGAACCAGGCAGGGTGACTGCATCAGTCGTGTCTGAAGGAATTGCATGACCTTCACCCTCTACTCCACTAGCAAAATTTTAAAGTTGACGAAAGTCACACTTCCTTCTGCATCAGAAGCGAACAAAACAAAGTCTATGGAGAAGGACGCTGCACGAAAGAGAAAGGCATCGTCATGTGCAAATTCCTTAGATGTCAAGAGATTGAGGATTTTGCCAAGTTTCTCAACGGAACCCATTGATGCAACTCCTATGTCTGTTGTACCTTCATATGAAATAGTACCATTTGGTGAAGACTACTTCATCCCAGATGAAGAAAATAAAGAAAATCAATATGTTGCTTCCATAGAGCAGATTGATGAAGAAATTGAAGTGGATGTAATGAATTCATCCCCTCGGGTATTTTTGTGGTTTTGTCACGGCACATGTCGTCGTGGAAGTACTTAGCGAAGGAGCCATCGCACCTTGGTGGCGACTCAAAGGGGGTGAGTGGAAGCGAGACTCAGATTTACCCGGGTTCGGCCCCTCGTGTGGAGGTAAAAGCCTATGTCCTGCTTTGTGTGTATTGATGGTGGATTCGATTACAAGGAGGGCGTAACTTGCCTGACCTAGCTGTCGATGATTTCTAACTTGATCTATCTGCCCAGAGACTCACCTTTATATACAGATCGAGGCCCTAGGGTTTACACAGTCCTGGCCACGTTACAAATCATGGCCTTCCATATCTCTAAGTCGCCGTGTTTGCCAAGCCAGGGAAACTCCTTGGCGACTTATCTTCTTCATCAATCCTGAACCGCCATCTGGCTCATCAGCCCTGGCGGCCATCTGACAAAGATCTCTCAACACGCCTCAGGCTTGAGCCAAGGCTTACATTGACCATGTATGTATGAGTCGCTGCTTTCCTGATATTGGGTCGGTCATACCGCAGTTATTTCCCCAACATTAGGCCCCAGGTTGACTTGAATTTATTCACGCCAACAAACCTTTACTCTTATCTTCGGTGACTCATATCACCTCCATCTTTCCTTCAATGAGTGGCAAGCCGCCAGCTTCCTCAATTTGCTTGAGTCGCCAGGTCATTTGTCGATGACGTCCCCTTCTCCACTATTCCCGGAATTCTGGTGACATCACTTTCCAACGGATCCTTTTTCGTCCTTATCCTGTGATCCGAAAATTTAGGCGCCATCATCCTTGGTTTTCAATCTGTTGCCATGATTCCCGTGCCTGCCGTTTTCTGTCTTGCCCTAGGCCTTTAAATAGCCGAAGGGGAGTGGGAGGGCACCGCCACCTACCCCCACTTATTCCCTTCAGCCGCATCGTCTTCTTCCAGCCCATACCTCGACCACCTCGTCGTTGCCGAAGCCCCATCGCAGGTCGTCGCGGTCCAGCTGCTTCCCGAGCCATTCGAGGGTGCGGCCGTCGTCGCATGACCTCCTCATTCTTCGCCCAGAATCTCCTCCGTCCTTCAGGTAAATCTCCTTCTCCCATTAGGAGTAGATCCTGAACCTTTGCACTTCTTAGGGCTGCACCAGAGCTCCATGAACATCGTATCCCCTTGCCTTTTAGCCTATCCAGATATGGTATTGTAGATCCATATATGTAATGATAGTCGTGGTAGTTCTTCTCATGTTCCCCAGTGATTCGTCGTTCCTCCTCTGTTGCTCAAAGATCTATGCACCATTTTTCGTAGTGTTCTTTTGCGTTCTTATTGTTCAATCCTTCAGCCAGCATCATTTTCTCCATTGGAATCACCCGTAGATCTATAAATTATCGCTTGATGTTGGAAACATGTTTGTCGTCAATCGAGAATATCCTTAAGGAAACCTTTTAGAGTCGTAACCCGCCTCCTTTCACCATGGCGAGTTATAATATCCTTGCATATACATCTTTGATCATTTAGCTGGCAAGTTGCCACTCCGTAGTTCTTGACAACCCGCCCTGCTCTTTCTTTTGTAGTTATGGGCACCATCTCAAAATGCAACTGGCTGCCAACAGAGGTCAACGATGATTATCTTGATAAATTTGTGAAAACGGGTAATCTAGATCCCAAGGGAATCATCGGGTGGTGGACTGCCTTTGGGGAAACAATTCCCCAACTCGCGGAAGGGGAGGTAGTCGTGTTTGCTGATCACCTGGAGCGAGGCTTCAAGCCGCCCGACTCAAAGTTTTTTAGAGACGCCCTACATTTCTTCCACCTTCATCCTCAAGACTTGGGACCAAATTTCATCAGTAATCTTTGTCAATTTCAAGTATTATGTGAGGCTTATCTGCAAATAGAGCCCACCGTGCTGTTGTTTCGACAGTTTTTCTATCTGAACCGCCAAACAGAGTTTGCCCATGGACCTAGCTTAGAGCGGGGTGGAGTCAATATTCAGCGATGTCGTGAATGTCGGTTTCCGGCTATCACATTAACTAGTCATCCCAAAGGCTGGGCGAAGACTTGGTTCTACTGTCGCGATACTTCTCCATCCAGCAAAAACCCTCTGCTAGGCTTCAGGGAAGAACACCTACCTATGGACTTCGAGCTGCCCGAAAAATTGACTGAAGAAGAGGAGGCCACACTTGTCCCTATCTTTGGTAAGCTAAGGGCCCTTACCACCAACGGTCTTACCGGGATTGATCTGATCCGCTGTTGGGTAGAGTGAAGGATTATGCCCTTAAGCCAACGAAATGGTTTGATGTGTGAGTATGATGGCGGCTTGAACCACCCCCAATGCTTTTACAATATGAGGCTCTTTGAAAAATACATTCTTGATATCATAAAGTCGCTATGTAGCGAGCCTATTGAGAATTGCTCCAAAATTGGGCTCAAACCCTTTTGCATCACCAACCCGGCTCCAGAGGTAAACAACCCGCCTCCAAAATGTAACCTTTCCATATACTCATTTATATTTCTGATCTTGAGCTTTTCATCATGTCTAATCAGAGGGATTCGGCGTTTTGGACTCGGAGAACCAAGACAACTGTCAAGAAGACAACAAAACCCCCCTACAAGACGAAGAAGAAGAACAAAGGCAAAGTTGCAGCTAAGAAGTCATCTGTTGTTGGCGAGTCTCGGGATGTTGAGGAACAGTTAGAGGTAAAATTTCTCGTCTTTATTGTTTCATTATGACTTGCACTTATGCTTTACCACCTTTGTTTATAGGATGATGACTATGAGAGCCAAGATGAAGATGTCGAGGTAATTTCCATTTCTTCTGACTCAACTTATCCCCCCCCCCAAGCCGGCCAGGCGAATTTGTAGGAAAGTTCCCATGTCTCACCCGGATGCTCATCTAGACCCCAATTTCCTTTTGAACAAGGCGAGTTACACACCCAAACGTCACACTCGAAGCCATTCTAGAGATTCAGTGTACGGCTTGCCTCAGAAAACAATTGGTCACAAACGTCAAAGCGAGGTATGTTTCCGCGAGCATTTTTTTTCTCCTTATGTAAGATATTCTCGCAATTTATCCAATCTTTGAATCCTTGTCAATCAGGTTTCACCTCCTTCATCTGGCGATTCAGCAATGTCGACTCTCCCCCCAATGATTCGTGTTCATGGGTAAGTTTCTTTACTAACATGTTCTTTCAAACATCAATGTCTTGGTTCCAACACTGCTAACTTTGTTTCTCAGAGCGCAAGCAAAGAAAAGGAAGACACGCGACTCGTCTTCAGCTCCCAAAGAGGTTGAAACGCCCGGTAAAGGTACCTCCATCCCAGAGGCTCGAGAAGAACCGGCTGAAGTTCGGGACAATATTTTTGATGATATTTCTGATATCCGGGTCAAGCCTTCAAGCTCCCAAAAGGAGGTGATTGAAAACATCAACCCGCCCAGTCCTGCTAAAACGCCTAAAGACCCAGACGCGGTCATTGTTACTGGTACTGGTTATTCTAAGCCTGCAACCGCGGTGTTAACCAAACACACACCAAAAGATGCCCAAGTATTTGCAGAGAAGGATATCGCCAAGCTGAAGCTTCCTCATTATGAAAAATTGGAGTTTGAGGAATTATATTCCGGTTTTGTGAGCCGCCTGGAGGCAAGCCGCAAGATGGAGAAAAGTGTGGCTAACTTGATGTGAATCAAACATGAGGTATGATATTTTTACCTTTGTTAATATATCCTCCCATTAGCCCTCGAAAGGACGGGTCATCCATGATGAATCGTACTTTTGAATCATTCACCAATGTGTAGCCCCCAAGGGCGGGGTCATCTTTGTAGAGATGATCCGGATGTTGAACTTATATTGGCAAAGAACAGCTTCAACCTGTAGCCCCCAAGGGCCGGGTCATCTTTTGAAAGATGAGTCGGGTCTTGAATCTTGTATTTGAACATAAAATTTCTTCAACCTGTAGCCCCCAAGGGCCGGGTCATATTTTGAAAGATGAGTTAGGTCTTGAATCTTGTATTTGAACATAAAATTTCTTCAACTTGTAGCCCCCAAGGGTCGGGTCATCTTTTGAAAGATGAGTCGGGTCTTGAACTTGTAATTAAATATAAAATTTCTTCAACCTGTAGCCCCAAGGGTCGGGTCATCTTTTGAAAGATGAGTTGGGTCTGGAACTTGTGATATAAAATTTCTTCAACCTATAGCCCCCAAGGGCCGGGTCATCTTTTAGAAGATGAGTCGGGTCTTGTATGAAGGTATGACCTTAAAAGAATTGAGTCATACATTAGCCCCCAAGTGTCAGGGATGTTGCTTGCAATGGTCCTGAAACTTTCTTCACAAATGTTTTGTTGCAGGAATCCTTGACTCAGGCTGACTCAACCGTGGTCGGCTTAAAAGAAAGCTTAGATGAACAGCGGGATGCTCGGGCAAAGTTTAAAGAAAAAATTCGTCTTGCCCTTTCTGACATAGAGAAGATGAAAGCCGAACACAAAAGGTTTGAAGATAAGGCCCATGCTAAGCAAGCCGCCGTCTTGAAACGGGTGGAACAAGACGAAGAAAAGTTGAAAGCCGCTCTTCAAGAACTCTCCAGCTTGAACCATCATATCTCCAACATGACCCAAGCTATATTTGGTAAGGGTCAATTACCTTCTTCTGAAAAGTGATGCAAGGCATATTGCAAATGCTAATTATCTTGTTTTGCCACTCGTAGGTCCACGAGCCGCCACCCTGCAAAATGACTGCATTCTGAAGCTGAAAGCGATTTATACTTTAACGGAGCAGCTATATACGGGCGGGATGATGACTATGAAGGCCATGATGGGCAACAGGGAACCCATAAGATCCATCCAGCACATGTTGGGTTGCTTGTCAACATTGCCGCCCTAGGTAGAAGAATTAAAAACATCAGCCGCTTGTAAAGGGGCACTGACCACCCTAACTCGGTGTTTGGCCTATGCCCCCGAACTTAAGCCGGAGGAGGTAGTTGCTGGCTTTCTAGAGTTAAAAGATGATGCGTCAGATTTCACCGAAGAGGAGTACCATCATTGTTTGAAAGAGCCATGTTCCGGAGCGACTCAGCTAGCAGCCAGCCTGGACTTAGGCAAGTACCAGGCGGCTTATGATGAACACAACAAAAGGGTGACTCCTCCCTCGTATGAAGTCACCAGCCTGACTCCACGATGCCATAAGAATCCTTTCGACTTTGACGTTGATTTGTCCGCCATCTTGACTGATGAAGACGAGTTCGTCGCCTTGACCAATTGCAATTGGAAATTTGGCGACTTACAGATCAAAGACGGTGAAAGCTCAAAGCAGGGTGACCCGGAGGCGGCTTGAACCAAATTGTCATGAAGTTTATCCTCCAAGAATATTTTGATCCTTTTCTGACCAGGATATGATTCATGGTATGGCCTGCTGAGCCATGTAATAGTCTTAGGATTCAGGAAAACAGTATGATAACCAAACCTTGTGATTTGTGTTTGGAAGTTTCAGCCTTCATTAATATGAATCGCCTTTCCCAAAGCTTTGTCATGTTTTGGCAAAAAAGTTCTTTGCCCTCTTTATCAGAGAAAAACAATAGACCGGCTCAGTGAGTCGCGGTGGGTTATTAAATTTTTTATGAAACCTTTGGGCGATGCCACAAAGATAGTCATAAAGTTCGTCAGCTCGATGAGTTGCGACAGGATAGGACGAGTTTGAAAACTCTAGTGCTACCCCAAGAAGGCTTTTGCAACAGCCCAAGTTGTTTAGACCGGCCGATCAGGCGCGAGTCAGGCTTCAGTGAAGCAGGTTCAGTGAACCCATGGTTTTTGTCTATTTTCCATGTGCCGGCTCTCGTCAGTACCTTTCATGTTTTAACCAAGGCAAGTCCAGGGTCCAAAAGTGGATTGACTCGCCAAGAGTACATGGGACCATAGGGCGAATTGCCAAACACACAGTCCAGTATAACCATTGTAATGCATTAATTTTTCGCTAGCCAAGAGGGTATTCAGGCCAAACTCGGTGAGTGGAAGCCCCCAAGTGACCTATGATTCGGGAAAAGCCAGACATAGGATTGCAGAAGCGTATACGCTCTTACTACAAAACTATTTGGGAGCTAGTAGCCCCCAAGTAAGCCGGCTTAATTCTCAAAACCATATAAGGTGCCCATGTTTGAACCGTGCAACGTGGCAACTTTGGTCCTCTTTGGTGTATCAACATGCAGTTTTGAAATAAGCGCGACGTGGCGAATTATGCTCTTTGATGCTGATAGCATCCCTGCTTGGATGACTTATGGAACAATAAAGACTCATGCTTTCAAGCAGCTGAAACGACAAAAGACCCCGAAGTTCGTGGGTGCCGGCTTTATTGCTTTATATATAAAATAAGAGATTTACAAATCCAAAATTGTAAACATAGGTAAGGAGCCGGTGGCCCTAAGTATAGTATGGCTGCAAGTGGGCGATGTTCCATGGGCGGGTTGTCTCAACCTCTGTTGTTGGCCTATCTGGGCGAAGATCCACCAAGTAATATGAACCGTTGTGGAGATTCTTGCTGACGACAAAAGGTCCTTCCCATGGAGGGGATAACTTATGCATACCAGTATGATCATGAATCAACCGGAGCACTAAGTCGCCCTCTTGAAAAGCTTGGCTTTTGACTCAACGACTGTGATAGCGTCGCAAGTCTTGTTGATAAATCGACAATCATGACACGGCCAAATCACTCTCCTCCTCCAAGGCATCCAATGAATCTTGACGTGCTAACTCGATGTCTTGTTCCACATAGGCGGCGACTCGTGGTGAGTCGTGTCTGATGTCACTTGGTAGTACTGCCTCTGCTCCGTAGACCAGGAAAAAAGGCATGAAACCAGTAGACCGATTAGGGGTGGTTCTGATGCTCCATAAAACTGGAGGCAATTCTTCAACCCAACATCCCGGAGTACATTCCAGAGGTACCATAAGTCGGGGCTTGATTCCTGGCAATATTTCTTGATTTGCCCTTTCTGCCTCTCCATTGGACTGGGGGTGTGCAACTGTAGAAACATCAAGCCGGATGTGCTCCTTTGCGCAAAACTCTTGCATGGCGCCTTTGGATAAATTAGTACCATTATCAGTAATAATACTATGAGGATACCCGACGCGAAAAATCAAACTTTTAAGGAACTTGACGACCGTGTCTCCATCACAGCTGCTAACCGGCTCTGCTTCAACCCATTTGGTAAACTTGTCAACTGCCACCAAGAGGTGAGTCTTTTTATTGGACGACATCTTGAAAGGACCAACCATGTCCAGCCCCCAGACCGCAAAAGGCCATGTAATTGGGATCATCCATAATTCCTGAGCCGGCACATGCATGTGACATCCAAATTTTTGGCAGCCATCACATCGGCGAACTATATCCTCAGCATCTGCATGAGCTGTCAACCAGTAAAACCCATGCCTAAAGGTTTTGGATACCAGAGAGCGTGACCCGGCGTGATGAATACAGTCGCCTGCATGAATATCGTTAAGAATCGCACACCCTTCCTCAGAAGAGACACACCTTTGAAAAACTCCAGAAGTGCTTCGCTTGTGTAACTCGCCTTTATGTATGACCATGGACTTGCATCGACGGACAATTTGGCGGGCCAATAACTCATCAGTAGGTAACTCGCCTCGTGCCAGATACGCCATGTAGGGGATTGCCCAATCCGGGGTAGCACGGAGAGCCGCTACAAGTTGAGACTCAGGATCAGGAACCGCCAAGTCTTCCTCTGAAGGCAGTCTTACTGACGGGTTATACAATACATCCAAAAAGTCATTAGGTGGAACCGGCTTACACTGTGAACCGAGTCGTGAAAGAGCATCCGCCGCCTCATTGAGTTGACGATCAATGTGATCCACCTGATAGCCACGAACATGACCCGCCACATCCGACACAGCTCGCCTATAAGCCGCCATCAAGGGATCTCTGGAATCCCACATGCCAGAAACTTGATGTGCTACTAGATCTGAGTCGCCCAAACATCTGACTCGACTGGGGTTCATCTCTTTGTCGATTCGCAACCCATGGAGCAAGGCTTCATACTCCGTCACATTGTTGGTACATGGGAACATGAGTTGGAGGACACAGAAAACCTTGTCACCCTACGGCGAAGTCAATACCACGCCATCCCCCGAGCCTTCCAGCTACCTAGACCCGTCAAAATGGATAGTCCAATACGTGTGATCAAGTATGTCTTCCAGAATCTGCAACTCGGTCCAATCGTTGATGAAATCCACTAGTGCTTGACATTTAATGGTTGTGCAAGGGGTATATCTCAAATGGTAGGATCCTAGCTCAATGGCCCATTTAGCAATCACTGAGTGGGGTAGAACGGATCACCGTGATAGGATGCTCTTAAAAGTAGTGTTCCAGCTTCCGACTTGCCATAAACACCCCGAAGACCAGCTTCTGCCAATGCGTATAGTGATGTATGGAGAGGGTTAGGACCTCGCTGATAAAGTAGACTAGTCATTGAACCGGTTATTACTTCCCTTCCTCTTTGCGCTCGACGACCACTGCCACGCTTACCGCTTTAGAATTGGTCGCGATGTACAGGAGCATAGGCTCTTTGTCGGTTGGAGCATATAATACAGGCAGCTTAGCCAGTTGTTGCTTCTAGGCTTCGAAAGCTTCGTTGGCTTCATCCGTCCAAACAAAGCGACCAGTTTTCTTGAGCAGCTGATAAAGAGGGATGGCTTTCTCCCCAAGGTGACTTATGAACCAACTTACAGCAGCAATGCGACCCGCCATGCGTTGAACCTGATTGATATTGGCCGGCTTGCCTAGCGAAGTGATCGCTTCAATTTTATCCGGGTTAGCTTTGATGCCTCGTTCTGACACCAAGAAGCCTAATAACTTTCCTGCAGGGACACCAAAAACACACTTGGTAGGGTTAAGCCTCATCTAGTACACGCGCAAATTGTCAAAAGTCTCCCTGAGGTCCTCCAAAAGTGATTCTTTCTTCTGGGATCTGACCACAATATCGTCAGCATAGGCGTGAACATTGCGCCTGATCTGGCTGTGCATGTAATTCTGGATGCAACGTTGATAAGTCGCCCCCGCGCTCTTGAACCCGAATGGCATGGACACGTAACAAAAGGCTCCAAAGGGGGTTATGAATAACGTTTTCTCCTAATTCCCCACAGCCATCTTGATCTGGTGGTACCCTGAGTAAGCATCCAGAAAACACAATCGCTCGCAACCCGCCGTCGAGTCAATGATTTGATCAATGCGAGGGAGGGCGAAAGGGTCCTTTGGTCAGGCCCTGTTGAGGTAGGTATAGTCAATGCACATGCGGAAAGTGCCATTCTTCTTTAGCACCAAGACCGGGTTAGCCAACCATTTAGGATGGAAAACCTCAATGATGAACCCAGCGGCCAAAAGTCGGGCAACTTCCTCCCCAATTGCCTTACGTTGTTCTTCATTAAACCGGCGAAGACACTGCCGAGCCGGCTTTATCTTAGGGTCAATATTAAGATGGTGCTCAGAGAATTCTCTCGGTACACCTGGCATGTCTGAAGGCTTCCATGCAAAGGTGTCCCGATTCTCACGGATGAATTCGATGAGTGTGCTTTCCTATTTGGGATCCAGACCCGTCCCAATGGTGAACTGCTTGGATGAGTCGCCAGGCGTGAAATCTATTACCTTCGTATTATCCATCGGTTTAAACTTGAGGGGCGGCTCTGAATCGATTATGGGTCTCTTCAGCGGTGTCATATCTTTCGGGTCAACATTGGCTTGGTGAAATTTTAGATCCTCAGTCGCGCAAGCCGACTCGGCATAAGCCGTGTCTCCTTCCTCACATTCTTGAGATATCTTCATGTCCCCGTTGATTGTGATAGTCCCCTTAGGGCCAGGCATTTTGATCTTGAGGTAGACATAACATGGGCGGGTCATGAAGTGAGTGTAAGCCGGCCTTCCGAACAGTGTGTGGTAAGGGATCTTGATCTTGACCACCTCAAACATGAGGGATTCGCTCCTCTAATTGGACTCCGTGCCAAAAGCTACATTAAGTTTGATTCGCCCAAAAGGGTATGCAGACTTACCCGGAACAATGTCGTGGAAGACCGTGGAAGATGGCATCAAGTCGCCCTCTGAAAAATCATCCGCCGAAAGGTATCGAAACATAAGATGTTAATGCTGCTGCCGCCATCCATAAGGACTTTGGAAAGGGTGTAGCCCCCGACCTGGGAGCCACGACCAGAGCCAAATCGCCGGGGTTATTAACCCGGGGCGGGTGATCCTCCCTACTCCATATAATGGGCTATTAGACCAATTGATGTACATGGGGAGCGCCGGCTCAACCACGCTAAAAGCTCTGTGTTTCATCTTTCGGTCACTTTTGCAAGTGCTGGTGGTGAACACATGATATTGTCTGTTGTTCAACTGCTTCGGATTATTCTGGAAGACTCCATTGTCATCATGCCGCTGGGGATCGCCTTGCGGGGGCGGTTGCTAAAATACACCCTGCGTGTTGTACCGCTGATTGTTGTGAACCTAGTATTGCCCGGCATTAGACTGTGACCCGCCCTGCGGGCCCGGGTTGGGAAACCCACCGAACGGGCTTCGGTGTGGTCCGGGCGTGCCAAACTGTTCCTGATGTCCAGCTTGGTTACCTCCTTGACCTTTTTTGAGCGCCTCGGCTCGGAACTCCTGCATCACATAGCAATCCTCCCAAGAGTGGGTAGACGGACCTTCGGCAGTGGCGTGTTGTGGGCAAGGGCCTTTGAGCATCTCGTGATACTTGTGTGGTTTCTTTCCACTAAAGCCCCTTTTCTTCTAGTGTTGGTTCCCATTGCCGGCGTTAGTGTTAGCGACGAAGTCTGTGATGCCTTCCTGCTGCCTCCTTTTACTTTGTCCCGTGGTGTTGTGATTGCCTCGCCCTTGGAACTGGGTGTGACCTTTTGATGACTCGCCTCTCCTGGCGGTGCTAACTTTGTCGTCATCCTCCCCAGGATCCTCAGTGTCGTTTGACTCGGCATACCTCGTTAGGGTGTCCATCAACTCGCCCATGTCTTGCACTTTACATTTGAGTCGCCCAAACTTCAGCACCAAAGGCTCGTAGTGACATTTTTTCTCCAGGATCAGCACGGCCTGAGCCGCCGAGATACCATCTGAAGAATGGATGACCTCTGCAACTCGCCGCGTCCAATGATGGGCCGACTCATCCGGGCGTTGGACGCAGTGTTGTAGGTCAACGATGGTCATCGGGCGCTTACAAGTTCCTCGAAAAATTTTGACGAAGCGTTCCTTCAACTCGGCCCAGGTGTTGATGGAATTGGGCGGCAGGTTCTTCAACCACGTGCGTGTCGTTCCTACGAGCATCATGGTGAAATACTTAGCGCAGACAACCTCATTCACATTGAGCATATCCATTGCGAGCTCGTAACTTTTGATCCACGAACCTGGCTCGATGTCTGGTGTGTAATTGGGTACCTTTCGTGGTCCTTTGAAATCTTTCGGCAAGCGCTCGTTGCGAAGGGCGGGCGTTAGACAAGGCACCTCAACGTGCCGGCCACCTGTCTCAGTACACGTGGGAGGAGGCAGGGTGTAAGCCGGATAGCCCTGACCCACCGCAGCTGGTGTTTCCATCAAGCGGGCAGCTCGCGCCGCATCCACAAGGTTCTGAGCCCGTGTGTCGAGCATCCCGGGCGGATTGATCTGCAGCAGACGTCGTTGCTCGCTGGTCACCGCAGGCAGCTCATCATGGCGACTCCTGGTGTGACTCGCCTGAGACGTGGAGTGTAACCGCTCGCGGCTATGCGAATATTGTGCATGTTGTACCACCACTGTTTTCAGCATCTTGATGGCGTTCCTTGCCTCCACCTCGTCCGAGGAGTTTCCGTGAATCGGGAGGGATTCAAGGTGGCGGGTTGCCGCTAGCACGTTTTCCATGGGGTTCGAGAAGTGACCTCGTGGCGTCTGGAAACGGGGTGCATGAGCCTCCGTTGGCTGAGGCGGCTGTGGGTTGAGCGGTGGTCGAGCCAGATCGCCCCCTGGGGCGGCCTGCCACGGCCAATTGCGTTCCATCCCAAGGGTATGCGGGCTGTCAAAGAGGCGAGTTGGGTTTAAATCACCCGGTAGGCGGCCATGATGCCTCCTTTGGTGGATCGCGTCGGAGGCACGCTGCTGTCGCTCAAGACGCCAGCCTTCCATATTCAACCGCTCTATTTCCGCGGCGATCTGGGCCTACTGTGTGGCCATCCGGGCGACTTCGGCTTCTACGTCCCGCTGGACCTTGGCCATCTCCTCCCTTAGTTTCGTCAGTTCAGCGTTGACCGTTTCCTGGTTCTCTGCCGTTAGAGTGATCGCCATGAGTTTGGCCGTCTCTGCTGCCAGGTCTGCTATGGCTTGAGCCGAGGTCTTCCCCGACCCGTAAGCTTCATTGTTGCCCGTCGGGTTTGGTTGAGGCGGTGCTACTCCCGCCATGTAGATGGCGACTTGACGGTGCGGCCCCGCAAAGTCCTTAGGGATTACTGCCTCCGGCAATCCCCCGAGTTGTCCCTCGTGGAGGGGGTAGATTGAATCTATATCACCCATGGATGACTCGTCGTCCGAGTTGACGGGGGTGATCTCCTGGATTACCGGCCCGTCCGGTAGGTCAGTTCCCTGCGTAAAACCCACGAAGACATGGTGTTCCCTGAACTGATGTTTGGCGGGATGGGCGTACTGGGTCGGCTCGACGATGTCGGTGAAGGTGTCCGTCTCAGGTACGGGTATCCCAATCGTGCCGATGAAAACGTGGATCTTGCCGAAGGGGACCCTGTATCCAGATTCGATTGAATCGGCCTCTGGTCCCCACTGAGAGTTGTCGATGTAGTACTTCCCGCGGCGGCTTTTCGTCATTATGCCAACTTCATAGCTTACTGACCCCTGGAAGGGCTCCCTTCGAGAATTCAACTCCACCGTGCGCAAGCCCCACGGTGGGCGCCAACTTTCGTGGTTTTGTCACGGAAGATGTCCTCATGAAAGGACTTAGTGAAAGAGCCATCGCACCTTGGTGGCGACTCAAAGGGGGTGAGCGGAAGCGAGACTCAGATTTACCCAGGTTCGGCCCCTCGTGTGGAGGTAAAAGCCTACATCCTGCTTTTTGTGTATTGATGGTGGATTCGATTACAAGGAGGGCATAACTCACCTGACCTAGCTCTCGATGATTTCTAACTTGATCTATCTGCCCCAGAGACTCGCCTTTATATACAGGTCGAGGCCCTAGGGTTTACAAAGTCCTGGCCATGTTACAAACCGTGGCCTTCCATATCTCTAAGTTGTCGTGTTTGCCAAGCCAGGGAAACTCCTTGGCGACTTATCTTCTTCATCAATCATGAACCGTGATATGGCTCATGGGCCCTGGCGGCCTTCTGACAAAGATCTCTCAAAACGCCTCAAGCGTAAGCCAAGGCTTACATTGACCATGTATGTATGAGTCGCCGCTTTCCTGACCCGGCCCAATAGGGCGGGTCATACCACAGGTAATATCCCCAACAGGTATCATCTCCCAACCCCGGTTCACTTCTGAACAGGTTGGTTGATAACCTAGAAGTATATGGGATCACGACAGTCTTCAAGGGTAGTATTTTACCCTAATTTATTGATTCGATATAAGGGGAGCCAAAGAATATTTATTAGCTGTAACAATTGAGTTGTGAATTCAACCGCACTTGGGATATCTTTTTGCAGCACGTATTTAGTAGCACAACTAGTGATAGTAGTAACAGTAACAGTGATAGTAGCGATTTTGGTAAGAGTAATATCAATAGCAATTTAGTAGCAGGTGTGATAGTAGCAACTTAACAAGAACTAGTATGTGTAAAACGTAGGCACGTGGATCAGCAGTGAATAATGATTTAGATGGCATTGATCATATAACAATTACACACTAGGGCGACACGGAACTAGCTCCAAATCATCAATATAATGTAAGCATGTATTTCGTATATGGTCATGCGTGCTTGTGATAAGAGCTTGCATGGCATCTTTTGTCCTACCCTCCTGTGCCAGCAGGGTCCTATTGGAAAATTAGGTCTATTAAGACCTACTTTTAATAGAAAACTGGAACAAAACATTAACATATAGTGAATACATGAACTCGTCAAACTACGACAGTCACCGGAAAGAATCCCAATTATTCTCACCTTGCGGTATGCGGATCAAGACACGTAATAGATAACTATAACTTGCAACATAGGATCCAAATCATGAAAACATAATAGGGACCAAGCCCTATCAAACTTAACTTGATTACATGATCAGTCTCATCCAATCCCATCGTTGTTCAACAAGCCTACAAAGGAATTACTCACTCTCGGTGGTGAGCATCATGGTGGTGTTGATGGAGAAGGGTTGGTGATGACGACGGCGATGAATCCCCCTCTTCGGAGCCCCAAACGGACTCCAGATCAGCCCTCCGGAGGAAGAACAGGAGGTGGCGGCGGCTCCGTCTTGTAGAATGCGATGAAAACTTCTCTCTTATTTTTTTCTTGGAGAATATGAATTTATAGGAGTGGAATTAGGATCGGAGGAGCCTCTAGGCCCCCACAAGCCGTCAGGGCACCGCCTAGGGGCGCCCTGTTGGCTTGTGGCCCCCTGGCACTCCCCCTCTGGTAGTTCTTCGCTCCATAAATCCTTATAAGTATCAAAAATAATTCACAAAAAAATTTGTCTGATTCCGAGAACTTTTATTTCTACACAAAAATAACACCAAGGAAGTTCTGCTGAAAACAGAATCAATCCAGGGTATTTTCATTCAATACATTCAAATTAGAGCAAAAGTGTTTGGAAAAGTAGATACATTGGAGACGTATCACTGGTGTTGAAGAAATTGATAAGGGCGTGGATATTGGCAACACACCTCCTATTATCAATGATGAATATTGGGAAGTTGCACACCCAAATTCGCTAATGACCAACCCTCTCAGCCAAATTCTTGTGTCTCTTGCTCAAACGGAAGAAATTCAAACAGTGTCTGAACGTCGACCCACTCCACTCAAGTCAATTCTAGAAGAGCTTGTTGTTCCTCTCATTACTCATTCTGGAGAACCTCTTGTTGAAGAACCTACTGCTCACATTCCTCAACCAATTGTTGAAGAACTCGTGGCTGATGAAATCAACACTCAGACTATTGTTGAAGAAATTGTTGCTCAAATTCCTCGGTCTGCTCTTGAAGAACCTGTGGCACTAAATCTTTGGACTGTTGAAACAGCTATTGTGCCAAGGGAAATTGTGAGGCATTACAAGCCAAATCTTCAACCCAAACCCTTCCATCCCTTCAAAGGCACCAAGCAGCCCAAATTCAACAAAGAAAATGTCTATGATGAACATCATTTCTTCACGGGTGCAAGTCCCTATGACTAGGCAAGAGTTAGGCACAAGAGGTTTTGGACTTCTACCTAGATCAATATCTATGGTGCATTTCTATTTGGTAAGCACAAACTCTTCCACGACCATCAAATTCCTCACGTGGTTATGGAGTTCATTCCATGCTTCTCTCCAGTTCTCAATGTTCTTCATGAAGCTGGCTCCAACCATTCTATGTTGACATCTGTGATTGGAATGAAGAGCTTATTCTTCAGTTCTATGCAACTTTGCACATCTCACGTGATGCCAATGATATTAACAGATGGATACTTGACTAATGACTGAAGATACACATTACACTGCACTGACAACTGAATTGCTTTATGTAGTGCTAGTCGGTATTCCACCTGAAGGCGCAAGATAAGGAACCTGAAGTTCCAAATCATCTCGATGCAAGTGCTAATGAAGCCTTTGGCACCAGGATAAGCTCCAAGAAACACCTTCCTACTGAATGGTTTCTTGTACATGATAAGAACTATATACCGCATATCGACAAAAACCCTTAGTCCTACCACGTGTCAAAACTCTGAAGAAGATGTGGTTGGAATCATGAAGAATCTGTTGTTCAACATCATTCACGGTATTCCCATAAATTTTCACAATTTATTCATGAGTACTTTGGCCAATGTTGCCTTATCACCATTTGAATTGAAGTCGAATGCTCCCTAGATTATGAAATTGATCAAAGCAAGATCTTCAATTCCTTATCAAGTTGACTTTCAGAATCACTTCAGCTTTTTGCCCTCGATTGAAGTCATCAAGAAGACATTTTCCTAAGTGGACAGGAAGGGCAAAGCAATTATTGGTGAAGGCACTCGTGCTTTGGATGGCCAATTTCATCAAGCTGCTTCATCTTCCACAAATGATGATACCGCTTCCCAAGATTCTGCACAAAAGGCTTCAACACAAAATCGTCGATCTTCTTCCCCATGAGTGGTGACTGATCCTGAGCTTATTCTAAGTCTTGATCAGAAGGTCGATCGCAATCACAAATGGGTAGAACGTCAATTTGGTGCAATTCTTCAAAATATGACTATTATGCATAACTCCGTGAGGAAGAAGCACTATTAGGCTAATGAAATCTTCGACCACACGTGAGCCATCCTATCCCATCTCGGGACTCCTCAAGAACTTGAAGAGATGGAATTTCAGCAGAACTTCGATTGGTCATGGCCACCTTCAAAGAAATTCAAGAAGGTTAAAGTTCCTCAACTGATTACATGCTCATTTTCTTCATCGCGCTCGAGGGATGAAGCTAAGGACCTCGATGGCACTGTTGTGGGCCCTACAATGATAGATGACCCCGACAACGCTCGCGCTCGTCCACCACCTTCAAGATGATATTCCTCACGGGCGTTAGTCCTCAATTCTCGTCACTTGATGACAAAGGGGGAGAAATTTGAGTTAGTCTTCAAGCAGGTCTAAGCGAGTCTATATATGGGATGTTTTTGTTAAGTTACAACTAAGCGAGGTGTTTCCTTGTATGAGTTGTAAACTTAAGTCCGATGGTGGCCTGACGCTTTTAAACTGTTGTGTGCATGCCTATTCCTCAAGTTTATTTATGCACGCATGCTGAATTTTTTCACACACCATTTTCGATCATGCATTTCAATTTCCTCAAGATATATGTCAAATGCATGTATGGATTACAAGATATAAGGGGACATCTCCATGATTTTAACCTACCATGTGCATTTGCAGTCCAAAGCAAAATCCTCAAATATGCACATCTTCAGGGGGATTCTCTCTATATCTTACAATCAAATTCCTCAAACTCGGTACTTACACATCATATGTTTATCCCTGTTGAAAACTTAACCTATTTGTCATCAATCAGCAAAAAGGGGGAGATTGTTAGTGCATCTAGTGTGCCTTAGTGATGTTGGTGTATTTAAGACTTATAGGTTCAGGGACTAATATGTTTGTGAGTGTACACATGCTCTATAAGTCACTCATGAGTTTGATATATCCGAAGAATTTCGACCCCTCAAAATGAATGTATTCAACTAAAGACTTTGATATTTTCCTAAAGACTTTGAAAGTGAGGACATTGGTGTATTCTTGAAGATATTGATGCGAGGACTGTGAAGCATGAAGACTTCTGTTTTCATAGTTTCATTTCCTTTCTTTTCATTCATAGGAACACCGTACTGTTAAAGGGAGATGAGGTATTACTAAGGAAAAAATTCCAAGTGATGCCCATATAAATGCCTACACATAACCAATCCTTCGAGTGAAGCCTTTGGAAATCTCTTGCAGTTCGGTCAAATTCTTCAGTGACAGAGACGTATATCTTCTAGTCTGTGAGGAAATTGCTCTCACTAAGGAGTTAGGATTTCGCCAGTGCGAATTGCCTACAAGTGAGGAACAAGATATATCTGAATACTTTCATAATTTAAAGTTCCGGTCATTGTTGTGCTTGGCACCAGCTGTCCCTAAGATCGTATCCACATAACGGTCAAATCATTGGGGGCATTTATGTCTTATCATGTCGGGTTGCACCCTCGCTATAAATAGTCGCCGCCCCATAACCACTAGTTGGTTGGATGCTCGGAGAGAGAAATTGACAAGTGTCATTTGAGAGCAACCCATCCTCCAAGGACCCAAAACCCAAAAACCAAAAACCCAATGTGATTGAGCATCATTGAAGAGATTGTTCCTATGTGGAACCGACATAGGTTACCTTTGTAGACTGTGTATCTTCTAGACTGTTAGGCGTCATGGTCTAGAGCATCCAAGGGGAAATTATGGATTGTCAGGTGACCAAGTTTGTGAGGTCTGTGCGACCTTAGCTCAAGGAGAATGTGGTAAGGGTTATGTCCTAGGATTGTGTGTCCTTTGGTTTAAATACCAAGCCGCTCCAAACCAGACCTACGACTGCCACAGCAGTTGGAACTGGGTCATCAAACCATTTTCTTCACCGAGCTCATGGTTCTATTTCCTCAACCCTTTCATTTCCTCGAATACTTGTTGATGAAACTGATCGTTACTGTTTGAAGACTTTCTCAGTTTCCTCATCTCAAATTCTTCAGTCACCTTGTTCGTCTCCTGCTTATCATGTTTACACACTACCTGTACTCTATGTTAGTTTTGTTTCATCATGACAACTATGTTATTGCCATGTTATGCTTACACCTGAGTACTTATTTTGCTGCAAGTAGTTCGTCACTTAGCAAATTCCTCAAGTAGTAATTCATGTGTGACGAATTTGTAAAAATCGCCTATTCATGCCCCCCCCTCTATTCGATATAACGGACTTTCACTAACTATTGCACTAGGCCAATTAAGTACCTTAATATGACATGTCATCCATTTGGTTGTGCATTTCATTGAATGTGTTCCTTTTCTTGTTCCCGGTGTTTGTTACTTCTCGGTACAAGATGAGTCCAACATTGTGATCATTTACATCGATGAAGAGCTTTACTATCTTTAGAAGTGCCAGGCAGGCAACCACCTTGAGCATCCTGATACAATCCCATGCTATTGCTCTTGTTGTCTTTTACTACATTATGACAACAACAGTTCAATGGTTAAATGTTTTGGTAGTTGAACCCATTCATGTCCACGACATGTCTTTGTCAAAGTAAATAATTAAAACATCTTAGCATGAGTAGGAATTTCTTGCACCATGTTGTGACTACTCTGCCATACTTGCTTGCTATGCCTGCTATGCTTAGAGTCGTGTAGGGTCTGATCCATCTGGGCCATGAATTGAAATGGTTGTGTTCATATCCTACTATGTGAGATCTAAGTGTGTGAACTTGATTTGGTAAAGGTGGTGATGAGAGGCCATGTAGGAGTACACGATGGGTTATCTCATTGAGACTAACCTTAAGAACACTCTCGACCACACATTGGGATCTGGTTAATCCAAGCTATCTCGTCCTATAAATCACCTTGATCTCAGTCTATCAGTTCAACTAGTTTCTAGTGTTTGTTAGGTAGGTGTTGTGGATTACCAAACGAATACCATATGATTAGATGGTCTTGGGTCATAGCACATGGTCAGGCATACAAAGTACATGAACGGTACATCAGCGGATCGGCTTGGGGCCCTGCACACATCGTTTAAGGCCGTATTGGAAACCATGGCCGGACTTTCATTATGGGTTCAATTCACAAATAGGCGATAAACCTGGACATGAGTCATTATAGGTTAACGTCAATGGTTGTCGCCCTAGCCTAGCTTCCCTTGAAGGTAGCTGAGTACATGACATGTAAAATGTTGGTAAGTGGTGAGCATGTGTGTGAGGAACTACATGCGTGCAGGGTAAACAATCTATTTCGATAGTTGTGTCTGCAGATAAGGACTACTTGGAGACTTATACTATCCATAGATAGCTTTAAATGGATACCTTAAAATGCACAAGATAAGTGTGAGTGCTATGGATGGCATTCTCGTAGGAAGACGGGAGAGGATCCATAGTGGTGTGTTGATGTGGTGACTATGTGGACTCGTGTGTGTTTTCTCACCTCAATCAAACTACCGGTAGTCGTGGAAGAGGTTAGCCAAGAGTCAAAGCTGACATTGTGCAATAAAACTCATAATCCCCTTTGTTGATAATGATGCATATGTAGATAGTTCTGATATAAGTCTTGCTTTAGTACCTTTGTACTCATGTTTTCTTAATTTCTGTTTTTGTAGAGGAGACCTTGGTCTCAGTAGCGGTTTCAACAATGAGTTTCATGTTGACCAATTAGCTTGGGAATCCCAGATAGAGGTATGGCTCCTATGAAGGGTATGTAGATAGACACGCTTCCTCGGCCTTTTTTACTTTCTAGTTGTCTGTATCCACACCTGTTATGATTCCGCTTGTTGCTTGACTTCATGTGTTGGGTCTTGTGACCCCTACTTGTAATATTATACTATGTTGGCTCTTCCGAGTCTTTAATAAATACTTTGAGTCGTAGAGTTATGTTGTAACACATATCGTGCATAGTGTGCGTATGTTTTGAAATGCATTGATATGTGTGGAGTTCGACACCTAGTTGTATTCCTATGGTAGACTTACTTATAGGGAAATGTCTCTTTGTGATTCCACTGAGCATTGGTAGTTCGCTACTACTTGATTGAACAACATGTATCCTTCTTTGCTCATGTGCATGTCCCTATGGTGAAATGTCATGCGGATGTTTACCACAGTCCTTGTAGCATGCTTCAACTCGGTACACATGTTGATGACTCACACGTGCATTGTTGGGTTACCTATGTTTGTCCTTGTACGTTTATGCCACCGTAGTCTATAACTAAGCATGTCGACTCGGGTTCTTTATTATATAGTTGCTAGCCACAAATTCATATAAGTAAGACAAAAGGCGCAAACGGTCCCGTCCAAGGTAAAGGCCACAGCCCTTATGTACCATGTGTGAGGACTCATATACTTATATGGTTGTTACATGCTAGATCAATGTGACCTAGGATGGGGTTCCCGACACCCATGATCCTAACTGATTGTGCATTTGCATTCAAACACGAATTTTAAATAATGCACAAATTTAGGGGAGCTCTTGCTTATCGGTTATCACATACTTCTCAAAGCGACGATGTTATTCATTGATTATATCTTAGGTCGAAGCTTTGATCTATATGTTGTCATCAATTACCAAAAAAAGGGGGAGACTGAAAGTGCAACTAATCCCGAGGTGGTTTTGATAATTAAAAAAACAAATATACCATTTAACTAATGCATCCCAAAGAATATTCAGGTGAACTTCAATGTAAGTATTGATATAGGATCGAGATGCCGACCCCTCAAATGCGAAAGACAAAGCATTGGCAAAAGCTCCAAGACTACATTCTTGTTTAGTGATCCCAAATCGCATTGAGTCTATAGGAAATCCAATACTATTAAAATGGATGAGCTTTTGATCATGAGTCAATTGCTCAAGTACTTAAATATATTACTCCAAAAACCCTCAACCACACCCTCAAATTCCCATTTGTCCAAAACCCTGAAGTCCAAATCGGTCCCATCGATACACTCTCATCCTGACTCACCGAGTTGCACTTGACAAAGCAACTCCCTAACCCTAGCACCTCGTTCTCAATGAGATGACCAGTCAGTCCAACCGAAAAGCACATGCCAACCTTTTGTTCCCTAATGATTTCATCTCGGAATTATCGAGTGGTTACAATCGGTATCACCGAAGTGTGGAAAGTGCTTAGGTCATCACCCATTGGTCCCACCGAGTTGTTTCATCCGGTCTCACCGAAAAGACTAAAGTTATTCCTTTCGCAATAGTCGGTCTCACCGAGTGATTTTACTTGGTCTCGTCGAGTAGTGCATAAAGGTGTGTAACAGTTGGATTTTAGGTGATGGCTATATATACTCCCAACCACTCCACTAACTCAGCGAGAGCAACCAGGATGAAGCTAACACTTGCCATATCCATTTGTTGAGAGAGAACCACCTACACTTGTGTTAAAATCGAGGGGATTCCACTCCAACCTTTGATCCTTGATTTCTAGCCCCCTCAAGTTGCTTTCCACTCCAATTCTTCTCCTGCCACCGTGCCAACTCTGTGAGAGAGTGATTGAGTGCTGAGGAGACTATCTTTTGAAGCACAAGAGCAGTGAGTTCTTCATCAACAACAACAACTATTACCTTTTAAAGAGTGGTGTCTCTGTCACATGGGAGCCTTCAAAGTGGAGTTGAACCAAGGAGTTTCTAAGGGCAAGGAGATTGCCTACTTCATGAAGATCTACCCCGAGTGAGGCTGGCCCTTCGAGGACGGAAGTCGTGATGTCATAGACAAGGTTGCTTCTTCATGGA
This sequence comes from Hordeum vulgare subsp. vulgare, assembly GCF_904849725.1. Lineage (NCBI taxonomy): Eukaryota > Viridiplantae > Streptophyta > Magnoliopsida > Poales > Poaceae > Hordeum > Hordeum vulgare. The sequence goes on along the minus strand of NC_058518.1, from coordinate 188,493,017 downwards.
CCCTTAGTGGGGTGCAGCCCTGTGTGGCTCGCGCAACCGTTACCCTCCATGGGTTGAAGTCTCCATCGACGTGGACGTACAATAGCACCATCTTTCGAAACCACACCAAAAATCAATGTGTCTTCATTGCATTTGATTTCTCTGATACCACCTTTGTTTTCATGTCATTACTTTCCACTACCCACTATCTAGACTTGCATGTGTAGGGTGTTGCTTGACTTGTGTGAATTTATAAAACTTGCTAGAAACTAAAATTGGGAAAAGGCTTGGTTTTATTTGGTCAAGTAGTCTAAGCAACCCCCCTAGACCTACTTACGATCCTACACTCACGCTAATGGCAAACTTGCGATGGTAGCGTTACATCCTTTTTTGGATGTGGTGGTAGGATAACACCGTAGTAGTTTGGATGAACTTGGTCTCCTTTATGATCCCTATAAGTGCATCTAGTGCCCCTAATGGTTTTGGTGGTTTGAAGAGTTATAGGTTAAGAGACTAATGTGTTTGTAAGTGTACACGGGCTCTATAAGTCACTGAGGAGTTTGAGTTATACGATGAATATCGACCCCTAAAAATATATGTCTTCGGCTAAAGACTTTGGTCTTACCTTCAAGACTTTGATCGCGAAGAAATTGCGATGAAATTGATATTCCTCATGAAGATAATTGATGATGAGGAATTCGGTGGTTCCTGAAGAAAAACTATCTGAATACTTTGAAGCGTTAAGATTTACTCTTTCTGTTTCATTTTCTTTACTCTTGAGTCATAGGAACATCTTACTCTTAAAGGGGGACGAAGTAATACTACGGAATGAATTTCCTCATGATGCTCAACCCAAGCCTAAACCTACCAAAGCCTCAAAGTGAGGAATATGAGAGACATGAGCACTTTCACAGTCGAAGGTTCCGACCATTGTCACGACACGCGCCACCTCACTGATCATATCCACCCAACAGTCTCATTATTTAAGGGCATTTATGTCAAATCATGTCGGGATGCTCCCAGGCTATAAATAGCCGCTGCCCACAACCACTAGCTGGTTGGCTGCTCCAAGAGAAACTGACACTTGTCATTTAGAGCAACCCAAATTCCTCAGAGTCTTCGAGAGAAAATAATCAAGTGAGGAAATACCCCAAACACCAAACCCCAAACCAAAAACCAAGTGATTGAGCATCACTGAAGAATTTGTTCATGTGTGGAACTGAAGCCTTTTACCTTTGAGGATTGTGCATCCTCCAGAGGGTTAGGCGTCATGGTCTAGAGCATCCAGGGGTCAATTGTGGATCGCCGGGTGACCAAGTTTGTGAGGGTTTGGAAGTCTGTCCTGAAGACTTACCTCGAGTGTTGGGCGAGGACTGTGTGTCCTTAGCTCAAGGAAAATATGGTAGGGACTGTGTGTCCCGGGACTGTGTGTCCTTTGGTTTCAATACCAAGCCGCTCCAAACCACACGTACAACTGTCACAGCAGTTGGAACTGGGTCATCAACAACTGTCTTCATCGTGATACGGATTCTATTTCTTCAAGTCTTTCATTTCCTCAAAATTGTATGTTGAATACTTTCATCTGTGTTGTTCGAAGAATTTGTCTGAAGACTTTCTCTAAATTTCCTCAAACCTCAAATTCTTCATTTGAGTTAATCTTCACATGCGTTCTGTTTACCTGCATACTGTGCAAACCGATTCTTATAATCTTCACCAAGCAATATGTTGTAGTAGTCTTTGCACTTCTGATCCTATGCTATTTCCGCTGCACGTAATTCATCATTAAAGAATTTCCTCACAAGGAACTTCCTCAGCAATGAAATTCTAAAAATCGCCTATTCACCCCCCCCTCTAGTCGATATAACACACTTTCAATCATGCATGCCTAAGTTTCTTCTGTTTCATGTGTACCGCGCTCCTTTGCTTGTTGCTTGAATTGTTGCTCTTGTGTCATGCTAGAAGTCGTATGTGGTGTATAAAGGAAGGGTTCCAAGGGATCACAGTTCATGGGAAGCATGCCAAGAACAAGTGAGCTATTATACCGACAACTTAGGCAACTCTTACAGAGGGTTTAAGACTAGGCAACAACAATGGATGCTTACGCAAAGCATGTGATGCCCTCAGTTTAATCGTACGCTAATCATACACGCAAATGCGTATGAACAAACTCAAGGACTCATGGGAAGATATCACAACACAACTCTAGACACAAATAAAACATAGAAGCTTCATATTACAAGCCAGGGGCCTCGAGGGATAGAATACAGAAGCTCGATAAACACACGAGTCAGCGGAAGCAACAATATCTGAGTACACACATTAAACAAGGGGTGCCTTAGCGAAGGCTAGCACAAAAGAAACATGATCGAATGAGGTGAGGCCTCTGATACGTCTCCATCGTATCTACTTTTCCAAACTCTTTTGCCCTTGTTTTGGACTCTAATTTGCATGATTTGAATGGAACTAACCCGGACTGACGCTGTTTTCAGCAGAATTGCCATCGTGTTGTTTTTGTGCAGAAATAAAATTTCTCGGAATGACCTGGAAACTTACGAGGATTTTTTGTGGAATATATAAAAAATACTCGCGCAAGAATTACCGGAAGACACGGAGCCGGGGGCCCACGAGCCCAGGAGGCGGCCCCCCTAGGACGTGCCTGGCAGGCTCGTGGGGCCCACGTAGCTCCGCAACCTCCAACTCCAACTCTATATAGTCTCTTTCGTCCCAAAAAAATCAAGGGAGAAGTTTCGGGAAGAATCACCGCCGCCACGAGGCGGAACTTGAGCAGAACCAATCTAGACCTCTGGCAGGGCCGTCCTGCTGGGGAAACTTCCCTCCCGGAGGGGGAAATCGTCGCCATCGTCATCACCAACACTCCTCTCATCGGAGGGGACTCATCTCCATCAACATCTTCATCAGCACCATCTCATCTCCAAACCCTAGTTCATCTCTTGTGACCAATCTCCGTCTCGCGACTCCGATTGGTACTTGTAAGGTTGTTAGCAGTGTTAATTACTCCTTGTAGTTGATGCTAGTTGGTTTACTCGGTGGAAGATCTTATGTTCATATCCTTAATGCTATGAAATACCTCTCTGATCATGAACATAACTATGCTTTGTGAGTAGTTACGTTTGTTCCTGAGGACATGGGATAAGTCTTGCTATATGTAGTCATGTGAATTTTGTATTCGTTCGATATTTTGATGTGTTGCATGTTGTCTTTCCTCTAGTGGTGTTATGTGAACGTCGACTACATAACACTTCACCATTATTTGGGCCTAGAGGAATGCATTGGGAAGTAATAAGTAGATGATGGGTTGCTAGAGTGACAGAAGCTTAAACCCTAGTTTATGCGTTGCTTCGTAAGGGGTTGATTTGGATCCACTAGTTTAATGTTATGGTTAGACTTTGTCTTAATTCTTCTTTCGTAGTTGCGGATGCTTGCGAGAGGGGTTAATCATAAGTGGGATGTTTTTCCAAGTAAGGACAGCACCCAAGCACTGGTCCACCCACATATCAAAATATCAAAGTAGCGAACGCGAATCATATGAACATGATGAAAACTAGCTTGACAGAAATTCCCATGTGTCCTTGGGAGCGCTTTACCTTATATAAGAGTTCGTTCAGGCTTGTCCCTTGCTACAAAAGGGATTGGGACATCTTGTTGCACCTTTGTTACTATTGTTACTTGCTACCCGTTACGAATTATCTTATCACACAACCATCTGTTACCGATAATTTCAGTGCCTGCAGAGAATACCTTGGTGAAAACCACTTGTCATTTCCTTCTGCTCCTCGTTGGGTTCGACACTCTTACTTACCAAAAGGACTACGATAGATCCCGTACACTTGTGGGTCATCAAGACTCTTTTCTGCCGCCGTTGCCGGGGAGTGAGGCGCCTTTGGTGAGTGGAATTTGGTAAGGAAACATTTATATAGTGTGCTGAAATTTATTGTCACTTGTCACTATGGAAACTAATCCTTTGAGGGGCTTGTTCGGGGTATCTTCACCTCGACCGGAAGCACAAAGAGTTGCTCCTCAACCTACTGCACCTATTGAAAAAAATTATTATGAAATTCCTTTGGGTATGCTAGAGAAACTGTTGGCTAATCCTTTTACAGGAGATGGAACATCACATCTCGACTTGCATCTAATCTATGTAGAGGAAGTTTGTGGTTTATTTAAGCTTGCAGGTTTGCCCAATGATGAGGTCAAGAAGAAGTTCTTTCCCTTATCTTTGAGGGATAAGGGATTGACATGGTATAGGCTATGTGATGAGACTGGATCATGGAACTACAGCCGATTGTTTGAATTTCATCAAAAGTTTTATCCTATGCATTTGGTACATCATGATCGGAATTATATCTATAATTATTGGCTTGTGATAGAGAAAGTATCGCTCAAGCTTGGGGGAGGCTTAATTCAATGTTATATTCATGCCCCAACCATGAGCTCCCTAGAGAAATTATTATTCAGAACTTCTATGTTCGGCTTTCTCATGATAATCGCACCATGCTTGACACTTCTTGTACCGGTTCTTTTATGAAGAGAGATATTGACTTAAAATGGGATTTATTGGAAATAATTAAACACAACTCTAAAGATTCGGAGTTTGATGAAGGTAACGAGTCAGGTATGAATCTTAAGTTCGATTGCGTTAAATCCTTCGCTGAAACAAATACTTTTTGTGATTTTAGCGCTAAACATGGACTTGACTCTGAGATAGTAGCTTCATTATGTGAATCATTTGTTGCTCATATTAATCTCCCTAAGGAGAAGTGGTTTAAATATCATCCTTCCATAGAAATCAATGTAGTAAAACCCAATCCAGTTGAAGAGAAAGTTATTGCTTGTAATGATTCTATTGTTCCTAGTGCTTACATTGAGAAACCACATTTCCCTGTTAGAATAAAGGATCATGCTAAAGCTTCAACTGTGATACGTAAGGGATACATTAGAATACCTACACCCCCTGAGCTAATTAAAGTTGAACCTAGCATTCCTAGAGACAAACATAAACCTGTTATTGGCATGCCTGTTGTTTCTATTAAGATAGGAGATCATTGTTATCATGGTTTATGTGACATGGGTGCTAGTGTTAGTGCAATACCTCGATCTTTATATGGTGAAATTAAAGATGAGATTGCACCTGTCGAGATGGAATTTATTGATGTTACTATTCAACTTGCTAATAGAGATACTATCTGCCGTGTGGGAATTGTGAGAGATGTGGAAGTCTTGTGTGGTAAAACTAAGTATCCTACTGATTTTCTCGTTCTTGCTACCACACAAGATAGCTTTTGTCCCATCATATTTGGTAGACCTTTCCTCAATACTGTTAATGCTCAGATTGGTTGTGAGAAACAAACTGTTACTGTTGGCTTTGAAGGTGTGTCACATGAATTTAATTTTTCTAAGTTTGGTAGACAACCTCATGAAAAAGAATTGTCTAGTAAGGATGAAATTATTGCTCTTGCTTCTATTGATGTGCCTCCTACTGATCCTTTAGAGCAATACTTGCTTGAACATGAAAACGATATGCATATGGATGAAAGGAATGAGATAGATAGAGCTATCTTTGAACAACATCCTATCCTTAATAATAATTTGCCTGTTGAATTACTTGGAGATCCACCTCCACCAAAGTGTGATCATGTGTTTGAGCTTAAACAATTACCTAATACTCTTAAGTATCCTTATCTTGATGAAAAAGAGAGATATCATGTTATTATTAGTGTTAACCTTTCATAGGATGAAGAAAATAAATTATTGAAAACTGTGAGGAAGCACCATGCTCCTATTGGATATACTCTTGATGATCTTAAGGGCATTAGTCCCACTATATGCCAGCATAAAATTAAAACGGATCCTGATTCCAAACCAGTTGCCGATCACCAACGAAGATTGAATCCTAGCATGAAAGAGGTGGTAAGAAAAGAAATACTAAAACTCCTCGAAGTAGGTATTATCTATCATGTTGCTCATAGTGATTGGGTAAGTCCGGTGCATTGTGTCCCTAAGAAGGGAGGTATTACCGTTGTCCCTAATGATAAAGATGAATTGATCCCACAAAGAATTGTTACTAGCTATAAGATGGTAATTGATTTTAGGAAATTAAATAAAGCTACTAAGAAAGATCATTACCCTTTGCCTTTTATTGATCAAATGCTAGAAAGATTGTCTAAACATACACACTTTTGCTTTCTAGATGGTTATTCTGGTTTCTCCCAAATACCTGTTGCATGATCTGATCAGGAGAAAACCACTTTTACTTGCCCTTTCGGTACCTTTGTTTATAGATGTATGCCTTTTGGTTTATGTAATGCACCTGCTACCTTTCAAAGATGTATGATGGCTATATTCTCTGACTTTTGTGAAAAGATTGTTAAGGTTTTCATGGATGATTTCTCCTTTACGGATCTTCTTTTGATGATTGCTTGAGCAACCTTGATCGAGTTTTGCAGAGATGTAAGATACTAACCTTGTCTTGAATTGGGAGAAATGCCACTTTATGGTTAATGAAGGCATCGTCTTAGGACATAAAATTTCTGCAAGAGGTATTGAAGTCGATAAAGCTAAAGTTGATGCGATCGAGAAAATGCCATGCCCTACAGACATTAAAGGTATAAGAAGTTTCCTTGGTCATGTTGGTTTCTATAGAAGGTTCATTAAAGACTTCTCTAAGATTTCTAAGCCTCTCACCAATCTCTTGCAAAAAATATATTCCATTTGTTTTAAATGATGATTGTGAAGAAGCATTTGAAATACTAAAGAAGGCCTTGATAACTGCACCTGTTGTTCAACCACCTGATTGGAACCTACCTTTTGAAATTATGTGTGATGCTAATTATGTTGTTGGTGTTGTTCTAGGACAAAGAGTTGATAAGAAATTAAATGTTATTCATTATGCTAGTAAAACTCTCGACAGTGCCCAAAGAAACTATGCTACTACTGAAAAAGAATTTTTAGCAGTTGTGTTTGCATGTGATAAGTTCAGATCTTATATTGTTGATTCCAAAGTTACTATTCACAGTGATCATGCTGCTATTAAATATCTCATGGAAAGGAAAGATGCTAAACCTAGAATTATTAGATGGGTTCTCTTGCAGCAAGAATTTGATTTGCATGTTGTTGATAGAAAGGGTGCACAGAACCCCATAGCAGATAAATTGTCTAGGTTAGAGAATGTTCTTGATGACCCACAACCTATTGATGATAGCTTTCGTGATGAACAACTGAATGTCATAAATGCTTCACGTAGTACACCATGGTATGCTAATTATGCTAATTATATTGTTGCTAAATATATACCACGTATTTTCATATACCAACAAAAGAAAAAGTTCTTTTATGATTTGAGACATTACTTTTGAGATGATCCTCACCTTTATAAAGAAGGAGTAGATGGTGTTATTAGACGTTGTGTACCAGAGCATGAACAGGGACAGTTCCTACCAAAGTGTCACTCCGAGGCTTACGGGGGACACCCTGCGGCAGATAGAACTGCACACAAGGTATTGCAATCCGTTTTTTATTGGCCTACTCTCTTCAAGGATGCTCGTAAGTTTGTCTTGTCTTGTGATGAATGTCAAAGAATAGGTAATATCAGTAAACGTCAGGAAATGCCTATGAATTATTCACTTGTTATTGAACCATTTGATGTTTGGGGTTTTTATTCTATGGGACCTTTTCCAAAGTCCAACGGATATACTCATATTCTAGTTGCTTGTAATGCCCCAAGTGTATAACTTGCCATATTTGGAACCTTTTCTATTTGGGTCCATTTTGTCATTGCAATGAGAGCATATTGCATGTGTTATTTCATGTGTCACCTTGCCATGTCTCCTTTTGCATTCATGCATCCATTCATACATGCATATTATGTTGTTTCCTTGTGATCATATGTGATGTGGATGGATAACATGTGTGATGTGTGGTTTATGTGAAGTGATGTGATGTGGTGCAACTCTAGTAGGAAGCAACCATGTGGTTTGGAATAGGTTTCAAAACAACTCCCTTTCTCTATTTATCTCAAGCCAAATTTTTTACTTGCTCCTTCCCTGTTTTAAAAATGTCCTTCATTTAGCATATTTTTGTGGTGGATGTGAGATGTGTATTTGCTGTTTTGAAACTATGCTTTAAAGGTGCAATATTCACAAAACAGCTCAAACCAATTTGGTTTTGTAAATATTTATTTGCTCCAAATATTTCTTTTCCATTTTATTCAAATAGGTCATAAATCTTTATGACTAGGGGCATTTTTGTTTTATTTTTAGTCCCAACAGATTTGCCTTGCTTTATTTCTTTCTCTCTTATTTTTTTGTAATTAGAAATCCGAGGGGTTTTATTTTTCGTTCTACCTCGCGCCAACTAGTGGGCTTCCTCCCACTAGCAAGCCCAGCTCCCCTCGCGCGTGGCTTACTCCTATAGACGCCGTTTCCCTTTCCTCCTCCTCCGTCAGGCTTCTTCAGAGAGAGCGCGGCAGCTGCAGACGTCGTCACGAACATCGAGGCGAGTCACTCGCCTCCTTCTCCTCCATATAAGCCCCCCTTGGCGTCTGTGCACCCTAGGGTTCCTCCTGTTGCGCCGCCACCTCTTTCCCATCTCTTCCTCCCTCTCTGTCGACGGATCCAGGTAAGGGGATCGAGCTCCTCCACCATGGACGCAAGCTGAGGAGGTCCTCGTCGTCGCGCCCGTACACCTACGGGCTCTCCAACACCTCGGCAAGCACGCAGGATCTTCCAGGAGCCCATTCCCACAGCTACTTCGACAAGATCGGCCCTGCTACCACTACCTCGACGACGGCAGCCTTCCTCCCCGATGTTCTTCCCCGAGCGGCTTCTTCCCCTTCTTCCTCTACATCCTCTCGGGCCGACACGACCACCTCGTCCAGTAGGTGAGGTAGATCCTTCTCCCCTTCTTCCCTATCCCGAATCGCGAGCAGTAGGCCATAGCTTCGTCGTCGTTCCTTCTTTGTCGCCGGCGCCACCGTGCCTCGTCGATCCGTTGTTGTAGGCCCTCTCGAGTAGTGCTAGTAGGTGAAATGGAGCCGTGGGAGCCTGTGCTTCCTTCCATCGACAGGCCGTAGCTTAATTTAACATGTAACACCTGCGAGCTCGTTCCCCTGTTCCGGCCACCATCGGGCAGAGGGATAGGCATGAGGGGTTTCTCAAAAGGGTTTACTCCCCTCCTCTGTTAAGTTTCGATGCACTAGCAGAGTGGTAGATGTCTTTTGGTGCAGTGGCAGGTCGCGAGTTCGAATCCCCTTGGTGCACCCTTTTGTTTTGTGAATTTTGCACAGTAGCTGCAGTAGAGAGTACACCCTGCTCTCTTATCTGTTTCTGTCAAACCACAGCACATCAGCCCAGTGGTGTGGTTCTGTAGGTTGAACCAGGGGGTCTAGGGTTCGATCCCATCCCCATCCTTTTTATTTTCTTCACTATTTTGCACTTGGTTGCTTGTGTAGTTGTTGTGGAGGTGTTAGATCACCTTTTGTGTATTTGTTTTCCTCACAAACAGTATGTTGTTCATAGTGTTGTTGCTAGTATGATTGAGATGCATGTGTAGGCTTGTTGTGCTAGTGTAGGTGGATCAAGATACTTGTATGTGAGTGGGATTAGCACGTGGGTAGTGTAGAGTGATGTGTGTGTGTTTCTCATGTGCATGTTGATGGACCTATGCACTAGCTAGTGCAAGTGATGTGTATGTGTGTGTGTGGGTTCCCCCCCCCCCACAAACCTTGTGTGTGTGTTAGTTGATCTTGTGTGGGTGTGTGCAAGTTGTGAGTGCTTCTGTGTGTGTGTCAAACACATGTCAAGATATGTTGTGCCTTGGTAGCACATGTGCAAGTTTATATGTGGAGGTGTAGAGAGGCATGATGTGTGTGTAGTGAGTGGAGTGTTCTACTAGCATGTGTAGAACTTGCTATATGTTGTGCTTAATACATGTGAGTGTGTGGTGGTGTGCTAAGGCACATGAGCATGAGGTCCACCCCTCATGTGCACCGTTGGAATTGTGAGTGTGTGCATATGCATGTGTGGGTGATGAGCTAGTGGAAGCACATGTGATGATGCACTATTCATCTCTATGTGATTCCATGTAATCTTCTTCTTAGCTTTGTGCTCTTTTGTTCTATGCAAGTGCCTATGTATTATATATGTTTTTGGGGAAAAATCATCCGAGGAATCCAATGGTGGGTTCAGATTCCACTTTGGAACACTTTCTGGGAATGTCATATTTCAGTTTTGTTCCATGTTTAGAGCTTGGTTCCATGAGATGTGGTGAGCCCAAGAGGTTGTTTCCTTGTTGTGGAAGTAGAGGGTGACCCCCTCTATAGCATGTTATTTTTGCTTCATGCTTAGGAGTTCATGTGTGCAAGTTGTGCCTAGTCAAAGTAGGCATGTGGCTGAAATTCTAGTTTAGTGAAAATCTGTGATTTTCACTATGTCTGAGAATCTGCTTATATTTTCTTCTCCTGTTGTTGTGCTTGTAGAAGTCCATGTGTTGGGATTCAGCCTTTGCTATCAACTGGGAAGTTTTTGCTTTTGTGTTTTTCTAGCCCTCTGTCAATTTTCATTCCATTTGGAATCTTGTAGATATTGTTTTTGGGTGTTGTCAAAATGCTTCAGAGCATAAACAGCTAGTGAGAATCTGAAATTTTCACGAAGTCCCTGAAAACTAATATTTTTGTCCAAGTTAGCAGCTGTAGAACTTTCTCTGTGAAACTCCTTTGAATTAGCTTGTTGCTCATTCTTGTAGTACTTTTGAACAGTTCTGCCACATATCCTATTTGGCATATTTGGGTGGCTGTAGGTGCTTTGCATGTAGCTCTCAAACTGCTATGATGTTGTTTATGGCAGATTGTGTAGTTTTGATGTTTTGATGCTTGTGAGTGCATAGATGATGTTGTGGTTATATTTCTTTGCACCACCCCATCCATTCCTGTTTTTTTTATGATATGGCAACCTGGGAACACCAGGAGTATGCCATTGGAGTGTGTTGTGATGATTTTGATACGTAGGACTTCATTCTTGTTACGTTCTTTCCCGTTGATCTGTAGCTCCGATCGTTACGTTCTTTATATGTTTTTGCATCGTTTTCGCGTGGCGCATCTGTTCATGTCATCCTCGTACATGTCAAGATAGCTTAGAGTGCAGTTATGTCTAGGACCATGTATTTTCTTCTCATGCTTGTGCTAGTGACTAGAATAGAGATGCATGTTCATTTTCATCTCATGCATCATGTGCTTGATGCATCTTGTTGTGTTGTTGTTCGTTGGATGCTATTTTTATGTTGGGTAGCACTGGGATCGGAGATTGAGTACGTGGATCCGGGAGACTACGTGAAGGACGAACAAGAGCAGTTCCAAGCTGAGGACATCACAGTCAAGATGATATGACCTTGATTCCATCTCTAGACTTGTTATGCTAGATTCACGTTTCCTTCGTCATATGCTCGATGCCTACCACTGAAATAATTGCCTCCTGATATTGCCATGAAACCAAACACTTATCACTTCCTAGAAAATCTTGAATGGCTAAGTAGGCTTTGCTAAGCTTCTAATGTTAGCGTTGCTAGTTGCAGGTGCTTTGTCTCATGTGATAACATGAGTTTGATATCATTATGTTAAATCTGTTATTTAATTAATGCACCTATATACTTGGTAAATAACGGAAGGCCTAGCCTTTTGCCGGGTGTTTTGTTCCGTTATTGCCGCCATAGTTACCGGCTACCGGTGTTTGATTCCATAACTGATCGCTCCTAACACGTTCGGGGTTGTTATGGGGACCCCCTTGATAAATCGCGTAGTGTTGAGACTTGTCCGGCAGGACCCAACATTGGTCTTAATTTGCTAATCACTTAATAATAATCTGCATAGGGAATGGCCTCCCCGAGGAATTGAATCAACAACCCGGGCCAGTGCTCCTCATGAGTGTTGGTCCAAACTAGAGCATCGTGCGGGGCCATCCCGGGGCAACTCGGGAGATTTCTCTGGCCACTGTATGCTTTGCTTATCCGGCGTGTCCTGAGACTGGGATATGCGGCTCTTATCAGGGTCGTCGACACGTTGGGAGGTCCTGCTAGTCTTGTCTTACCTTAGCGATATATCTTGCGTATAGGAATCCCGGTGAAGCTTTGGTTCTCCCCACACTTGAGGTTTTCCTCTAAGGAATCCGACGAGATCACGAGATTCGTGATAGAGGATTACTTTGCGGCCCGTGACCGTTTGTGATGGACTAGTTGGAGCACTCCTGCAGGGTTTAATCTTTCGGAAAGCCGTGCCCGTGGTTATGTGGCAACTTGGAATATTAGTTAACATTCGGTTATAGATAAATTGAACTTAATCTAATAAATTGCCAACTGTATGCGTAACCGTGACTGTCCCCTTCAAAGATCTTCTTTGATCGGGAACACGGTGGGGTTATGATTGACGTAAGTAGGTGTTCAGGATCACTTATTGATCAACTAATCATCGACCGCTAGAATAGACCACCTTCAATACTTGTTCTACGTAAGTTAGCCACCATAAAGCTTAGGATGCTGCAACCTAAAACTGAACCTCCCTTACCTAATAACTTGACTAGTTCTGGCACCGACGTCATAGATTGTTGAGTCCCCGTGGCTCACAGATTCCTTCAACACACCAACAGGTACAGGTACGCCCGACACAGGTGATCCCGACGGCACACAGCTGGCGTGGCAGTACGATGAGGAGAACGACCACCTGTACGTGAACTATCGAGAAGACTGAGGCGTGGTCGTGATCGTGGGCAAGCATGCAGGGTAGCATACCCATTTCTCATGTTTTGTAGTCCGTAGCGGAACTACCTTGTTTGAATGCGTGATGTAACTCTGATATTATTTATGATATGGCAGTTGAATCCCTAATTGTCATTCTATTACTATGTATGTGTTATGCTACCGTGCTTGCGAAACGCTTAGATGCGCTTCTTTCCTCTTTGGGGACTCGTTCCCCTAAACCGTAAAGGGCCGCATCTTAGTCGTTACAAGTTGGTAATCAGAGCCTTACGACCATAGGAGCCTTTGTGTGATCGTACTTGGCCGTGTCGAGTCTAGTAAAATGTTTTGAGTCTTTGTTATATCGAAGAGTAGGATTCTTTTTTCTCCTCTTCCATGTTGTGGTGAGGTTCCCGACTTAGGAAATCTTAATTTTACTCCTCTTCTCGCTCAAAAAAAAATTAGAGTCACGCGGGTATTTTTGAAATCTATATGATTTCGATGTGATGGAGTTTTGTCTTGGTGCCTCCTGCCTGCCTTGATTTCTTCCGGGGAGTTGAGCTCCAGGGGATTCTTGCGCACATCGCCAGCATTCAGATTTTTGAGTATCTAAGAATGAAGGATGTCATAATTGCTTCAATACTAGTAGTGGCGAGATAACCCCGATGTCCCCAGTACTGGCGCAGATTGTTCGGGAGTACTGCCATACTTTGTATCGTTGTGATCACGAAGGTGTGTTGTAGATGAAGGTCCGAGATTCTGGTTATGTGTTGACGGATGTGATACAATGCACGGGTTAGTATAGGAGTTGTGTGAATATTATTCCTTGTATCCGTGTACCAAATTGCATGACCAGATATTTTGGGAATTCATAGGTGGGATATCAAGTAGTGACTTATAGGACAATCTTCTTACAGATGCATGATGTGAGGTTGGGATTCGATATTCAGTGGGTATGTTTTTTCACGGTCGTCTTACAGCGGTTCTCGTTGTGTCTTAAAGAGTCCTTGTAGCTCGCTACGAGTCGGGGAGACTTCGTAAGTCATGTGCACTACCTTGCACAGGATGGCTACTGTAAATTCGAACCTGTGCGATCTTATCCACGAAGATATCGGATGAAATCTTGATCAAATGTTTGTTCCGAGCAGTTCTAGCTCATACTTGTTTGCAAGTGGTCTTAATCAGAATTTTGTCGACCGTCACTTTGAGGAAGCATTCTTACTATTTTGTTCGAGTGCAATTGCTATATTCCCGTTCAGATATTCCTGCCATTTTGATTCAGCTATACCTTCAATTTATTCTGTGGGCTAATGTGTTGGCCGTCTTCAGGATGGCTCCACCAACTCGTCAGAATCCAGGTCATGAGGATGTGCCGCCACCACCTCCTCCTCCGGAGAATCCTCCTCCGCCGCCGCCTCCTCCAGCAGAGGCTTGGCAAGCGGTGATGGCTGCTACAAATGCAAACACTCAGATGCTGATACAGTTGTTGCAAGAGAGGACTAATCAGCAGCAAGGCAATTTCCAGCATGGTGGCAATCAGTTTGCTAATCTGAGTCAGTTCCTGTCAAATCAGCCGAAGACTTTCACTTCCTGTGACCAGCCGTTTGACGCTGAGGACTGGATCCGTGACATGAACAAGCACTTTGAATGCAGCAATGTTCGTCCTGAGGATTTCGTCAAGTTTGCTACTTTCCAGCTGAAGGGGCAAGCATCTATCTGGTGGCAACAGTTGAAGGATTCCAGGGGTGCTAGAGTGATTACTTGGGATGAGTTCTGCCATGACTTCAGATCCCACTACATTATGTCCAGCTTTGTGGAGGAAATGCGTGAGAAGTTCAGGCGCTTGAAGCAGGGTGGTAACTCCGTGTACAAGTACAACGTCAAGTTCCATGAGCTAGCCCGATACGCCTTGCAGGATATCCCTCATCAGAAGAGCAAGATTTATCAGTTTAGAGGTGGCTTGAAAGAAGACTTGCAGTTAGCTCTCGCTTTGCACGATCCTGAGGAGTTCGATAAGTTCTACAACTTAGCTCTCAGGGCTGAGGCAGCTTTGCTTAGGGTGGAGAATTCTAAGAAGAGCTTCAGAGATTCCAGCTCGTCTTCTACTTAGGTGGTTCATAAGCAACAGAAGTTTTGGGTGTCTCCTCCTCCTCCTCGTCGGCACTCGCAGAAGTTCAAGCATTCTGGTGGCCGTGGTTCTTCCCACCCAGCCAACCCAGCTTTCCAGCAGAGATTCCAGCAGCAGAAGCAAGGGTCTCCTCAGACACAGTACCGTCAGCCAGCAGATGTTACTTGTCACAAGTGTGGGCAGAAGAGTTATTATGCCAACAAGTGCACTTCTCAGCTCCGTCTTCCACCTCCTCCTCCAGGCAAACCTCCAAGCAATGCTATCATCAAGTTCAACCCCAGGTCTTCTCGAGTCAATATGGTGAATGCAGCTGAAGCAGACAACTCCTCTGATGTGATCATGGGTAACCTTTCAGTCAATGATTTTCCTGCTAAAGTCTTGTTCGATTCTGGTGCTTCGCATTGCTTTATGTCAAAGTCATTTTTCATCAAGCATGATTTTCCCTCAACAAGTTTGCATAGACCTTTGGGTGTTGTTTCTCCGGGTGCTCAGATGAGGTCAAATTCTATAGTTCCTGATGTCTCTGTCAAGATAGGAAGTTGTTCTTTTCTGGCTTCTCCGTATGTCTTGGGCAATTCCGACATTGACTTGATCCTTGGTATGGACTGGTTGGCCATGAACAAGGCTTCGATTGATTGTGAAGCTCAAGAACTGAAGCTTACCCACTCTTCGGAGGACGTTATTATATTCGCGGCGCGCGATGATACAATCCGTCTGTTCTTGTTGAATGAAAAGGGTAAGATAAATCCTATTTTGCAAGTCCCAGTGGTCTGCGAATATGAAGATGTGTTTCCAGAAGAGCTGCCAGGAATGCCTCCGCGCCGAGAAGTTGAATTTTTCATTGAGCTTGAACCACGTACTTATCCTGTGTGCAAACGGCCGTACAAATTGGGTGCAGAAGAGTTGAAGGAACTTAAGAGGCAACTCTATGAGCAGGAGCGTTTGGGTGTGATCAGACCGAGCTCGTCTCCGTGGGGCTGTGGAGTTCTGTTTGTCAAGAAGAAGGATGGCACGGACCGGTTCTATGTCGATTACCATCCATTGAACAAGAAGACAATCAGGAACAAGTATCCACTTCCGAACATAAATGAGTTGTTCGAACAGTTGAAAGGGGCTAAGATCTTCTCCAAGCTCGATCTCAGAATGGGCTATCATCAAATTCGCATTCGCGAAGAGGATATTCCGAAGACTGCTTTCAGGACTAGTTTTGTCTCGTATGAGTATATGGTCATGTCTTTTGGTCTGGCTAATGCTCCTCCGACATTTTGTCGATTGATGAACTATATATTCTCTACGTTTAAGAATGAGTTCGTCTTTCTTTGTCTCGGCGATATTCTGGTCTTTTCTGAAATTGAGGAAGAACATGAAGAACATCTCAGATTGGTGCTTGATAAGCTGAGGGAGTACAAATTATATGCCAAGTTTTCCAAGTGTGAGTTCTGGTTGAAAGAAGTCATCTATATTGATCACATCATATCTGCCGAGGACATCAAAGTTGATCCGTCGAAGGTGCAGGCCATTGTTGAATGGGAGCCTCCGCAGAATGTGAAGCAGCTTTGAAGCTTTCTCGGGCTCGCAAGCTATTGTAGAAGATTCGTTGAGAACTTCTCCAAGATTGCTAAGCCTCTCTCAAGTCTTCTTCACAAGGGTGTGAACTATGCTTGGTCTCCAGAGTGTCACTTGGCCTTCGACACACTCAAAGAGAAGCTCACCTCTACTCCAGTCTTGGTTCCTCCGGATGATTCCAAGCCTTACCAAGTGTTCTGTGATGCCTCTCTTCAAGGTCTTGGTGCAGTTCTGATGCAAGAGAAGAAAGTGGTTGCTTATACCTCCAGGCAGTTGAAGCCAGCGGAGAAGAATTATCCTATGCATGATCTTGAGCTAGCGGTTGTGGTACATGCTCTGATGACTTGGAGACACCTCTTGTTGGAACGAAAGGTTGAAGTGTTCACCGATCACAAGAGTCTCAAGTACATCTTCACCCAGCCTAACCTGAATCTCCGGCAAACTCGTTCGGTGGAAATGCTCCAAGATTTCAATCCGAGTGTTGAGTACACGCCAGGCAAAGCTAATGTCGTGGTAGATGCTTTGAGCAGGAAGGCTTACTGCAACAGTCTCATTCTGAAGCCTCTCCAGCCTGACCTTTGTGAATCTTTCAGAAAGCTCAACCTTCAGTTAGTACCTCAAGGATTTCTTGCAAATATTCAGATCTCTCCTACCTTGGAAGATCAAGTCCGAGCAGCACATCTTCTTGATGCAATGGTGAAGAAAGTCAAGATTGGTGTGGCAAAGGATCTTCCCAAGTATAAGTGCTTCAGTGTTGATGCTAGAGACATGTTGTTCTTTGAGGATTGTCTTGTCGTTCCGAAAGGTGATCTCAGAAAGGTAATCATGGAAGAAGCTCATAACTCTCTGCTCTCTATACATCCAGGAAGCTCCAAGATGTATCAGGACTTAAAACAGACCTTCTGGTGGACTCGCATGAAGCGTGAGATTGCTGAGTTCGTAAATGAATGTGATGTATGTCGAAGGGTGAAAGCAGAGCATCAACGTCCAGTAGGTCTTTTGCATCCATTGCCCATTCCCAAGTGGACGTTCGACCATATTGAGATGGATTTTGTCACCGGGTTTCCAAAGTCCAAGAAGAGTAATGATGCCATCTTCGTCGTCATCAACAAGTTGAGTAAAGTGGCTCATTTTCTTCCAGTCAAGGAATCCATTTTGGCAGCTCAGCTTGCAGAGTTGTACACTTACAGGATAGTGTCTTTGCACAGTGTGCCTATGATGATTTCTTTGGATCGCGGAAGTATCTTCACTTCCAAGTTCTAGGACTCTTTTCAGTCTGCAATGGGCACGAAGATACGCTTCAGCACAGCTTTTCATCCTCAGACTAGTGGTCAAGTGGAGCGAGTCAATCAAGTTCTTGAGGATATGCTGAGAGCCTGTGTTATCTCTTTTGGCATGAAGTGAGAAGATTGCCTGCCTTTCGCTGAGTTCTCATATAACAACAATTATCAAGCTACTTCAGGCAAAGCTCCGTTTGAGATTCTCTATGGCAGGAAGTGTCGTACCCCGCTCAACTGGTCCGAGACCGGCGAGTGTCAGATTCTTGGGAATGACTTGATAGAAGAAGCTGAAGAGATGTGACGGGTCATTCGGGATAATCTCAGAGCAGCTCAGTCCCGTCAGAAGAGCTATTATGATAGCAAGCATCACGACATGTCTTATGAGCTTGATGACTTCGTCTATCTCAAGGTGTCCCCTATGAAGGGTACACAGCGCTTTGGCATCAAAGGCAAACCTTGCGCCTCGTTTCGTTGGTCCTTTCAGAGTTGTTGGCAAGAGAGGCGACCTTGCGTACCAGCTCGAGCTACCATCAAACTTTGCAAATGTGCATGACGTGTTCCATGTCTCTCAGCTCCGGAGATGCTTCAAGACTCCTGAGCGCACTGTTCATCTTCAAGACATCGACCTTCAACCCGACCTATCCTATCATGAGCATCCAGTTGTGGTTCTCGAGGCGACTGAGCGCAAGACCCGCAACAAGACTGTCAAATTTCTCAAAGTGCAGTGGTCACACCATTCCGATAAAGAGGCTACTTGGGAACGCGAGGATCACCTCCGTTCTGAATTTCCGGAGTTCTTTCAGTCTTAGATCTCGGGTCGAGATCTTTTTGTAGTGTGGGAGAGTTTGTAATGCCCCAAGTGTGTAACTTGCCATATTTGGAACCTTCTCTATGTGGGTCCATCTTTTCATTGCAATGAGAGCATATCGCACGTGTTATTTCATGTGTCACCTTGCCATGTCTCCCTTTGCATTCATGCATCCATTCATCCATGCCTATTGTGTTGTTGCCTTGTGATCATATGTGATGTGGTGTGATATCATGTGTGGTGTGTGGTTTATGTGAAGTGTTGTGATGTGGTGCAACTCTAGTAGGAAGCAACCATGTGGTTTGCAATAGGTTTCAAAACAACTCCCTTTCTCTATTTATCTCAAGCCAATTTTTTTACTTGCTCCTTCCTGTTTTAAAAAAAGCCTTGATTAGCATATTTTTGTTGTGGATGTGAGATGTGTATTTGTTGTTTTGAAACTATGCTTTAAAGGTGCAACATTCACAAAACAGCTCAAACAAATTATGTTTTGTAAATATTTATTTGCTCCAAATATTTCTTTTCCATTTTATTCAAATAGGTCATAAATCTTTATGACCAGGGGCACTTTTGTTTTATTTTTAGTCCCAACAGATTTTCCTTGCTTTATTTCTTTCTCTGTTATTTTTTGTAATTATAAATCCCAGGGGTTTTATTTTTCCTTCTACTTGGCGCCAACTAGTGGGCTTCCTCCCACTAGCAGGCCCAGCTCCCCTCGCGCGTGGCTTACTCGTGTAGACGCTGTTTCCCTTTCCTCCTCCTTCGTCAGGCTTCTTAACAGAGAGAGCGGCAGCTGCAGACGCCGTCACGGACGTCGAGGCATGTCCCTTGCCTCCTTCTCCTCCATATAAGCCCCCCTTGGCGTCCGTGCAGCCTAGGGTTCCTCCTCTTGTGCCGCCACCTCTTTCCCATCTCTTCCTCCCTCTGTGTCGACGGCTCCAGGTAAGGGGATCGAGCTCCTCCGCCATGGCTGCAAGCTGAGGAGGTCCTCGCCGTCGCGCCCGCACACCTGCGACCTCTCCAACACCTCGACGAGCATGCGGGATCTTCTAGGAGCCCATTCCCGCAGCTACTTCGACGAGATCGGCCCTGCTACTACTACCTCGACGACGGTGGCCTTCCTCCCCGACGTTCTTCCCCGAGCGACTTCTTCCCCTTCTTCCTCTACATCCTCTTCGGCCGACGCGACCACCTCGTCCAGTAGGTGACGTAGATCCTTCTCCTCTTCTTCCCTATCCCGGATCGCGAGCAGTAGGCCGTAGCTTCGTCGCCGTTCCTTCTCTATCGTCGGCGCCGCCGTGCCTCATCGAGTCGTTGTTGTAGGCCCTCTCGAGTAGTGCTAGTAGGTGAAACGGAACCGTGGGAGCTTGTGATTCCTTCCATCGACAAGCTGTAGCTTAATTTAACGTGTAACGCCGGCGAGCTCCTTCCCCTGTTCCGGCCACCGTCGGGCAGAGGATAGGCATGAGGGGATTTCTCAAAAGGGTTTAGTCCCCTCATGTGTTAAGTTTTGATGCAGTAGCAGAGTGGTAGGTGTCTTTTGGTGCAGTGGCAAGTCGCGGGTTCGAGTCCCCTCGGCGCACCCTTTTGTTTTGTGAATTTTGGCACAGTAGCTGCAGCAGAGAGTACACTCTGCTCTCTTATCTGTTTTTGTCGAACCAGAGCACATCAGCCCAGTGGTGTGGTTTTGTGGGTTAAACCAGGGGGTCTAGGGTTCGATCCCATCCCCATCCTTTTTATTTTCTTTTGCTTTTCTTTACTGTTTTGCACTTGGTTGTTTGTGTAGTTGCTGTGGAGGTGTTAGATCACCTTGTGTGTATTTGTTTCCTCACAAACAGTATGTTGTTCATAGTGTTATTGCTAGTATGATTGAGATGCATGTGTAGGCTTGTTGTGCTAGTGTAGGTGGATCAAGATACTTGTATGTGAGTGGGATTAGCACGTGGGTAGTGTAGAGTGATGTGTGTGTGTTTCTCATGTGAATGTTGAAGGACTTATGCACTAGCTTGTGCAAGTGATGTGTCTGTGTGTGTGGGGTTCCCCCTCCCCCCGCATACCTTGTGTGTGTGTGTGTTAGTTGATCTTGTGTGGGTCTGTGCAAGTTGTGAGTGCTTGTGTGTGTGTGTCACACACATGTCAAGATATGTTGTGCCTTGGTAGCACATGTGCAAGTTTATACGTGGAGGTGTAGAGAGGCATGATGTGTGTGTAGTGAGTGGAGTGTTCTACTAGCATGTGTAGGACTTGCTATATGTTGTGCTTGATGCATGTGAGTGTGTGGTGGTGTGCTAAGGCACATAAGCATGAGGTACACCCTCATGTGCACCATTGGACTTGTGAGTGTGTGCATATGCATGTGTGGGTGATGAGCTTGTGGAAGCACATGTGATGATGCACTATTCATCTCTATGTGATTCCATGTAATCTTCTTCTTAGCTTTCTGCTCTTTTGTTCTATGCAAGTGCCTATGTATTATATATGTTTTTGGGGTAGAAACATCCCAGGAATCCAATGGTGGGTTCGGATTCCACTTTGGAACACTTTATGGGAATGTCATATTTCAGTTTTGTTCCATGTTTAGAGCTAGGTTCCAAGAGATGTGGTGAGCCCAAGAGGTTGTTTCCTTGTTGTGGAAGTAGAGGGTGACCCCCTCTATAGCATGTTGGTTTTGTTTCATGCTTAGGAGTTCATGTGTGCAAGTTGTGCCTAGTCAAAGTAGTCATGTGGCTGAAATTCCACTTTAGTGAAAATCTGTGATGTTCACTAAGTCTGAGAATCGGCTTATATTTTCTTCTCATGTTGTTGTGCTTGTAGAAGTCCATGTGTTGGGATTCAGCCTTTGCTATCAACTGGGACGTTGTAGCTTTTGTGTTTGTCTAGCCCTCTGTCAATTTTCATTCCATTTGGAATCATGTAGATATTGTTTTTGGGTGTTGTCAAAATGCTTCAGAGCATAAATAGCTAGTAGGAATCTGGAATTTTCACTAAGTCCCTGAAAACTGATATTTTTGTCCAAGTTAGCAGTTGTAGAACTTTCTGTGTGAAACTCCTTTGAATTAGCTTGTTGCTCATTCTTGTAGTACTTTTGAATAGCTTCTGCCACATATCCTATTTGGCATATTTGGGTGGCTATAGGTGCTTTGCATGTAGCTCTCAAACTGCTATGATGTTGTTTATGGCAGATTGTGTAGTTTTGATGTTTTGATGCTTGTGAGTGCATAGATGATGTTGTGGTGATATTTGTTTGCACCATCTAGTCAATTCCTGTTTGTTTTGTGATATGGCAACCTGGGAACACCAGGAGTATGCCATTGGAGTGTGTTGTGATGATTTTGATACGTAGGACTTCATTCTTGTTACGTTGTTTCCCGTCGATCCGTAGCTCCGATCGTTACATTCTTTATATGTTTTTGCATCATTTTCGCGTGACGCATCTGTTCATGTCATCCTCATGCATGTCAAGATAGCTGAGAGTGCAGTTCTGTCCAGGAACTTGTATTTTCTTGTCATGCTTGTGCAAGTGACTAGAATAGAGATGCATGTTCATTTTCATCACATGCATCATCTGCTTGATGCATCTTGTTGTGCTATTGTTCATTGGATGTTATTTTTATGTTGGGTAGCACTGGGATCGGAGAATGAGTACGTGGATCCGAGAGACTACGTGAAGGACGAACAAGAGCAGTTCCAAGCTGAGGACATCACAGTCAAGATGATATGACCTTGATTCCATCTCTAGACTTGTTATGCTAGATTCACGTTTCCTTCGTCATATGCTCGATGCCTACCACTGAAATAATTGCCTCCTAATATTGCCATGAAACCAAACACTTATCACTTCCTAGCAAATCTTGAATGGCTAAGTAGGCGTTGCTAAGCTTCTAATGTTAGCGTTGCTAGTTGCAGGTGCTTTGTCTCATGTGATAACATGAGTTTGATATCATTATGTTAAATATATTATTTAATTAATGCACCTATATACTTGGTAAATAACGGAAGGCCTAGAATTTTTGCCGGGTATTTTGTTCCGTTATTGCCACCATAGTTACCGGCTACCGGTGTTTGATTCCATAACTAATCGCTCCTAACACGTTCAGGGTTGTTATGGGACCCCCTTGATAAATCACGTAGTGTTAAGACTTGTCCGGCAGGACCCAACATTGGTGTTAATTTGATAATCACTTAATAATAATCTGCATAGGGAATGGCCTCCCCGAGGAATTCAATCAACAACCCGGGCCAGTGCTCTTCATGAGTGTTGGTCCAAACTAGAGCACCGTGTGGGGCCATCCCGGGGCAACTCGGGAGATTTCTCTGGCCACTGTACACTTCGCTTATCCGGCGTGTCCTAAGACTGAGATGCGCGGCTCTTATCAGGGTCGTCGACACGTCGGGAGGTCCTGCTAGTCTTGTCTTACCTTAGCGATATATCTTGCGTATAGGAATCCCGGTGAAGCTTTGGTTCTCCCCGGAGTTGAGGTTTTCCTCTATGGAATCCGACAAGATCACGAGATTCGTGATAGAGGATTACTTTGCGGCCCGTGCCCATTTGTGATGGACTAGTTGGAGCACCCCTGCAGGGTTTAATCTTTCAGAAAATCGTGCCCGCGGTTATGTGGCAACTTGGAATATTTGTTAACATCCGGTTATAGATAACTTGAACTTAATCTAATAAAATTGCCAATTGTGTGCACAACCATGACTGTCCCCTTCGAAGATCTCTCTTTGATCGGGAACACGGTGGGGTTATGATTGACGTAAGTAGGTGTTCGGGATCACTTATTGATCAGCTAATCATCAACCGCTAGAATAGACCACATTCAATACTTGTTCTACGTAAGTTAGCCACCATAAAGCTTAGGATGTTGCAACCTAAACGTTGAACCTCCCTTACCTAATAACTTGACTAGTTCTGGCACCGAGGCATAGATTGCTGAGTCCCCGTGGCTCACAGATTCCTTCAACACACTAGCAGGTACAGGTACGCCCGACACAGGTGATCCCGACGGCACGCAGCTGGCGTCGCAGTACGATGAGGAGAACGACTGCTTGTACGTGAACTATCCAGAAGACTGAGGCGTGGTCGTGATCGTGGGCAAGCATGCAGGGTAGCATAGCCATTTCTCATGTTTTGTAGTCCGTAGCGGAACTACCTCATTTGAATGTGTGATGTAACTCTGATATTATTTATGAGATGGTAGTTGAATCCCTAATTGTCATTCTATTATTATGTATGTGCTATGTTACCGTGCTTGCGAAACGATTAGATGCGCTTCTTTCCTCTTTGGGGACTCATTCCCCTAAACCGGAAAGGACCACATCTTAGTCGTTACATTGTTGTTGATTACGTTACTAAGTGGGTAGAAGCTATTCCAACTAGTAGTGTTGATCATAACACCTCTATTAAGATGCTTAAAGAAGTCATTTTTCCTAGATTTGGAGTCCCTAGATATTTAATGACTGATGGTGGTTCACATTTTATTCATGGTGCTTTCCGTAAAATGTTTTCTAAGTGTGATGTCAACCATAGAATTGCATCCCCTTATCATCCTCAGTCTAGTGGTCAAATAGAGTTAAGCAATAGAGAAATTAAATTAATTCTGCAAAAGACTGTTAATAGGTCTAGAAAGAATTGGTCTAAGAAACTTGATGATGCACTGTGGGCTTATCGAACTTCTTATAAGAATCCCATCGGCATGTCTCCATATAAAATGGTTTACGATAAAGCATGTCATTTACCTCTTGAGCTAGAGCATAAGGCTTATTGGGAAATCAAAGAGCTCAACTTTGATTGCAAACTTGCTGGTGAGAAGAGGTTATTTGATATTAGCTCACTTGATGAATGGAGAACTCAGGCATATGAAAATGCCAAGTTGTTTAAAGAAAAAGTTAAGAAGTGGCATGATAAAAGGATACAAAAACTCGAGTTCAATGTAGGTGATTATGTCTTGCTATACAATTCTCGTTTAAGATTTTTTGCAGGCAAGATTCTCTCTAAATGGGAAGGTCCTTACATTGTTGAGGAAGTATATCATTCCGGTGCCATAAAAATCAACAATGCGGAAGGTAATTTCCCAAGAGTTGTAAATGGGCAAAGAATCAAGCATTATATCTCAGGTACTCCCATAAATGTTGAAAGCAATATTATTAATACCATAACTCTGCAGGAGTACATAAGGGATGTTTATCAGCTTGTTTCAGACTCCAAGAACGAAGAGGTATGTGATACGGTAAGTAAACTGACTCCAAAACTTTCCAGCATGCTTAGTGGTAATTAAAAAGAAAACCCAAAAATATTTCCCGTTCTTCTTTTGCTTGTTGGGAGCTTTCCCGTGTAAATTGTTTTCTTTTTTTTGGGTCGAGGTAGAAGACCATGATTAAAATGTTTAGTGGCTCTCCTATGCATTATTGTTTATCCGTCAAAGAGCCATATTACTTTGTCTTCTCCTCTGAATTTGCTTGCAGATTCCACCTTAGTCCAATGCACGAACACTCTTATTATTATTCACATCATTCGGTCTTGCAAGTAAAAGGCAATAATGATGATATATGATGAAGTGACTGAGCCTGGAAAAGCTGGTATGAACTCGACCTATTTTGTTATTGTAAATATGACTAGCTCATTGTTCCTAATTCAGCATTGTTATGAGAGAAAAATGTTTGCAATGGCAACTTAGAGATCACAGTTTCTGATGCCATGCTTAATTAGCTAGGAGCTTATAATGGCTTGTCATGGATGCCAACATGAATTTCAAAATAATTATGATGTAGTATGATAGGATGGTATCCTCCTTTGAATGATTCAAGTGGCTTGACTTGGCACATGTTCACGCATGTAGTTGAAACAAAATCAACATAGCCTCTATGATATTCATGTTTATGGTGATTTATATCCTACTCATGCTTGCACTCAACATTGGTTAATTTCAATGCATATTGATGACTGTTGTCGCTCTCTAGTTGGTCGCTTCCCAGTCTTTTGCTAGCCTTCACTTGTACTAAGCGGGAATACTGCTTGTGCATCCACTTCCATAAACCCAAAGTTGTTCCATATGAGTCCACCATACCTACCTATATGCGGTGTCTACCTGCCATTCCAAGTAAGTTTGCATGTGCCACTCTCTAAATCTTCAAATAATAATTTGTTTTGTATACCCGAACCGCTCATGCGGTGACAAGGGGCGGTCGAAATCTTCCATGCTAGGCGTGTTATCCTCGATACGTGTTTATTCACTATCACTCACGGGAAAGGGGCTGGTAATCGAAATGCCCAGTTCCATGCTCAAATCAAATCAAAAATATAATTGCAAACAAAACTCCCCCTGGATTGTTGTTTGTATGGACGGCACCCGAGGATTCGGCTAGTCGTGGAGTGTGATTGATCGGTGGTGGGGGAGTCAAAACTTTACTATTCTGTTTGGGAACCGCCTATAATATGTGTAGCATGGAAGATAGTGAAAACTCTTGGTCATCGCGTTGACAATGAAAGCATGCCACCCAAAATTATTTATCTCTGTTTTAAAAAGCTTGAGCTCTGGCACCTCTGCAAATCAATCTTCCCTCTGCGAAGGACATATCTATTTACGTTTCTATTGAGTCATTCTCTTCTAATAAAAGGCACCAATTAGAGAGCACCTCCTTCATTTTTATACTTTGCTATTAATTGATATTGAGTATGACTGTGACTGGATCTTCTTTGCCATGAATTACAATGTTCAGTCAGCCCTTGGTCTTTGAAGGTGCTCTGCATTTATGTTTTGCGGTCTTAGAAAGGGCTAGCGAGATACCATCTGTTTATATTGTATCATGATAGTTTTGATTGAAGTGTTGACGTTTGAAACTTATTATTATTGCTCGCTAGTTGATTATGCCATTGATATGAGTACACCATGAGACCTAAATGTTATTGCTTATGTTGTTAGCTTATGATCTTGCTGAAAATCCGAATATGAGTTACACATAATTACTACAACAAGATCAAACAGAGTTCGTAAAAGTTTTTCTTTTGTCTCTTTCAGTTTGTCAACTGAATTGCTTGAGGACAAGCAAGGCTTTAAGCTTGGGGGAGTTGATATGTCTCCATCGTATCTACTTTCCCAAACTCTTTTGCCCTTGTTTTGGACTCTAATTTGCATGATTTGAATGGAACTAACCCGGAGTGACGCTGTTTTCAGCAGAATTGCCATGGTGTTGTTTTGTGCAGAAATAAAAGTTCTCGGAATGACCTGGAAAATTACGAGGATATTTTGTGGAATATATAAAAAATATTGGCGCAAGAATTACCCGAAGACACGGAGCCAGGGGCCCACGAGCCCAGGAGGCGCGGCCCCTTAGGGTGCGCCTGGCAGGCTCGTGGGGCCCACGTAGCTCCGCAGCCTCCAACTCCAACTCTATATAGTCTCTTTTGTCCTAGAAAAAATCAAGGGAGAGCTTTCGGAAAGAATCGCCGCCGCCACGAGGCGGAACTTGAGCAGAACCAATCTACAGCTCTGGCACGGGCGTCCTGCTGGGGAAACTTCCCTCCCGGAGGGGGAAATAAATCGTCGCTGTCGTCATCACCAACACTCCTCTCGTCGGAGGGGACTCATCTCCATCAACATCTTCATCAGCACTATCTCATATCCAAACCCTAGTTCATCTCTTGTAACCAATCTCCATCTCGCGACTCCGATTGTTACTTGTAAGGTTGCTAACAGTGTTAATTACTCCTTGTAGTTGATGCTAGTTGGTTTACTCGGTGGAAGATCTTATGTTAAGATCCTTAATGCTATTCAATACATCTCTGATCGTGAACATAATTATGCTTTGTGAGTAGTTACGTTTGTTCTTGAGGACATGGGATAAGTCTTGCTATAAGTAGTCATGTGAATTTGGTATTCGTTCGATATTTTGATGCGTTGTATGTTGTCTTTCCTCTAGTGGTGTTATGTGAACGTTGACTACATAAAATTTAACCATTATTTGGGCCTAGAGGAAGGCATTGGGAAGTAATAAGTAGATGATGGGTTGCTAGAGTGACAGAAGCTTAAACCCTAGTTTATGCGTTGCTTCGTAAGGGGCTGATTTGGATCCACTAGTTTAATGCTATGGTTAGACTTTGTCTTAATTCTTCTTTTGTAGTTGTGGATGCTTGCGAGAGGGGTTAATCATAAGTGGGATGTTTGTCCAAGTAAGGACAGCACCCAAGCACCGGTCCACCCACATATCAAAATATCAAAGTAGCGAACGCGAATCATATGAACATGATGAAAACTAGCTTGACAGAAATTCCCATGTGTCCTCGGGAGCGCTTTACCTTATATAAGAGTTCGTCCAGGCTTACCCGTTGCTACAAAAGGGATTGGGCCATCTTGCTGCACCTTTGTTACTATTGTTACTTCCTACCCGTTACGAATTATCTTATCACACAACCATCTGTTACTGATAATTTCAGTGCCTGCAGAGAATACCTTGCTGAAAACCACTTGTCATTTCCTTCTGCTCCTCGTTGGGTTCGACACTCTTACTTATCGAAAGGACTACAATAGATCCCCTACACTTGTGGGTCATCAGCCTCCTGCCTGGGAACCTCCTAAACTACTCCTGGTCTTCAGTGGCCTCCATGAAGAAGTCACCATCGGGGTGGCAGACGTCGTCGGCAGGATACTCCAGCTCCTGGGCTCCATCATCTAGTCGCAACAACGGATCAAGGGGCAAAGGGGGAGAAAAGCAACGGTGGGTACTCATTCGAAGTACTCGCAAGACTTATATCAGAACTATGCTAAGTATGCATCAGTATCAAAGAAGGGGGTTATATGTGGACTTACTGCAGCAATGCGAGAATAGAGAGAGAAGGCCTAGTCCTATCGAAGACTAGCATCTTCAGGGTCTTGCAGCAATAGACGAGAGTAGAACAAGGAAACACAAATAATAGTCATATTGTTGCAGCAATATTAATATGAGGTCACGCCCGGAGATTCTCCTTCGACTCCCTGCGAGGAAGAAATCTCGGAGCAACTAATTCCAGTTAAGTAACAATTGTAGTTGTATAAGATCAGGGCACAACTCCAAGTCGTCCTGTAATAGTGGACACGGCTATTCGAATAGATAAGTTCTTCCCTGCAGGGGTGCACAACATATTCCCCGTCACGCTCAATAACACTCTCGCCGGACATATTTTTCTCGGTCATGCCCGGCCTTGGAATATCGACACGTCGCAGCCCCACCTAAGCTCAACATAGAGGCCAGCCCGCCAGTCTAACTCCTAAGCACAAAGGGGTCGTGGGCCCACTTGCCGCCTGCACTCCTGCACAATGCATGCGCGGACGGTGTCAGTCCTAGCACCACTTAATCACAAGCGCGATGCATCTCGGGACCACTTGGGAGCGCGTCGCTCCATTGGTAACGTCTGAAGAGCTTCGGCTGATACCACGACATCGAGTACCCATAATTCTTCCCACGCAGACGGTTAGTGCGTAATAAGGCCTTCTGACTAACCCAGATCAAATACCCAAATCCATTATCATTTTAATTAAGTCAACAACACATCCACACGGGAATTCACCTGCCTAACATCTATTCAACAATGTTCCCCGTAACATGGTCGGGTAACTGTGTGGTTGTAACATCAGGGGGAATTCGAGGTATCACCCTTGTTGGATTCTGAATGATGTATCCATCAAGGTGGACTTAGAGGAATCACCCTCGAGGGTACCACACTTGAGGGGTTGCACGACAGAGTCGTCTCGGGAGTGGTGAAGGAGGAATCACCCTCGATAACCACGACTGACTAGCTACACTACAGAGGTATCATCATGAGTACTTCGCGAGGTGTCACCCTCGGTACCCGATCGTAGCTCTGTAGTGCCGCACAACTAAGGGGGCGAGTGTTGTGTCGGATCTGGCTGGTCGATCAGGGATCGAGACTCGACAATAAAGCGGGGCAGCTGGACTAAGGGGTCGGAGGGGATGACTGCTCCACCTATATTAAACAGTTTAAAAGTGCGGTACTGAATGTAGTAGTTCATCAAAAATAGGTTATGCATCAGATATAAGAACTAACTACAATAGTAGCAAAATTCAAATGCAAACAGGGCGAAGAAAGACATAGGCGATATAGGGATGATCAAGGGGGGAGAAACAATAAATAACAGCAACACGTGCAACACTAAGCATGACATGGCAAAAGAAAGTCCAGGCATGAGCTAACGCAGTAACATCCGTCAAAGACGGGTCGGGAAAATATATGACGATAATTCCGTGTCTTTGGCTACTACCGAACACGCGAAACGGATAGAATAATTCCACGTTTGCTATGCTAGGGACGCGTGACACACGGATGGACCACGTATCCGGGTTCGTCTCGTTCTGCTAATCAACTTTCATGTTGAAAATATTTTCATCTGAGCTACGATTTATTTTATATTAATTTTCAAAGATTTGATCAAGATTTAGGGATTAACAGATTTAATTATATTCATAAGTTATTTATGACATCAGCATGATGCCATGCTGACATCAGCAGTTCACTGGTCAACTCTGACCAGTTGGTCCCATGTGTCATAGACACAATTTTTAATTAGGGTTAATTATTAATTAATCAGATTAATTTAGTGAGGGACCCACGTGTCATATTTTGTTATGATAAATATTTATTTATATTACCAGATTTACTTAATTATTCTAATTACTCATAATCATTATAATTACCTAACTAATTCATTAATTATATAATTCACTAATTAATTAAACTATTTATTAAACATATTATTTTTATATTATTATTTATTTATTTATTTTTCAACAAAGGGTGTGGGGCCTCCCTCTGAATGGGAGTGGAGGGGGGTTGGCCCCACCGGTAAGTGGCATTGGCCACACCACAACTTACACACACACACATATATTGCTAGACCCGTAATACACACACGCACCTATACACATTTATACACACACTTCACATATACGCAGCATACATACATACATATATCCATTTACTTTATTTGCTTTTCCTATCATCTCTTTTCTTTTTCTCTGTTCTATCTCTGTGTTCTACCTCTATTCTAACTCTCTCTCTCTCTCTCTCAACTAACACAGGAGGTAAACACTCCACCTCCTCCTCTTACACGAGACATCAATGGCGCCGGGACGAGGCGGTGAACGCCAGAACGGAACCAGAGGGGGAAAGAAAGGAGTGGGCGCGTTCTGACCCACGTTGTAGGGTGGCGGGAGCGGCGAGGCTCGATGGAGCCGTCAGGGACGAGATGAGGAGGTCGGCGAGGAGGAGGGGTCGGAGTGGATCTCGCGGTGCGGCGGCCCGGGGCGGCAGAGGCAACTCGGTGGCGGGGGATCTCTGGCTAGAGAGGAGGCAGGGGCTCCGATGGCGCCGGTGCGGAGGGGCCGGTGCAGGGCAGTCCTGGCGGCTGCGAGCTCAGTCGGTGGGGGCGACCCGACGGAGGGGCCAGGGCGAGGCCGGTCGGAGGAGGCGTCAGGGCTGGTGGCCGCGACAGCGCCAACCGAGGCGGTGTGGGGCAGCGGGAGAAGGGCACAGCCGGTCGATGGGGAGGTGCGCGGGGAGGCCGGCCAGTGGTGGTGGCCGGAGAGGACGTCAGACGGTGCGAGAGGTGAGGCGGACACCGGGGCGAGCGGTTGAGGGAGGAACGGTGAGGTGCAGTGGGGTGGCACGGGGCGTCGACCGGGAGAAGGCAGGACGGCTGGGAGCGGGAGCACCGTGAGATGGGGAGGGCGAGGGGCGAGGGAGGCGCTGGGGGAGATGGGGACTCAGTCTCGATCTAGCGATGGGAGGTGGTGGCTGGCGTTCTGGTGAGGAGTGGGGCGACAGGATCTGGGGCAGAGAGCGAGAGCGAGGCGATGGGGGTGTCACGAGGGGTGGGGCTCACGAGGGGGAGGGAACCGTTGTGGTTCCCTCGTGGCTCGCGGCGGGGCAGGGAAAATGGGGAGCATGGGGAGGGGCTTAGGGTTTCCCGTGGGGGTCTTATACCCCTAGGTGGGTTGGTAGGTTATGGGGTGGTCGGTTGGGCCACTTGGCCTAGTTGGGCCGGCGCCTTTTGGGGTTTTTTCTTTCCTTTTTTTCCTTTTGTTATTTTTTTATATATAGTTTCTGCTTTAAATATATAGGGGTTTTAAATAATTTCAAAAATGCCCGATTCAATTCTATAAATAATTAAGGAATATTTGTAACCCATCCGACATTTTTATTTTAACATTTGAAAACTTTTCTCGTTCGACTTATTTTTAAATTTGAATTTGACTCGGTTTCGACTAACATGAGATCAACGATAGAAATCACGGTGATGTGGCATCATTAGTGTGGGATCACTATAGCTTAATTACATACATTACTGTAGCAAAAGATGAGGATGTCACAACTCTCCCCTACTAACAAGAATTCTCGTCCCGAGAATTAAGAGGTAGAAGGAAAGAGCTCGGGGTATTCATCGCGAAGATGATCCTCGCGTTCCCAAGTGGCTTGATCTTCAGAATGATTTGACCACTTCACTTTAAGGAACTTGGTGACTTTGCGACAAGTCTGACGCTCAGCCTGGTCGAGAATGCGAACTGGATGCTCTTTATAAGAGAGTCTTGTTGCAGCTCAAGCATATCATGATCCACTGCTCGAATATGATCCTTGAAGCAGCGACGAAGCTGAGACACATGGAAGACATTGTGAACCTGAGAAAGGTTTGCCGGTAGTTCCAATTGATAAGTCACTCTTCCATGCCTTTCGAGAATAGTGAAAGGGCCAATATAGCGAGGAGCTAACTTGCCCTTGATCCCGAAACGGTGTGCACCTCTCATTGGTATGAGACGAAGATAAGCCTTTTCGCCAGATTGATAGACCATATCTTGACGATGGCGGTCATACTGACTCTTCTGAAGAGACTGAGCAGCCTCCAGATTCTCATGAATAATGCGGACTTGATCTTCAGCATGTTGGATAACATCTAGACCGAAGAGTGATTGGTCCATTGAACCATGGCTCTAGAACTTCATACGAAGTCAGGTGTAAAGGATACCTAGCAGTCAAGGATGTACAGGAGAGCCAGGTTTCAATCTTGTGGAATTTTGGGTTATGGGTCCACCATGTGGGCCGAGAGTAGGCAGAGGGGTGACTTATTATACGGTCTTGGTAGCAAGACATGTCATAGGATAACCTACTAGTTATGTTGGCAACAACATCGGTACCAAGGGCGGGGGACGAATAGAACCATGTTTCCTGCTCGTTGAAACAAGGCGGACCAATAGGCAAGGCTCTCGCCCACCGGCGGCGACTGGAATGTTATCCACAATAGTAACAGGGTTTTACTGGCAGAGTTGTATACCTAGGTTTTTACCTAAGCAGGGAATCAACGCTGCTTAGATAAGTTATGCTACAAGAAAGGTCAAACAGACCAAAGGAAAGGAAAATGTGTTCACACACACAAGTATTAAAGTATACGATTCCCGAGGAAAAAATAGGGTATGGTATACATGATAGGTCATCAAATACAAAACCATTTAGACAAAGAGGAAGAAGAATCATGACGTTTATCGATACCATACGGGTTGGATAATCAATCAAGTACGATCTAGCATTGCACTTCTGATGTTCCTGTTAACATTTGAAGTACCACATTCGTGCTTCGAGGTAGCATCGACATAGTCATCACACAAAGGTTGGACTTTGGGTACATAAAGGATTCATCAAAATTAACTTATAAAACAAGTCATATAGTTTCCGCATGGAAGAATGGAGAATCTTACATATGGAAGAATTTACAACAATAGGTCCTTCAGCCCGGTGTGCCAGACAAGACATCACCGTACCAGGTTACATAAAGACCAAAGTTATAATTATTGGAAAATGTCCCAACCATCATACCTTCCTGAGATTTAGATCTGATTGGTGTTAGGATACCTCAGTCTCAGGATGCCTGAGCGGAAAAGAGGACGACCAAAAACAGACGAGATGATAATGCAAGATTCTCGGGATATGAACTACGAAAGCAAGTTCTGGATCATGAGTTGGATTGTAAGACACATGAACACAATGTCAAGACATTCGTGACCACGTGGAATTCTTACAACACAATGCAACCAAGTTCTGATTTGAGAACCATCATCAAGGATATCAAGGCCCTTGTGGAAGCCTTGAGTAGCTCTTATGAAGGAACTTCTCTTCCTTGATCAAATCAGTCAGTGGATTGGCGTGCTAAGAGAAAGTTATATGAAGTGAAGATATCAAATCTTCAAAACATATAACACTTCACACATGCGTGAGTGACTTGGGATGATCCTAGAGGAAGCAAAACAAAACTTTCTCGTATTCACGGTGATAGGAATGCACATGAAATTTGGGGAAACACTTCTCCTATCAAACATATTCTTCATGAGCATAGGCACAAGTATAATGCTTTCAAGAGCTTCATCGTGGGACATGGAGAAGTTGAGGGTGTAGCTGATGGGCTCAGCAACAATCCCTCAAGATTTCAGTGGGGACGAATTCCCAAAATTTACAAGATCAAGGAGATAGCATTTGTTAAGTCAAATTGTATAATATTGTATACTCAAGGGAACAACAATAGTTAAACATTGGTCGAAGGGTGCACTTGGAAATAGAGATTGAGTAGCACGACTGTAACGCCCCGGACACACCTGCCGGCGGTCGTTACTCCTGGCGGGATCTAGACTGGCCCCACATATCAATACTAGTCTTTTCTGCGCACTTTGTCCTCACTCATGCGCACCCGGGATCAACTTCCCGGTCGGTCACCCATCCTAGAACTACTCCAAGCCGAGCATGCTTAACCTGGGAGTTCTGTTTGAATGGGCTCCCGGAAAAGAAGGAATTCCTTATTCATATTGAAAGTGCGTTATATCGACTAGAGGGGGGGTGAATAGGAGATTTTTAGAATTTCATCACTGAGGAAATTCCTTTTGAGAAAATTCCTCACTGATGACTAACTTACAGCGGAAACAGTTAAGGATCAGTCGTGCAATCATTCACAACAGCAGTATTGCAGAGTGAAGATTATGAAAACAGATTGCACAGTAAGCAGGCACGCAGAATACAGATGATGATTAACTCAAGTGAAGAATTTGGGGTTGAGGAAATTCAGAGAAAGTCTTCAGCAAATTCTTCAAACAGTCATAGTGAATGTCATCAACACATAATACAGAGAATGTAAAGAGTTGAGGAATTAGAACCCGATTCTTGGTGAAGACTGTTGTTGATGACCCAGTTCCAACTGTTGTGACAGTTGTACATCTGGTTTGGAGCGGCTTGGTAATGAAACCAAAGGACACCCAGTCCCGGGACACACAGTCCCTACCGTATTCTCCTTGAGCTAAGGACACACAGTCCTCGCCCAACACTCGTGGTAAGTCTTCAGGGCAGACTTCCAAACCCTCACAATCTCGGTCACCCGGCGATCCACAATTGACTGCTGGATTGCTCTAGACCATGACGCCTAACCGTCTGGAGGATGCACAGTCCTCAAAGGTAAAAAGGCTTCAGTCCCACACAGGAACAACTTCTTCAGTGATGCTCAATCACTAGGTTTGGTTTGTGGTTTCGGTGGGTGGTGTATTTCCTCATTGTTGATTTACTCTCGAAAGCTCTGAGGAATTTGGGTTGCTCTTATGATAAGTGTCAATTTCTAACGGAGCAGCCAACCAGCTAGTGGTTGTGGGGGGCGGCTATTTATAGCCTGGGAGCATCCCGACATGATTTGACATTAATGCCCTTAAATAATATGACCGTTGGAGTGGATAAGACCAGTGACTTGGCGTGGCTATCGAAACGGTCGGGACCCTCAACTGTGAGAGTCCTCATGTCACTCATATTCCTCACTTGAGGCTTTTGGTAGGATTTGGCTTGGGTTGAGCATCATGAGGAAATCCATTCCATAGTGTTACTTTGACCCCCTTTAACAGTACGGTGTTCCTATTCATCAAATGCGAGGAAAGTAAAATAGAAAACGTAAATCTTCACGCTTCAATTTCTTCAAAATGATTTTCTTCAGGAACCACCGATCTTCTCAATATCAATATCTTCATGAGGAATATCAATTTCATCGCAGATTCCTCGTGATTCATTTTTTCAGCTTCGGACCAATTTCTTCAACTGAAGACATATATTTTTAGGGGTCGATATTCTTCAAATATCTCAAACTCCTCAATGACTTATAGATCCTGTGTACACTTATAAACACATTAGATACTTAACCTATAAGTCTTCAAACCACCAAAATCACTAAGGGGCACTAGATGCACTTATAATCTCCCCCTTTTTGGTGGTTGATGACAATTAGGTTAAGTCTTCAACAGGGATCAAAAATATGAAGTGTAAATACTCAATTGAGGAATTTGAAGACAAGATTCACAGAGACTCCCCCTGAAGATGTGCATACCTTGAGGATTTTTCTTTTATAGCATATGCACATTGATGATTTATATCATGGAGATCTCCCCCTGAATCTTGTAAATCATGCATACATATAACATATCAGATGAAGAAAATGAAGATGCATGATGGCAAATGGTATCTGACGAATTCCAGCATGCGTGCATTAAAACTTGAGGAATAAGCATGTGAAGAAAAACGTTCAAAAAGCGTCAGAGTACCATCGGGCTTAAGTTACAACTCATTACATAAAAACTTCAGAAGAGCCAAGAGTTTGTAACTTAAATATAGCTCATAAGCCCTAAAAATAACTCCCGTTTGAAGACTAACTCTCAAGTTTCTCCCCCTTTGTCATCAAGTGACAAAAAGGGACAAACTGAGGACTAACGCCCGTGAAGACTTCATTTCTTGGTAGTTGATGAAGATCCTTGGCGCTCCTTGGGTGTAGTCTTCTTCCTTGGGCCTGTTGCGGTGTCAAGTTGTTCCTCATCAGATTCGGCGGTGCGGAAGGACGAGAAGGAGCTGTCTTCAAGATCTGGCACAGGAATGGGCCTGAACTTCTTCTTGGGAGGCCACGACCAGTCAAAGTCCTGCTCAAAGTTCAATTCTTCAAGCTCAGTCTGGGTCTTCAGATGTGCAAGGGTGGACCAGGTGCGATCAAAAACCTCATGCAGATAGTGATGATTAAGCTTCACACTGTTCTGTGTCTCAGTGAGGGTTTTCACAATGGCACCAAACTGGCGTTTGACCCATTTGTGGTTGTGATCCACCTTCTGATGAAGACTGAGAAGAAGCTCTCTGGTGTTAACACGCGAGGAGGAACTGGGCTTGGTGGTCGAGTCTCAGTATCGTCCCATGAGGAATATGCATCTGGCTCTTTAAATTGACCATCAAGGGGCCTGCTGCCTTCATCAATCACAGACTTCCCTTTTCCCTCAATGGGCTCGAAAGTCTTCTTATTGACCCGGATAGGAGGCATATAACCAACATGGTTCTGGAAATCTGCGTGAAAGTTGATGCCAGTCCTTGTCCTGAGGAATCTCATGATCCATGGTGCATAAATTTTGTGATCATATGGGCACATTGCATTGTGAGCCAAAGTCCTCAAGAAGAAATCATGGATATTCATGGGGATACCGTGAATGATGTTGAAGAGGATATTCTTCATGAGGCCGACGACATCTTCGTCATCATCATGGCCTTTGATTGGCGCTAGCACACTGCAGAGAATGCGGTAGACAGACCGGGGTGTGTACTTGAGCTCATGGACGAGGAATGTGGTTCTTGAGGGTTTTCCTGCAGTCAAAGGCTTCATGAGGACTTCCATCATTCCATTTGGCAGCTCACGCTCACCATAAAGCTTCACTGCCCCTTCTGAAGGAATTGGTACGGGAAGTTCTCTGAGGAGTTCACACGCTGGAGCCTTGTAGTGAGTATTTTGGGTCATCCAGTCGAACACCCAAGTGTTGATGTCATCAGCATTGCCCGAGATGTGCAGAGTTGAATAGAACTGAAGAATGAGCACACTATTCCAATCTGATATGTCGGAGCACATAGGGAGCAAACCTGCATCATGTAGCACATAGGGAGCAAACCTGCATCCTGAGGAATTTCTTGCTCTGGCTGAGCATCAGGATGAGGAATTTCTTCTTCCTTCTCAGCTTGAGGAGTTTGGTCAGCCTGTTCAGTGGGAGGAGCCTGCTCAGACTGGACATTTTCTTCAGCTTGATTTTCATCAGCTGACTTTGTGGCAGAAGCAGATTCATCAGCTGCTGCAGCTGAAGCTTGAGTAGTCTCTTTCTGAGGAATATGAGGTTGAGGACTGTCATCAATTTGTATTTCCTCATCAGTATGCTCCTCAGAGGCAGCATCCTTCATTTCCTCATCTGCCCTTATAGTGTGGTCACCAATGACGACCATTTCATATGAGGGTGCAACATTAAGAGGCACCGGGTCCAGAGGGGCAGATTCTTCAGTTTCCTTGAGGCGTTTTGCCTCAATCTTTTCTTCTACTGAGGAAGCTTTTCTCTTCTTTGCTTCCTTCTCAGCAGCTCTTGTCTTTTTCGCGTCTGATGCAGACGAGATTAATTTCTTCACCTTTGAAGTTTTTGGTGAAGGTGTTTTCTCAACAGATTCTTCAGCTGGCAGTGAGGAACCAGCTGGAACAGAGTCACCAGCCTGCTTTGATGAAGCCGCTGGATCAGGAGCAGTTTCATCAGGGGTTGCAGTTTCATCAGGAGCGGTCTCGGTGATGATTTCTTCAATAGCCGGCTCATCAGCACGGCGCTCTTGGTGTTGTTCCTCAGCTTGAGGAATTTCCTCCTCATCAGGAGATGCATCTTCTGACTGTTCAACCAGGGGCTGAGGAGTCGGTGCTGGTGTGGGGTGACGTTTGTTGTAGTCATCAACAGCACTAGTGGCTAGCTTGATGAAATTGCGTTTGATGCTTGTGCGGTCTGACAGTTTCTCACACTTGTCAGTCAAGACTTGCAGCTCTGCCTGGGTGGACACCAATGCTTCAGGCGTCAGCTTGAGAACATTTTGCCTGAGGAATTTCTCCTTTCTGGCCTTTGCAATCTTTGCCTGCTTGGCCTTCTGTTCCTTCCACTTGGCTTCGTTTATGAAGGTAGCCACCATGTGGCTGACACCAGGAGGAAGTTTCAAATCATCAATGGGTGTGTTTGGGTCTTCATACCACACATTGATGAAGTCGAGGAGGACCTTGGGGTCCATCGCCAGAGGAATAGCACTGCCTGATGCTTAAGCTACCCTTTCTTGCTTGTTCCTGATGATGGCTTCCAGAGTTTCATCATCATATTCATCACTTCCCTCTGATGCAGATGGGACTGTGATGATTTTTCTGGGGCTGGGCAGAGGTGCAGGTTCAGTTGTTGTCAAAGTCTTCAAAAGGGGTGTTGAAGACTTTGTCTCCGAGCTTGTTGCAGCTGGGAGTGAGGAGCTAGAGCTGGCAGTCATAGTCTTCACGACTTTCTTCTATACTGGCTTTGGAGGTGGAGCTGAGGACTTTGGTGCAGATGCGATTGGTGCTGAGGGTTTTGGCGCTGAGGGTTTTGGTGTTGACGGTTTTGGAACCGAGGGTTTTGGAGCTGAGGGTTTGGTGACAGAAGTCTGTGCAAACTTCTCTTGGGGTTTTGAAGCTTTTGGCTTTGTTGGCACAGACTTTGGTTGAGGAATCTCGGAGCCTGAGGTTTCTGCTGCTGAGGAATGAGCAGCACCGGAGGCAGCAGCTGAGGATTCATGAAATTTCTTCATTGTTGTTTCTGCTTGCTTCTTGAGCTTGGCCAGATGCCTTTCTTTTTCATCTAGGTAGTCATCAAGTGTCATAAGACTTGAGGGATGAGCTACTTGATGATCCTCAAGTGGGGCCCTTCTGCCAGGAGGCTTCAAAGCGAATTTCTTCGCATATTTTGG
Organism: Hordeum vulgare subsp. vulgare; assembly: GCF_904849725.1. Lineage (NCBI taxonomy): Eukaryota > Viridiplantae > Streptophyta > Magnoliopsida > Poales > Poaceae > Hordeum > Hordeum vulgare. Next base: position 188,453,706 of record NC_058518.1, on the reverse strand, counting down.
AGTCACAAACCTGTACTCCTTCCACTCCTTTGCCCATCTGCGTTCAATTTTCTGCAGCCTAATCTTTCTTTTAGGCATAGTCTCAGGTTCATCATCAGGCGTGCAATAGTCCAGGTATATGTCATCAGGAATATCAACAGCTGTGTTCTGCTCCAGTTTCTTTCCTCCCTTCTGTTTCCTTTCTTCCTCCATTTTCTTCACACGAGGAACTTTCTGAGGATTTTGAACTCTTGAGGATTCTGATGAGCCTTGAAGAGTTTCTTCCAGAAACGCTACAAATGAGTTAATGTGATGAGAACCGAGAGATTCATCAGCTGACATGTGTGTACCTGTGAACAGAGTATAGTTGCGAGGAATTTGGAGAGGTCATATGCGTTCTCAGATTTGAAGAAAATGGAAATGTTTGACAGTTTGAGGAATATAGCCAGTGGTTGAGGAATTTGCTTAAGCATTCTGTTCTTGGGTTCCAGAGTTGTACAGATCCGAAAATTCGCACAATTGAGGAATCTCGTGAAAATCTTAGATGCTTAGCTAGTTCATCAATGATTGTGGTGATGGATAGTGTTTGAGGAATCATGTGCGCATCGTATCTTGAGGAAAAACAGATTTCACATGGGAGAGGTAAAATTTCAGATCTAATCTGTTGTAAAAATGGGATATAATTACCCTGGAAGGTGCGGACGAAGAACACAAAAAGGTGGTGTTGGAGAGGCTCTTCGGTCAAGTGTCCAATGCACCCTAACTTGGCAGCAGAGGACGTCTACGGCGGCGGCGGACATAGATGTTCCGACTCCGGCGTGATCCTGGCGGCGAGAAGGTTGAGGCAGTGAAGCTCTTCCTTGCCGGCGACAAGACTACCAGCGGTGGCGCTAGGGTTCGGTGTGCTGTGGCAGGAGAGCGATGAGGCGAAGAAGATGATACCGAGGGGGATAAGGACATATTTATAGCCCGAAAGTTACTGTTTGGCGCGAAAGTTTCGGACTGAATAGCCCTTGCCTCTACGTCTCCGCAGGACACGTTTAGCTCCCGTACGATGCGGTGGAGATAGTGGAGATCGTGGCTATCCAATCGTGGGAAGTGGGGGTTCAGTTACTGTTCCTTTGAAGAAAACAATTTTTCGAAGATTTGAGGATTTTCGTTACAAAATCATCAGCTGACAAGGATGCAGTGAGGATTTTGAACAAAGTTTCAAGTAGAACGCATATGAAGAATTGAATAGACTGGATAAGTATAGCATAGAGGGAAAATAGGGTCCGATCACATTCACTTAGCAGAAACATCAACTTGAAGAAATAGCAATAAGTGAATGCTGTTGAGGACTAGAAATCACAGTCTACCTAGGCAAATGAAAGTCATCAAGTATTTTTGAAGATTTTGTAATAGATCTTCTCAATGAAGAACAGTTGTTTTGAAGAAAAAATGCATTGTGAGGAATTTGATCATTTGAAGAAAATCAACTTGAGGAATTTCACATTGGGCGGTGGCGTTGCCCACCATATAAGAATGTTGATTACAGACGCCGCGTACAATTGTCGTAGGGCCCTGAGAATCAATTTCTTCGTTAATTTATTCACATTCAGAGTGACTTTCTTTATCGGTTGAAGAAAATCGTTTCATCATGTGTTGCACATCTAAGTCATCAACTTTGCATAAGTGTTAGGATGTGTGCATGTTTTTACAAAACATTTGAAGACTCTAAGATATTTAGCTCACACCGCAACTTGCAAAACCTTTTCTCATCCAAGGGCTTAGTGAAGATATCAGCCAGTTGATCATCAGTCTTCACATGGTCGATGAGGATATTGCCCTTGAGGACATGGTCCCGAAGAAAATGATGACGAATCTGGATGTGCTTGGTCTTCGAGTGCTGTACTGGGTTATAGGCAATCTTGATAGCACTCTCATTGTCACAGTAGAGAGGCACATTTTTCATGTTGATGTCGTAGTCCTTGAGGGTTTGCTTCATCCATAGTAATTGAGAACAGCAAGAACCAGCAGCAATGTACTCAGCTTCGGCAGTGGAGAGTGAAACGCAGTTCTGCTTCTTTGAGGACCAGCAAACCAGTGATCTTCCGAGGAAATGGCATGTGCCAGAAGTTGACTTGCGATCCACACAGTCACCAGCATAGTCTGAATCAGAATACCCTACCAGATGAAGATTGGAGCCCTTGGGATACCATAATCCTAGTTTTGGTGTGTGAGCTAGGTATCGAAGAATATGTTTCACAGCCTTATGGTGTGATTCCTTCGGTTTTTCTTGAAAACGTGCACACATGCAAACGCTAAGCATTATGTCTGGCCTAGATGCACATAGATACAATAAAGAGCCAATCATAGAACGATATACCTGCTGATCGAAATCTTTACCATTTTCATCAGTGCCGAGGTGACCGTTGGTAGGCATTGGAGTCTTGGCACCTTTGCATTCATGCATGTTGAATTTCCTCAGAACATCCTTGAGGTATTTCTCCTGTGATATGAAGATTCCATTGCTTTGTTGACGAATTTGAAGACCTAAGAAGAATTTCAGCTCCCCCATCATAGACATCTGATATTCTTCACTCATCATATAGGCAAATTCATCACTGTATCTTTTGTCAGTACAGCCAAATATGATATCATCAACATATATTTGACATACAAACAGTTCATTATCATAAGATTTTGTGAAAAGAGTTGGATCGAGTGAACCAGGTTTGAAGCCTTTCTTCATGAGGAATTCCTTCAATGTATCATACCATGCCCGAGGGGCTTGCTTGAGGCCATACAGAGCCTTTTTGAGTCTGAAGACTTTATCTGGATTCTTTGGATCCTCAAAACCTGGGGGCTGAGCAACATATACTTCTTCCTCAAGCTTACCATTGAGGAATGCACTTTTCACATCCATTTGATATAAGATGATGTTATGATGATTAGCATAAGCAAGTAGGATTCGAATAGCTTCAAGTCTAGCAACAGGTGCAAAAGTTTCATCGAAATCTATTCCTTCAACCTGGGTGTAGCCTTGGGCTACAAGTCGTGCCTTGTTCCTCACCACTTGACCGTCCTCATCTTGCTTGTTTCGGAAAATCCACTTGGTGCCGATTATGTTATGCTTGCGAGGATCTGGTCGTTTGACGAGCTCCCATACGTCATTCAGCTTGAATTGAAGAAGTTCGTCTTGCATGGCTTGGATCCACTCCGGTTCCAAAAAAGCCTCAGCTACTTTTGAGGGTTCTGTGATAGATACAAAAGAAAAATGCCCACAAAAGTTAACTAAGTGTGAAGCTTTTGAGCGAGTGAGAGGACCTGGCGCGTTGATGTCGTTGAGGATTTTGTCAAGTTCTACTTCATTTGCAATCCTCGGATGAGCTGGTTGAGGATTTTGTCTGGGCTGAGGAACTGGTGCTGTTGCAATTTCCTTAGGGGCATCTTCTTGACTTTCATCAGCGATGGGGATTGTTTCTTCACCAATTTCCTCAGTGGGAACAATGTCTTCAGTAGGCTTAAGCTTTATTGCTTCCTCAGGAGACAGCTTATCTGGATCAGAAGGCAATTGCTCTCTTTGCGAGCCATTAGTTTCATCGAACCGCACATCTACAGTCTCAACAACTTTGTTGTGATAGTTGTTGAAGACTTTGTAGGTGTGCGAGTCCTTTCCATAACCGAGCATAAAACCTTCATGTGCCTTAGGTGCAAATTTCGAGCTATGATGAGGATCTTTACTCCAGCATTTTGCACCGAAGACTTTGAAATAACTTACATTGGGTTTCTTGTCAGTGAGGAGTTCATATGAGGTTTTCTTGAGGAATTTGTGAAGATATACCCTGTTGATGATATGACATGCAGTGTTGATTGCTTCAGGCCAGAAGCGACGAGGAGTCTGATATTCTTCAACCATAGTTCTTGCCATTTCAACCAGAGTCATGTTCTTTCTTTCGACGACACCATTCTGCTGAGGAGTATAAGGAGCAGACAATTCGTGAGTAATACTAAGTTCATCAAGATAATCATCAAGACCAGTGTTTTTGAACTCGGTTCCATTATCACTCCTAATATGTTTGATCTTGATGCCGAAGTTCGTCGAGGCCCTTGAAGAAAATCGTTTGAAGATTTCCTGCACTTCAGTTTTATACACTATGATATGCACCCAAGTGTATCTGGAATAATCATCAACTATGACAAAGCCATATAGAGATGCTGCATTGGTTAGTGTTGCATAGTGAGTAGGTCCAAACAAATCCATATGAAGCAATTCAAATGGACGGGTAGTGGTCATGATGGTTTTGGAGGGATGCTTGGATTTGGTCATTTTCCCAGATTCACAAGCACCACATAGATGATCCTTGAGGAATTTGACTGATTCGATGCCAATGACATGCTTCTTCTTTGCAAGTGTGTGCAAATTCCTCATGCCTGCATGACCTAGTCTTCGGTGCCACAGCCATCCTTCTGAGGTTGTTGCTAGTAAGCAAGTGGCTGGTTGAGGACCTGTAGAGAAGTCAACAATGTACAAATCCCCTCTTCTTACACCTTCGAAGACTTTGGATCTGTCAGATTCCATGATGACTACACATCTATATCTACCAAATATAACAATCATATCAAGATCACAAAGCATCGAGACTGACATGAGGTTAAAACCAAGGGATTCAACAAGCATCACTTTGTCCATATGCCTATCCTTGGAAATAGCTACTTTGCCAAGTCCTAATACCTTGCTTTTACCTTTATCAGCATATGTGATTTGCTTCAGAGGTGATGGAGTTAGTGGCATATTCATCAGTAGGCTTTTATCACCAGTCATGTGATGTGTGCAGCCACTATCGAGAACCCACTCAGTATTTTTGGGTTTGTCATCCTGCAGATGAATTAGTACAGCTTACCATCTCATATGCTTCAAATTTGAAGAATATGATACTAATTTCATCATAACAGAAATGTAAGGACGTGTGAAATATTTCTATTTCATCAATCATTAGCTTGCGTCCTATCAAGCATTTCCTCAGGTCTCCAGGAAATTCTTCAGATGATGATTTTCATCTGGAGACCTGACCTGCAGAAGTGATTAGTTTGATTTCTTCACCACCCACATCTGAAGGGGTGGCAAAGCGTTCATCATCCTGCGAGCACCATATGAGAAAGGTGGCATTGAAGCTAATGCACTTCTCTTAACAGTAGGGGGGTTAAAGTACTCATATGAGTATGCAGAGAACTGGTTTGAGGATTTATGAACATAATGACTTGAAGAATAGAGCTCATAATCATATTCCTTGTAGTTTCCCTGCATGTTAGACGCATAAGCACGGGTATGAGCATAGTTTTGACCAGTTGAGGATTTTGATCCTCTTGAAGACTTTGGTCCTCCTGAGGAATTTGATCTGGGGTTCAGATTCTTCAGAGGTGATGTCATGAGGACATTTACTTGAAGATTTTCAAGACAACTTTTGGGAACCCAGATTTTCCTCAGAGGAGGGCCATTCCTGCAGTTAGTTCCAACATATCGAGCAAATACTTCACCAGATTGATCTCTGAACAGTTTATAGTTGGAGTCAAATGACTAATCCGAGGAATAGGATAATTCACATGAGAAGCCAGTTAGATTAGATGGATCAAAAGGAGGCCCAGTAGCAGCAACCCATGAGGTTTTGGGATACTGCTCAGGTTTCCAATAAGATCTATCAGCATTCAATTTCCTCTCAAAGGCAATTCCTTCTTTCCTCGGGTTCCTGTTCAAGATCTGCTTTTTGAGCACATCACAAAGGATTTCATGTCCTTTGAGGCTTTTGTACATGCCTGTCACGTACAATTCCTTCAACCCTGCATTTTCATCAGTGACATTTGTGTTTTCCTCAAGTGAGGAAATAGACACAACAGGTGCAGTTGAAGTATTTGTAGCAGTGGTAGCATTTGAAGATTCTGGTGAAGAATTAGCAGTTTCACAATCAATGCATTTAAGACATGGAGGAATAAATTCAACTTGACTAGCGCTGATCTGTTGAGCTAGTAATGAATCATTTTCCATACGAAGATCATCATAAGACATCCTCAGCTTCTCAAGATCAAGCTTCCTTTGAAGAAATTCGTAGGAAAGCTTCTCATGATCAGTGAGGAGTGTATCATAACGATCCTGAAGAATATCAAATCTAGACTGAAGATTTTTCATGTCATCAGCGAGGATTTGATTAAGATTCATTTCATCATTCAACAGATCATCACTTTTGTCTAGCAGTTTTTGAAGCTTTTCCAGAGCAGTTTGTTGTTTAGTGGCAATGATGGCAAGTTTACTGTAACTGGGTTTTTTATAATCATCATGTTCACAGTCACTTGAATCAGATGAGGAGGCATTATGTGATACCTTTGAACCTTTTGCCATGAAGCAATAGGTTGGAGCGAAGTCATCAGCATAGTCATCAGTATGGATGGTGCACTCATTTTCTTCAAGATTGAAAATTGACTTGCTGACGAAATTGGTTGCTAGTTCAAGACTAGCCTGTCCGGATTCTGAATCTTCTCCAGAGCCTTCTTCATCATCACATTCTTTTGATTCTGCCTCGGAATCCATTTCCTTGCCAATAAGTGCCCGAGCCTTTCTGAAGCTAGTCTTCTTGTGTGAGGAGGACTTTGAAGATGAGGATTTTGAAGATTTCTTCTTCTTCTTTGAGTCATCTGAACTGTCATCCTTGTATTTCTTCTTCTTTGATTCATTTCCCCAGCGAGGACAATCAGCAATGTAATGACCTGATTTCTTGCACTTGTGACAGGTCCGTTTCTTGTAGTCCTCAGATGCAGATTCTGATTTCCTCATGTCTCTTCTTGATGATTTACCGAACTGGCCTCGTCGTGTAAATCTCTGGAATTTCCTCACAAGCATTGCAAGTTCCTGACCAAATTCTTCAGGATCACAACTGCTGTCATCTGTGTCTTCTTCTTCAGATGAGGAAATTGCTCTTGCCTTCAGTGCACGTGGTCTGGAATAGCTTTGTCCATATAGATCTCTCTTTTCTTCTAGCTGGAATTCATGAGTATTTAGCCTTTCAAGGATATCAGCAGGATCTAGCATCTTGTAGTCTGGTCTTTCTTGGATCATCAGAACTAAAGTGTCAAATGAAGAATCCAAAGATCTCAGCAGTTTCTTCACAACTTCGTGATCAGTGATGTCTCGAGCTCCCAGTGCTTGCAGTTCATTTGATATGTCAGTGAGGCGATCAAAGGTGTCTTGGCAGCTTTCATTGTCATGTCTCTTGAAGCGATTGAAGAGATTGCGAAGAATATCAACACGAGAGTCGCGTTGGGTTGATACTCCTTCATTTACCTTGCACAGTCTCTCCCAGATCGGTGTTGCAGAGCCTAAGGCACTTACTCTTCCAAACTGGCCAGGGCTCAGATGACCACAGATGATGTTCTTCGCTTGAGAATCGAGTTGCTTGAATTTCTTCACATCAGCTGCAGTGACACTAGCAGAAATGATGGGGACACCATTTTCCACAATATACCAGAGATCATTGTCTATAGCTTGTAGATGCATTTGCATTTTGTTCTTCCAGAACGGAAAATTCTTTCCCTCGTAGTTAGGACATGCTGCAGTCACCTTAAACATGCCTGCAGTCGACATAACTAAAACTCCAGGTGGTTAAACCAAAATCACACAGAACAAGGGAGTACCTTGCTCTAATACCAATTGAAAGTGCGTTATATCGACTAGAGGGGGGTGAATAGGAGATTTTTAGAATTTCATCAGTGAGGAAATTCCTTTTGAGGAAATTCCTCGCTGATGACTAACTTACAGCGGAAACAGTTAAGGATCAGTCGTGCAATCGTTCACAACAGCAGTATTGCAGAGTGAAGATTATGAAAACAGATTGCACAGTAAGCAGGCACGCACAATACAGATGATGATTAACTCAAGTGAAGAATTTGGGGTTGAGGAAATTCAGAGAAAGTCTTCAGCAAATTCTTCAAACAGTCACAGTGAATGTCATCAACACATAATACAGAGAATGTAAAGAGTTGAGGAATTAGAACCCGATTCTTGGTGAAGACTGTTGTTGATGACCCAGTTCCAACTGCTGTGACAGTTGTACATCTGGTTTGGAGCGGCTTGGTAATGAAACCAAAGGACACCCAGTCCCGGGACACACAGTCCCTACCGTATTCTCCTTGAGCTAAGGACACACAGTCCTCGCCCAACACTCGTGGTAAGTCTTCAGGGCAGACTTCCAAACCCTCACAAACTCGGTCACCCGGCGATCCACAATTGACTGCTGGATTGCTCTAGACCATGACGCCTAACCGTCTGGAGGATGCACAGTCCTCAAAGGTAAAAGGCTTTAGTCCCACACAGGAACAACTTCTTCAGTGATGCTCAATCACTAGGTTTGGTTTGTGGTTTCGGTGGGTGGTGTATTTCCTTACCGATGATTTACTCTCGAAAGCTCTGAGGAATTTGGGTTGCTCTTATGACAAGTGTCAGTTTCTAACGGAGCAGCCAACCAGCTAGTGGCTGTGGGGGGCGGCTATTTATAGCCTGGGAGCATCCCGACATGATTTGACATTAATGCCCTTAAATAATATGACCGTTGGAGTGGATAAGACCAGTGACTTGGCGTGGCTATCGAAACGGTCGGGACCCTCAACTGTGAGAGTCCTCATGTCACTCATATTCCTCACTTGAGGCTTTTGGTAGGATTTGGCTTGGGTTGAGCATCATGAGGAAATCCATTCCATAGTGTTACTTTGACCCCCTTTAACAGTACGGTGTTCCTATTCATCAAATGCGAGGAAAGTAAAACAGAAAACGTAAATCTTCACGCTTCAATTTCTTCAAAATGATTTTCTTCAAGAACCACCGATCTTCTCAATATCAATATCTTCATGAGGAATATCAATTTCATCGCAGATTCCTCGTGATTCATTTCTTCAGCTTCAGACCAATTTCTTCAACTGAAGACATATATTTTTAGGGGTCGATATTCTTCAAATATCTCAAACTCCTCAGTGACTTATAGATCCTGTGTACACTTATAAACACATTAGATACTTAACCTATAAGTCTTCAAACCACCAAAATCACTAAGGGGCACTAGATGCACTTACAGATATGAATAGTCTATCATCCCTAATATGTGAGGCTATCACATACACCACCACTCAGAGGAACTGATGTCCTTCGTCGGGCCACAGGAGCATTCCCTCTTGGTACAAACGTCTGTGCATCCAATCCAGTACATGTACCATGTCGTGTGCCACGACGGGTCACAAACGTCATGAACAACATGACCGCACACCTGTCCGCAAACATCTGTGTAACCGCAAGGGTCGTCTCTGATACCAAACTTGTAACGCCCCAGACACACCCGCCGGCGGTCGTTACTCCTGGCGGGATCTAGACTGGCCCCACATATCAATACTAGTCTTTTCTGCGCACTTTGTCCTCACTCATGCGCACCCGGGATCAACTTCCCGGTCGGTCACCCATCCTAGAACTACTCCAAGCCGAGCACGCTTAACCTAGGAGTTCTCTTTGAATGGGCTCCCGGAAAAGAAGGAATTCCTTATTGATATGAGTAGTCTATAATCGCTAATATGCGAGGCTATCACAACGACCAATGCTAAAAATAGTGAGTCAACAGCAAAGACACCAAGAATGAAACAATTAGTGTTATTATCCTCAAGGCAATAGGGTTGCCAGAAGTATTGGGATCACACATCAAGGTTCACTTGTGGGTATTCCAGTTTGAAGCAACACGGGACCAAGGAATGAATGGTGATGGCGAGAAGTATTACTATACCAAGAATTCTTAAGACGCGTGCAATTCTCACGATGTTCTTGATATAAAAGATAGTAATACTACAAGGTGGAAGATAACATAAGCTGGATAGCAAGGAACTTAAGGGACAACACAAAACATGATCAAGTTTGTGTTGGAGGGAAGGCACCAAGGATGTCGATGATAATATAAATCATCGAGGGGCAAGGAAGGTATTTCTCATCATGCGTTCGATCGATGCCCTGGAAGAGCTCGAAATGCTGATGGTGATCACGACACATTTGTGGAGGAGCTTCACGAAGATGTAATCGATCAACGACGACATCAAGCAAAGGAATGGTGAAGCTAAAGGTTGTCGGAATCATAGATAAGACCGCTAGCTCCGAATCGAGATTGCCTTTCAAGACAACCAACATGATATTGAAAACCCGATGTAAGCTTAACGCATAGTCGGAAATGTGCTCCAGGGATGGAGGACATAGATAGCATGGTCAACTCCAACATGACGATGATGATGTAGCTTAACAGCTTGGAATGACATGATCGAGTACGAACTCATAAACAAAGAATATTACTAAGAGTTGTTGGATCGCAATGCATACTCGATTCAGCTATCGGTATCCTTGAGTGTCCAATAACTCAAAACACGAGGAAATATGGAATTAATGGAAATATCATAGTTTATGAGGAGCTCACAAGAAGTTATGTACCTCTGTGATATTCTCGGGATACGAGGGATAATACTCAAAGGTAGAGCAACATTAAGGCTTGGGCCGATGTGTTGATCTGAAGAAGACAAGTACTTTAACTCGTGTGAGAATGAAATCAAGGTAGGACAACATGGTCAGAACCACGATTGCAATGGACAAGCTCACACATACCAGATTAAACCACAGAATGAATGATTATTGATACGAGAAGCTTCTATGATAAGATCAGCGTCGTTACCATGGGCATGAACACAAAGTTCAAGGTCGACTCTCACTTCATGAATGCATCACCTGCCATTGACTACTCACCTTTGATCAGGTTGTAGCTTTGAAAGAATATCCGGCGAAACACCAAAAGAGTAAGGCTCATGAAATTTTTTGGGAGCACCTTGATTTCAGGAAGGCATAGGTTCAACCCATCGGGGCATCTTAGGAACATATACCACAAACTGCAAGAGTAATTAACACATGCTTGAAGAGCAATGCTGAAAAGGGAATGGGATACAACTTATTGGAAGTAGTAGACACAAATTACCAATGGCAATATGCATCATGGGAACAATATCACAAGAATTTTTGAATGTAAAGGATGTCGTCGAATAATAACCCAGCAATGGGTCTGGCAGTCCACAAAGGACCTCATGTGAGTATCGGTACTCAATCAGAGGAAGATAGAATGCAAGGCATCGGATTTTAGAACATATGAAAAATATCGATACTTAATTACCAAAGGAAATTATGATTTCCCGGTTGTGTATCAGAATTAGATGCTCCGACCAAAAACAATTAAGTTGAATGGACTTAGATGGACAACCAACCAAAGTTGATTTGTTGAGAACCAGCTCTGTCTAGAAGGACGACTGAGCCGGAAAGATAATTTATGAGCATCAACAGATGATTATGTGCATTCACACAAAGGTGGGATCAATAAGATCACGGGAAATATCACAAAGGATTTTAATGATGTTGCTGGACATATGGATTTAACCATAATGCAAGCAGGTGAGAAAGGTCAGGAGCAATAGGCTACTGAGGATCTCAGAAGATTGAATAGCAACTCAAAGAACTTCTGAAACCCATGACAACTGGTGATGAACAAATCCCCGATAAGATAATTCGTTGCATCTCGTAAAACAAGAGCAATTGGAAAAGAAAGTATGAACAACATTTGTATGCAGTCGTCCATAAGGGTTGACGGAGGAAGGGAAATCGCAGAAGCGATGAGCATCAGCTCTCGAGAGAACATCGGAGAGTAACTTCGGAGTCTTCTGAGGAATCAAGCCATCGTCTGGACTCAGGGGCTCTCCAGAGGAATTAGTTACGAGAACCTAGAGTTAGAGTTAGTAAAATCTTTGCCCCGCAAGAGAAGAGAGAATAGAATCCAGAGTATAGGAAAGGAGTAAAAGATACTAATACCACCCAATTGAGATGTGGGCCCGTAAGCCACAGCATCAAAGTTAGTAAGTTTTTCGAACACTAGACTCAACTTCGGCCAAGGAGTTGGAAAGGGGGCTACCTACAGGCAGTCAGCTTTGATACCAACTTGTGACGCCCTCGATTTAATCATACGCTAATCACACACGCAAATGTGTACGATCAAACTAAAGGACTCACGAGAACATATCACAACACAACTCTAGACACAAATAAAACATACAAGCTTCGTATTACAAGCCAGGGGCCTCGAGGGCTAGAATACAGAAGCTCAATAAACACACAAGTCAGCGGAAGCAACAATATCTGAGTACAGACATTAAACAAGGGGTGCCTTGGAGAAGGCTAGCACAAAATAAACATAATCGAACGAGGCGAGGCCTCCTGCCTGGGAACCTCCTAAACTACTCCTGGTCTTCAGTGGCCTCCATGAAGAAGTCACCATCGGGGTGGCAAACATCGTCGGCAGGATACTCCAGCTCCTAGGCTCCATCATCTGGTCGCAGCAACGGATCAAGGGGCAAAGGGGGAGCAAAGCAACGGTGAGTACTCATCCAAAGTACTTGCAAGACTTATATCAGAACTATTCTAAGTATGCATTAGTATCAAAGAAGGGGGTTATATGTGGACTGACTACGGGAATGCGAGAATAGAGAAAGAAGGCCTAGTCCTATCGAATACTAGCATATTCAAGGTCTTGCAGCAATAGACGAGAGTAGAACAAGGAAACACAAATAATAGTCATATTGTTGCAACAATATTAATATGAGGTCACGCCCAGAGATTCTCCCTCGACTCCTTGCGAGGAAGCAATCCCGGAGCAACTAATTCTAGTTAAGTAACAATTGTAGTTGTATAAGATCAGGGCACAACTCCAAGTCATCATGCAACCATGGACACGGCTATTCGAATAGATAAGTTCTTCCCTGCAGGGGTGCACAACATATTCCCCGTCACGCTCGATAACACTCTAGCCGGGCACACTTTTCTGGGTCATGCCCGGCCTCGGAATATCGACACGTCGCAACCCCACCTAAGCTCAACAGAGAGGCTAGCCCGCCGGTCTAACTCCTAAGCACAAAGGTGTTGTGGGCCCACTTGCCCTCTGCGCTCCTGCACGATGCGTGGGTGACCGATGTCGGTCCTAGCACCCCTTAATCACAAGCGCAGTGCATCTCGGGACCACCCGGGCGCGCCTCGCTCCATTGCTGACGTCTGAAGAGCTTCGGCTGATACCACGACGTCGAGTACCCATAATTCTTCCCACGCAGACAGTTACTGCGTAATAAGGCCTGACGACCAACCCAGATCAAATACCCAAATCCATCATCATTTTAATTAAGTCAATGACACATCCACGCGGGAATCCACCCGCCTAACATCTATTCATCAATGTTCCCAGTAACATGGTCGGGTAATTGTGTGGTTGTAACATCAGGGGGAATCCGAGGTATCACCCTCGTTGGAATCCGAACGATGTATTCGTCAAGGTGGACTTAGAGGAATAGCCCTCGAGGGTCCCACACTTGAGGGGTTGCACGACAGAGTCATTGTCGGGAGTGGTGAAGGAGGAATCACCCTCGATAAACACGAACGACTAGGTACACTACAGAGGTATCATCATGAGTACTTCGCGAGGTGTCACCCTCGGTACCCGATAGTAGCTCTGTAGTGCCACACAACTAAGGGGGGTGAGTGTTGTGTCGGATCTTGCTCGTCGATCAGGGATCGAGACTCGACAATAAAGCGGGGCAACTGGACTAAGGGGTCAGAGGGGATGACTGCTCCACCAATACTAAACAGTTTAAAAGTGCGGTACCGAAAGTAGTAGTTCATCAAAAACAGGCTATGCATCAGATATAGGAACTAACTACAACAATAGCAAAATTCTAATGCAAGCAGGGGGAAGAAAGACATAGGCTATATAGGGATGATCAAGGGGGGGTTTTCTTGCCTTGTTGCTCTCCAGCAAAGGGCTGGTCGTTGGGAGGGTAGATGTACCCGGCAGCAGCGTCAGTCTCGGGGTCTACCGGTAAGAATAGGGGGGAGAAACAGTAAATGACAGCAACAGGTGCAACACTAAACATGACATGGGAAAAGCACGTCTAGGCATGAGCTAACGTAGTAACATCCATCATAGACGGGTCGGGAAAACATATGACGATAATTCTCGGGTCTCTGGCTACTACCGGACAGGCGAAACGGATGGAAAAGTTTCACGTTTGTTATGCTAGGACCGTGTGACACACGAATGGACCGCGTGTCCGGGTTCGTCTCGTTCTGCTGATCAACTTTCATGTTGAAAATATTTTCATCTGAGCTATGATTTATTTTATATTAATTTTCAAAGATTTAATCAAGATTTAGGGATTAACAAATTTAATTAAATTCATAAGTTATTTATGACATCATCATGATGTCATGCTGACATCAGCAGTCGACTAGTCAACTCTCACCAGTGGATCCCATGTGTCATAGACACAATTTTTAATTAGAGTTAATTATTAATTAATCACATTAATTTAGTGGGGGGGCACACATGTCATATTCTGTTAGGATAAATACTTATCTATATTAACAGATTTACTTAATTATTCTAATTACTCATAATCATTATAACTACCTAATTAATTCATTAATTATTTAAATCACTAATTAATTATTTAATTAATTAAAATATTAATTAAATATATTATTATTTATTTATTTATTTTTCAACAGAGGGTGTGGGGCCTCCCTCTCAGTGGGAGTGGAGGGGGGTTGGCCCCACCGATAAGTGGCATTGGCCACACCACAACTTACACACACACACATATATATTCCTAGACCCATAATACACACATGCACCTATACACATTTATACACACACTTCACATATACGCAACATACATACATACATATACATATATTTGCATACATGCACATACCACTTTCTACATGCACACATACATATATCCATTTATTTTATTTGCTTTTCCTATCATCTCTTTTCTTTTTCTCTGTTCTGTCTCTCTGTTCTACCTCTATTCTAACTCTCTCTCTCTCTCAACTGACACAAGAGGGAAACACTCCACCTCCTCCTCTTACAGGAGAGATCAACAACGCCGGGACGAGGCGGTGAACGCCGGAACGGAACCGGAGGGGGAAAGAAAGGAGTGGGCGCGTTCTCACCCATGTTGTAGGGGGGTCGGCGAGGCTCGATAGAGCCGTCGGGTACGAGATGAGGAGGCCGACGAGGAGGAGGGGGTCAGAGTGGATCTGGCGGTGAGGCGTCCCGGGGCGGCGAAGGCAACTCAGTGGTGTTGGGGAACGTCGCATGGGAAACAAAATTTTTCTACGCGAACGAAGACCTATCATGGTGATGTCCATCTCTGAGGGGGATTTCAGATCTACGTACCCTAGTAGATCGCACATCAGAAGCGTTAAGAAACGCGGTTGATGTAGTTGAACGTCCTCACGTCCCTCGATCCGCCCCGCGAACCGTCCCACGAACCGTCCCGCGATCCGTCCCACGATCCGCTCTGATCTAGTGCCGAACGGACGGCACCTCCGCGTTCAGCACACGTACAGCTCGATGATGATCTCGGCCTTCTTGATCCAGCAAGAGAGACAGGGAGGTAGATGAGTTCTCTGGCAGCGTGACGGCGCTCCGGAGGTTGGTGGTGATCTAATCTCAGCAGGGCTCCGCCCGAGCTCCGCAGAAACGCGATCTAGAGGAAAAACCGTGGAGGTATGTGGTCGGGCTGTCGTGGCAAAGTTGTCTCAAATTAGCCCTAAAACCTCCGTATATATAGGTGGGAGGGGCCTTGCCTTGGGGCTCAAGTAGCCCCAAGGGGTTCGGCCGAAGCAAGGGGGGAGTCCTCCCCTTCCAATCCTAGTCCAACTAGGATTGGAAGGTGGAGTCCTTCTCCACTTTCCCACTTCCCCTTTTTTTCTCATTGATTTTTCTATCTCCTGCACATAGGGCTTCTTGGGCTGTCCCACCAGCCCACTAAGGGCTGGTGTGGCACCCCTAAGGCCTATGGGCTTCCCCCGGGTGAGCTTGCCCCTCCCGGTGAACATCCGGAACCCATTCGTCACTCCCGGTACATTCCCGGTAATGCCGAAAACTTTCCGGTAATCAAATGAGGTCATCCTATATATCAATCTTCGTCTCCGGAGCATTCCGGAAACCCTCGTGACGTCCGTGATCTCATCCGGGACTCCGAACAACATTCGGTAACCAACCATATAACTCAAATACGCATAAAACAATGTCGAACCTTAAGTGTGCAGACCCTGCGGGTTCGAGAACTATGCAGACATGACCCAAGGGACTCCTCGGTCAATATCCAATAGCGGGACCTGGATGCCCATATTGGATCCTACATATTCCACGAAGATCTTATCGTTTGAACCTCAGTGCCAACGATTCATATAATCCCGTATGTCATTCCATTTATCCTTCGATATGTTACTTGCCCGAGATTCGATCGTCAGTATCCGCATACCTATTTCAATCTCGTTTACTGGCAAGTCTCTTTACTCGTTCCGTAATACAAGATCCCGCAACTTACACTAATTCACATTGCTTGCAAGGCTTGTGTGTGATGTTGTATTACCGAGTGGGCCCCGAGATACCTCTTTGTCACACGGAGTGACAAATCCCAGTCTTGATCCATACTAACTCAACGAACACCTTCGGAGATACCTGTAGAGCATCTTTATAGCCACCCAGTTACGTTGTGACGTTTGATACACACAAGGTATTCCTCCGGTGCCAGTGAGTTATATGATCTCATGGTCATAGGAACAAATACTTGACACGCAGAAAAACAGTAGCAACAAAATGACACGATCAACATGTTACGTTCATTAGTTTGGGTCTAGTCCATCACATGATTCTTCTAATGATGTGATCCCGTTATCAAGTGACAACACTTGCCTATGGTCAGGAAACCTTGACCATCTTTGATCAACGAGCTAGTCGACTAGAGGCTTACTAGGGACAGTGTTTTGTCTATGTATCCACACAAGTATTGTGTTTCCAATCAATACAATTATAGCATGGATAATAAACGATTATCATGAACAAAGAAATATAATAATAACTAATTTATTATTGCCTCTAGGGCATATTTCTAACAAGTGGTGGGGGAGCTCAGGCTAGAGAGGAGGCAAGGGCTCCGGTGGCGCCGACGCGGAGGGGTCGACGCGGAGGGGTCGACGCAGGGCAGTCCTCGCGGCGGCGAGCTCGGCCGGTGGGGGCGACCCGACGGAGGGGCCGGGGCGAGGTCAGTCGGAGGAGGCGCCGGGGCTGGTGGCCGCGACAGTGCCGACCGGGGCGGTGTGGGGCAGGGGGAGAAGGGCACAGCCGGTCGATGGGGAGGTGCGCGGGGAGGCCGGCCGGTGGTGGTGGCCGGAGAGGACGTCGGACGGTGCGGGAGGTGAGGCGGACGCCGGGGCGAGTGGTTGAGGGGGAATGGTGAGGTGCGGTGGGGTGGCACAGGGCGGCAACAGGGAGAAGGCGGGACGGCTGGGAGCGGGAGCGTCATGAGATGGGGAGGGCGAGGGAGGCGCTGGGGGGAGATGGGGACTCGGTCTCGATCTGGCGAGGGGAGGTGGTGGCTGGCGTTCTGGTGAGGAGCGGGGCGTCGGGATCTGGGGCAGGGAGCGAGAGCGGGGCGAGGGGGGTGTCGCGAGGGGAGAGGGTGACAAGGGGGAGGGAACCGTTCTGGTTCCCTCGTGGCTGGCGACGGGGCACGGAAAATGGGGAGCGTGGGGAGGGGCTTAGGGTTTCCTCTGGAGGTCTTATACCCCTAGGTGGGTTGGTGGGCTGTGGGGTGGCCGGCTGGGCCACCTGGCCCAGTTGGGCCGGGGCCTTTTGGGGTTTTTTCCTTTTTTTTTCCTTTTGTTATTATTTTTTTATATATAGTTTCTGTTTTAAATATATAGGGGTTTTTAATAATTTCAAAAATGCCCGATTTAATTCTATAAATAATTAAGAAATATTTGTAACTCATTCGATATTTTTATTTTAACATTCAAAAACTTTTCTCGTTCGACTTATTTTTAAATTTTGAATTTGACTCTATTTCGACTAACACGAGATCAACGATAGAAATCACGGTGACATGACATCATTAGCGTGGGATCACTGTAGCTTAATTACATACATTACTGTAGCAAAAGCCGAGGATGTCACAAAGTATGTGTGCTCAAGATGGCAAGGCTCCTCGTCTTGATTGTAGTGTCACTTTATTTTGTATTTAAAGTGTATTTGATAAGCTCAGGATGTAGGGTAAAGGGAAGCAAACATTGTTGCATGTATGCAACCAAACAGCCTGTGGTAATACCATCCCAGCCAATGCAGGCAACAAACACATGGCCTAGAATCAGTGCTACTTGGGCTGTTTGGGGCCTAGAATCAGTGCTACTTGGGCTGTTTGGGATGAAGAACATCATCATGATCTAGTTTGTCATGATTGTAGTGTTGTTTTATTGATGTGATCAGTGTGATCGTATGTAAGGTATATTTGGTAAGCTCACGATGTAGGGTGCAATGTAAGCAGAGCCCAGCCAATGCAGGCAACTATCACAAGACCTAGAATCAGTGCTACGATGCAGGAAAGCAGTAGTATACAGGTAGCCAAATAAGGGACAAGTATACAAAGGGCCAAAAAACGATGCAAGAAACTGAACACACCCTAAGCTCCTAAATTTCAACAAGTTCGCTCCTGCGAGATGAAGAAGGCCCTGAGGTAAGCCCTGAGGTCGCAACGAACTTTGTTCACGACATGCCGTCCATGAATGCAAGAGGAAGAAGACTTCAGCACCACAAGGATTTGAACGAGCAGCTCATGCGCATACCATACCGAAAGATTGGTTCATCTGAAATTCTGAATGCAGAAACAAATGCATATGAAATACTTTCTGGCTTGTCAGAAGAATAAAATGTACATGTAGTTTAACTGCACTAACAAAGCGGATTGCACATCTATATCACAAGAAGTAGCAAACCTAATTCTCTATGAACAACCAGGGATGACACGGTAGATTGGACAACCTATCCACAAACCTCACTTAGAGGCTTTTACAAGAGTTCATAGGGGGTGCTAGCAACTCGAGGAAAAAGCCCACTGAAACCTGCACGGAGATGACATCTTCCTGAAAACTCATTCTTCCAATTCCTTAAGAAAATCTAAATTGTCAACAAATACCTACAATTAAATAAGTGCAACAGTGAGCATAAACAGCAGGTTAACTGTGAAATAAAGAGCAATAGCACACATTTTTTCAGAGATATAATCCTACTTTGGTTTGGACATCAATCAAAAAAAGTAAACTTTGTTTAATGTAGTTCTTAAACTGTTGGCTAATGGTCAGTAAAAGTAGTTGTGGCATACAAAAAAAGACCAGGAAAAAAGACTATGATGAGAGAATGGTGAAACCAAATCAAGAGAAACGCATACTGATTTCCAGCCATCTGGATCTATGCAGGCAGTTATCTTGGTACTAATGCCAGGTAATGGACCAGGTTCACGAGTTATTTGTCCCCCATTTTGTCTAACAACTTCCGCGGTCTTGTAGACATCATCAGTACCAACAGCAATCTGGAAGGACAAAAGTATCAACCTTCGGAAGTGTAACACAAGAGGCATGAGCAAACAATGGAACATCACTTGTAATATGACCATTGTATAGAATATACCTGTGCATAAGCATTTCCTTTATCATATTCCTTGACACCATAATTGTATGTCAACTCTAGTACAGCATTTTTGTCTTCAGGGCCATATCCCATCATAGCAATGGTATACTAAAGAAAGAGTACAATTAGAATTTGAAATAATTCTCTGAAGTTCACATGGAAGGGATGATGAATATGCACATTTCGATGCAAAATTATTAAGAGGAGAAATATTAAAAGACGGCGCTTGCACAAATAGATGTGGTGATAACTGGAACCAATGAGAAGTGGTAGTGCCAGGTTACAACAACCCTAAGGGTTCAAATATATGGTTTGTAAATTTTGATTGCTTTCTGGCATTTGTTTGAATTTTCATGTGTATAGGAAAAAGCCATGGGGTCACTGACCACACATCTAGAGCGTGGCACAACCGTGAATGGAAATGTCATGGTCAAAACAGGCAGCACACATATCGGAAGTCCGTAATCATTGTCTATACACTAGCAAAAGAGCCCGTGCGTTGCAACGGAAGTGAAAATAACACACACTCTGAACGCAATATATTTTCACATGGCATCACATTTGTGTTGCCGACGATGGCCTCAGTGCTCACACAACGAAAACGCGTTTGAATGTACAGTCACTCGGAATAAGATGAGAAATATGTTGTTTCTCCCCACGAGGTTTTCCAAAGGTGTGCATGTGTGGTTATCGATGTTTTCTTTCCTCTCAATCTGGTTTTAATTTAATGGATGTTTATTGCAATTTGTATCATCGCCGGAAAGGGAAAAAAAGGACCGTGCACTACAGATTAAATTTGCACCAAAAATAATATTTAAGAAGTATTCAACAGCTAAAAATAACATCCTATTTAGATTATACACATTTTTTAATCAAATTTCATATATAACATGTTAAAATCGGAGTTACAGTTTAAAAGATATGGATAATTTTGTTTTAGATAAAATGTGGATTGATTAACTGAAAAGTCAGGTTTTTTTGTTCAAACGAAAAAAACCGTTTCGGATGACTTAAATACGGAGTGCGGGTTGATTATCTGAAACATCAGGGGGGGTTCTGAAAAATGCAAAAAACGGTTCGGCTGTGACTAAAAGATGGACTGCGGGTTAATTACTGAAAAAGACAGGGACTTTTCTGCAAAAACGCCAACAAAGTACGACCAGCAACAGTCCGTGCTTTATTATTATTAAGGTATAGAGATAGAGATAGGTAGAGAATTGTAGGTATTTTGTAGTTTGAACTTCGGTCATAGAGACTAGTCTCATGTGAAAACAACCTACCAGTTATAGTACAATGTCGAAGTTTACATGTTGAATCATTGTGCTTGCTGCCTGTTGGACTTGGCATAGTATATCATTTTAAAGTCATCAAGGCAAATATTTAACCTAGAAGGAAAGAAATCTGAAATCCACCCTAATGAATGGTGTCAGTTAAAAATAAGCACATATCAGGGAACACAGAAGGAAGTCAACAGGGAATTATGCCTTCCATAGCTTCTAATGCGTTCCTGGGCGAGCATGGAGTTATGCCTTTCGTAACCTTTACTACAACCATAAGAGGCTTGTCTACACCAGAAGAAAAAGGCCTACAACAAACTTGCCTATAGCCTGCAACAAACTTGCCACAGGTGAAACATTTTACCATCTCAAGTTAAATCAGTAACGCCGAACCAAGATGAATCGCTCGAATAAAGACACTGTACTGGTTTCAGGGGAGTACAAACCTTGTATTGAGGATTGTCTTTCCTGCGAAGAAGTTCCATACCAAATGCCTAAATTATGTCACAAATTAATAACTCACCGGAACAAACAGAACAGAAATGTGAAACTTCTATAGAAATCCCAGTTCAAGCCAAAAAGGTTACCTTCTCATAGAAACTTATAGCACGATCAAGATCTCCCACTCGAAGCATTACTTGGCACAAAGGCTCAGGTGTGGGACCTCTTTCTATAAGCTCAAATTTGTAACCATCAGGATCTTTAATGAAGGCAATGACTGACTTTCCACCTTTTACCGGACCTGGTTCCCTTGTTACTGTTCCTCCCTTGGCTTTAATAAGTTCCACTGTTTTTTCGACCTGCAATACTCTAGCAATGAAATTTAATATTCCGGCCAGCTCTTATGGATGTATGCACATGTAAAATTAAATCATCCAACATATTGCTAATGGAGATGATGTCAAATTTTAAACACATAATAATCCAGAGAAGGTACATATAGTTTTCCAGTAACAGTTAAAACAATGACTAGACTGATACAGGAAATATTTGAGTATCATGGCTCAAGATAATGATAAGCAGTAATACGTAAATCCCTAATACTCTAACAAATCAAAAGTTGATGGTAAAAGAAAAAATTCATTTCTTCTTAGCTATCATTTATAGTTCTTACTGAAGACTCTAACGTAATTTCCATGGAAGAAACCAACGGTATTCCCAATCATCCTAGCTTGATCAAGATAAATTCTACCTAAACATTTATCCCAGATGTTCCCCATTCAACTCCCCAAATAAAAGGTTGCTTGGGGCTCATGAGCACCACCAGTCCAATCAATGTCAGTATTGGACATGAAAATATGGGGAAAAGAAACATATCTCATGAGATAACAAGCCCAATTTTTTGTTTAGAAAATGTCTGGATGGTTAAGTCTGTAATTAACACCTCAGAAAAGAATGGTGCATACCTACATATTCCTTGGGCTCATGGGACATAACTGTCGATGAAAAGGAAACACAAATACAACTAGGATTTGGTGCTTGGATTTGTGGCGGTTTTGAAACTGAGCTCAATCATGTACTCCCTCTGTCCCAAAATAACTGTCTCAACTTTGTATTAGCTCTAGTACAAATTTGTACTAAGCTTAAGACACTTATTTTGGGACGGAGGGAGTAGAAGAAAGCTATAGATTATACTTGACACACAACTAGTGCTGGTTAACTAAAGAAAGCAGAAGTAAAAATATTAGACAGACTGACATGTACTGAACCTCAACAACTTTAAAAAAGAACAGCTATAGAGATAGGATCTTACATCCTCAACAGCAATTCCAAAATGACCAAAACCAGACCCAATATCATAACTTTCGACACCATAGTCTGCCAGTAAATGAATTCGCGAGTTAATTCAATAGAAAAAAAGTACAGTCGCTGAAAGACAAAGAGATGTCATGGGTTCTTTGATATTTGAAGCTTACTGTAAGTGAGCTCCACAACAAAATGCGAGTCCTCTGGTCCGTACCCAAGAAAGGCGTTGGTGTACCTCTCCTCCGGGATGTCCCTTCTCCGCAGCAGCTTCATCCCTAAGCACTCCGTATAAAACCTAGAGGATAACAACCCCATCCAAAATTGACGAAACCGCAGTGGTCAAGGCAAATTCATCGCGAACGAGGGACGGCGTCGGCTTACTTGATAGTCTTGTCAAGATCGCCGACGCGGTAGACGACGTGGAGCAGGCGCCTCCGGTCCTTCTTGACCCACTCCACGGCCTCCTCAGGGCTGATCACCGTGCCCGCTCGAGCTGCGGACCCGCCCGCCTCCGCGCCGGCGCTCACTCCCCTCGTTGCCAGTCTCGCGGGCACCCTCAACCCTACTCTTTCGCCGAAGAGCGCCTGACGCCGCGCGACTGGGACGGTAAAAAAAAAAATGAAACCACAAGACACCACGTTACGACAAGGCCATCTCCACATGACCGACGACCAGAGAAGAAAACGAGACGGGCGGAGGGAAGATTCGTATACCGGAGATGGCAGGTATGCGGAAGCGGGAGGCGGAGGCGGAGGCGGAGGCGGCGGCGGCGGTGGCGGCAGTTGGAAGGGGGGGGAGGAGGCGAGCCATCGACCCAGACGGGGGAGGAGGGATTTGGGGAGGTCGAAAGCACGGGAGAATCGCTCTATCCCTCCGTTTGCCGTCAGCGTCGCGGTTTCGATCAGCCCGGGCTGTCAGCGTGTGAGTTCCAGAGGTGGGACATGCCGGTCACGTGGGCGCGCCGACTTGGTGATTTTTTTTCGAAAATGATAACGAGCCGACGTTCGCTATTTGCTCGCTCGGTGCGACTTAAGGCCAACTCCAACCACGACCCACATGGTGTGGCCGAATCCGTTTGGGGTGAACGCACAAACACACGCGTCCAAGCGCGGAAGCAAACGGATCACTGTTCGTTTTTTATGTATTTTTGACTCATTTTCTCCTCTAGCTCGCATGTCGGAGACACATACGGTCCTTTTTCTGTTCCATCCCCTCTTCAGTCGCACCCCTCGTCCAACTCCCCTCTCCCCTCTCATCCCTAGCATTCGTCGTCTTTATTTTTCTCGACCGCGTGTTGTCTAGCACGATCGCGAGCTCGTCCCTTCCCTTATTGTAGCCTCCTTTCCTCGACACCCCGAGCTGTCAAACCCCAGCCGCCAGATTTCAACGCATTCTGCGGACGGATTTGAAGCTAACTCGGTCGGATTTTAGCTCACACCAGCTACCGGAAGCTGTATCGTGCCATGGACTTGTTGGGTACCGATCCGCACAGCCCCGGCAATACCCCCAGGCCGCATGCAGGTATTGGCTCCGTCACTAGCCGCTTGAATCTATCCCGTAGCTGGTTTGCACGTAAATACACCAAGGCCCGTCGTCCGGGCTCGGTGCTGTCCTAAAGGCATGTCGGCGCACCTATGTCGTTCATAAAGTGCGACGAATGTTCGTGGAAGGTCTTGCGCCGCGTATCTACAACACCGAAACATCCCGGATGGGTGTTTGCCGAGTGCAAAAATGATGGACTATGTGCTAGTTGTAGCTTCGGTTGTGCTCCCGGATTCGGCTCGTTTGTCATACACTTAAATATTTATAGTGTATGATGGATGCAACTTTTGGTATTAGAAAGAATAATACATCAATCTATCTATAAAGTGCAGTTTAATAGATGTTCATGTACTTGTTGCTATAATAGAGTCTAGAGATGAGACTAGATGCGAATAAGCAACGTCTACTTCTTTAGACTCGAAGAAGAAAGAAGCATGCAAGATCAAGACTCCGTGGATCAACAAGGAATGCATCGAGAAGGCACTAATTCAACTTACGAGAACAGTTATGGAAGTTGGATATCTTCTAAAATGTCTTCTTGTGGTTCTTGTTTTCTTTGGTCTTGTTATTATAGTCAAAAATTGGTGATGTACTCCAGTGATTCAAAAAAATCGATGATGAAAATAATAAGAAATATGTTGCAAAAATTGTATGCGGCCTAAATGCGGTCGCTCGTTGAACGCATGGCCGACGCATCCACAAATCCGGACAAACGCAGCCCATTGTCATCCCTCGTGGACAAAAAACGGACCAAACGAACGTTCGTTTGGGGTCGTGCATTAGAGTTGGCCTAACGATGGTCGTTTAGATGCAACTAGTAAGCATTGCATGAAATGCACTTAGCAATTAATATTATTTGTTTCAAGATTGATCACAATGTGAATTTTTCTTTAAACAATTCATACCAAGATTGAACCATGAAAGAAACAAAAATAAACCAAATAAATTTAATAATATGTTTTCATCTAACCAATTTGAATGCTCTCTTTTCTCGAGAAAACAATCTACTCCCTCTATCCGAAAATACTTGTCATAGAAATGGATGTATCTAGATGTATTTTAGTTTCACATACATCCATTTTTATATATTTGTGCGACAAGTAATTCCGGATGGAGGGAGTATATACTATTTTGTATGGCATAAAACAAATTTAGACAACACATTTTCTAATATCCGATTTATTTAGAAATAAATAAAAAGACATAGGAGTTCATAACCAGCCAATGCGATGTACCCGATAACTTCAAACACAATAAGTGTCGCCGAAGGGGCGTCCTTTCATGTTGTCCACGTCAGATTAACTACGAGACAAAAGGTTCGCTTCATCAAGAAGAAGAAAAAATAACAAAGAAAGGGATTGGCCATCGGCCCAGCCCTGGGTCCCTATCCCCTAATTCCTTTCCCTTTCCCTTTCCATCGTCTTCCGCTCGTGTCATCGACGTCATCGCCGCAGCCACCACCGTTGTCGCCTCCCACGACCTCCCCAATGGTTGACGCTCCCACCACTTCTCCCCTCCCCTTACCTTCTTACAATCTGGGACCTCCTCCCCCTGTCCCTCGCACCAGACCGAGCTGCAGGTCGGGATCCGAACAGGTTCAGATCCAGCACGCCCAAAGCATTGGTTTCTGTTAAGCACGCCATGGATAAGTTGCCTCTTCCTCGCTTCTGGTGCAGGTTCTTCTCTTTCACGAAATCGACCCATTTTCCCGTTCTTGCTATCTTGCTATTTGATTCATCACTTTCCCTTTCTTCTCTTTCTTTTACTATTGCAGGATCGTTGGGGTTGCTCTCATTCGTTTAGTTTGCCACTTTTCTTCCATCCTACTGTTGATCATTGTTATCATACGAAGGTGAGGTGTTCTTCTGTTGCGATGCTCCTGACATGTTTGACGAAAGGTCTATGGGTTGTTATGTTGTTCATTCTATCTTTTCTTTCTTGTAGCGGGTTGACCTACCTTCTCTATCAATCCTCCTTGCGACTACCAACACGAATATGATTTCCACCCCTGCTTTGCTCCAAATCCTCCTTCCGACTGCACACTTGTGAAGGCTTACCTCTAGTCCCTGGCCAAGACTGTGTGGCACTACTACAAGGCCCGACTACTGCTCCTCGATGTCACCGACTTATCCTTGTGGTGATCAAACTTGGATATTGTTTATTTACCTTTGCTATTTCGTTTCGCACGCCCTGATTCTGAAGTTTTTTTCTTGTTTCTGAGTGTTGTTTTGCAGATCTAGAGCAGGTATGGGAGCTCAAGTAAGGCCATCATGAGTAAATAGCATGCCTACTTTGTGTTCTTGTTCAGCCTCTTTGTTGTGTTGATTGGGGAATCTTTAGATTATATTTGGTCAACTTGGCAAACTGGTCCTGAGTGATTTCAGCAATCAGCAATAGCAGGCCCATAGTGTGACTGATAACAGAAGAAAAAAGAGATTGCCATCATACAATTTTGTCTGCAAAAGTATGGCCATCGCATCACTTATTTTAAACCACTATCCATGGATTTATTGTCTTGTTTGCTTATGTTTTTGTGTGTTGTGGAAAAATGTTATTTTTTAGACAACCTGAAATCATGCTTGTGTTGTGCAGGTTCACAAAGAGTTCATGTCCGAGACGATGTTTGGGAGGGTGTCTGATTTCATCGGATCTTTTGCAATGTTTCCTAAGAAGACGAGCCTAAGGGGTGCGAGAACATCACGATCCAATGTCTTCTCATTTTTTTGCAAGAGTAGATAGAGTGTATTGTGTTTGATATGCTGACTCATTATGAGGGAACCATAAAATATGTGTTGCTTCCTGGAATCATATTCTCCAAGGTAAAACCAGCCAAGTTGTTCTCTTTGATGTTCTTTGCACTAGATTAATATAAATCATGTTTCTAGCAAAGTTCTATTTTATTACAATCTTTTATGGTTGTAGTAGCGGGAGATTCATCTTCAAGTTTGAACTCCTATCTTGTTACATATGTTTGAAGTTGTTCTTCTTGTTTTTGCACTAGTACCTCTAATTTAACTCTAAGAGCTCCCAAGCAAAATAAGGCTTTATGTGTCCTAATAAAGGATATCTCCTTGTTTTCTTATGCTTGTGTTGGTGGTTTGCTTCATGCCTACTGCTTTGGGACACATATATGCATGTTAGTTTATCTCTGTTGTGTTGTGAAATAATTTCCATATTGTCTTAAATGTATACCAAACCCGTAAATTAGATATTCACCTCTACAATCATATCGTAGACATTTTTTCTTCTTGTCACGATGATCTTCAACTTCATTCTGAAATTGCTTGAATTTTTCAACATTTCAGACTTGTGTTTCATCAAGTAAATATACCCGTATCTACTCAAATCGTTTGTAAAGGTAAGAAAATAACAACATCCACTGCGTGCTTCAGCACTCATTGTACTGCATACATCAAAAAATATTATTTCCAATAAGTCAATTGCCCGCTCCATCTCACTGGAAAACAGGTTTTTTAGTCATCTTGCCGTGAGGCATGGTTCGCATGCCTCAAGCGGTTCAAAATCGAGTGAGTCCAAAGATCCATCAGCATGGAGTTTCTTCATGCGTTTTACACCAATATGACCTAAGTGGCACTGTCACAAGTAAGTGTTACTATCATTACTAACTTTACATCTTTTGGCATCAATACTATGAATATGTGTATCACTATGATCGAGATATAATAAACCATTCACATTAGTGCATGACCATAGAAGATATTATTCATGTAAACAGAATAAGCCATTATTTTCTCACTTAAATGAATAATCATCTCGCAATAAACAAGATCAATATAATGTTCATGCTAAATGCACACACCAAATAACATTTATTTTGGTTTAATACTAATCCCGAAGGTAGATGGAGCGTGTGATGATGATCACATCAACCTTGAAAACACTTCCAAAACACATCCTCATCTTGCCTTTAGCTAGTCTCGTTTATTCCACAACTCCTGTTTCGAGTTACTAATATTAGCAACTCAGCCGGTATAAAATAACTAGGGGATACTACGAGCACTAGTAAGGTACACATCAATAACATGTATACCAAATATACTTTTGTTGACATTGACAGCCTTCTTACCTAGCAAGTATCTAGGGCAGTTCCGCTTCACTAATTCCCTCTTACAATAGAAGCAGTCAGTCTCGGGTTTGGGTTCAACCTTGAGTTCTTCAATGGAGTGACAACTCGCTTGTTATTCTCGAAGTTTACCTTCTTGCCCTTACCCTTCTTGAAACTAGTGGTTTTACTAACCATCAACACTTGATGCTCCTTCTTGATTTCTACCTTCTCAAAGCACAACTTCTCCCTAAGGTGGTTTTGGTAATTAATAACAACACATGTGTCATTGATCTAATGATTCCATACAGAATATTTCAGGAAAAGTTCAATGATGCAATTTTTAAGGATTGTGAGGAGAACCACTAGATGCAAGGAACGTCTATTGGCAACAAGCTTGAAGACTCTAGATTTCATATTTTGTGAGAAATCACATTTGAGTCCATAGGAAAGCCAATACTATTAAAAGGGATGAGGTGACTATGATGATCTCGTTGCTCAAGTGCTTAGATATAGCCACAAAAAATACTCATGAAATTCTCCCACAAATATTTTGTCAAAATCCACAAAGTCCAACATCCAGTGCCACCAACTTTCCATTCGTCCCTACCGAGTTTTCCATCACACACATCCTATGCCAAACACTAGCATCTTGGTGCCACAAACATTCTATTTTGCAACCAAAATCAGTGACCAACTGTGTGGTTAGCATTTTTCAAGAATCGGAATTTATGAGTTTTGGAAAACGGTCTCACTAAGATTTGGTAACTGCCTAGGACACCCATATCGGTACCACCTAGAATTGTATATCAATCTCACTAAAATGACAAAAAATGCCACATTTAGCACTAGACGGTGCCACAGAGTTTCACTTCGGTTTCACCGAGTTGGACAATAATGTTATAACGGTTGGATTTTTGGAGATGCCTATATATACCCATCCACCACCTACATTCATAGAGGAAGCACTCAGAACACACATACACTTGTTGTAGGATCGAAAGAAGGTGTGTCTAGAGGGGGGTGAATATACTAGTTTTCAAGATTAAAATCCTAGCCTTTACCCAAAATTATGGTTGGCAGATTCTAAAAGTTCTAACAAGTCTTGTAAACCCTACATATGCTAGTCAAGATATATGGCAGCGGAAAAATAAAGACTTTGCACATGTAAAGGAGTAGATTTAAGAGATCAAACACAAAGAGGTTGACACAACGATTTTTGGCATGGTTCCGATAGGTGGCGCTATCGTACGTCCATGTTAGTGGAGACTTCAACACACGGAGGGTAACAACTGTGAGAGTCCATGAGGTCTCCACTCACAAGGGGTCCACGAAGAAGCGACCTTGTCTATTCCACCACGGCTTCCGCCCACGAAGGACTAGCCTTACTCACGGTAGATCTTCACGAAGTAGGCGATCTCTTTGCCCTTACAAACATCTTGGTTCAACTCCACAAGACGAAGTAGGAGGCTCCCAAGTGAGACCTAACCAATCTAGAAGGAACCACCCTCCAAAAGGTAATAGATGTGGTAGAACGATGAACTCCTTGCTCTTGTGCTTCTAAAGATAGTCTCCTCGATAGAAAATCACTCTCTCACAGAATAAGCATGGGTAGGAGAGATTGATTTGGTGGAAAGCAGCTTCAGGAGGCTAGAGATCAAGTTTAAAATGATTGGATTGGAATATCTTGGTCTCAACACATGAGTAGGTGGCTCTCTCTCAGAAAAATGGATCTGGCAATGAAGTGTGTGTTCAGAGTGCTTCTCTCACGAATGAGAGGTAGGTGAAGGGGTATATATAGGTAGCACACAAAATCCAACCGTTACACCTAAAGTGGTACCGACTTGCACTAAAGGCAGGAACTTTTGAATCTCGGTGGGACTGATATACACAACTCGGTGGCACCAAGAAGGTGGCAAACAGTCAGATGACACAACTCGGTGACACCAATACTCAAACTCGGAAATTCCGATTTTGTGTACCGAGGAAACAGAAAGTTGGTCACCTTGAACTCGGTAGCACCGATATGGTTTCGTTTGCACCGATTTGGTGGGAATGGCTAGGGTTATGTCTGAGATCAAACTCGGTGGGGCCGAAATGGGAAAGTTGGTGGTACAAAATTTGAGTGTGTGGAATTGGACATAATGGTTATGTGAGAAAAATGACTGAGTATTTTGGTGGTTAACTTTGATCACTTGAGCAACTAGTTCATTTTAATACCTCACCCCCTTTTTATAGTATTGGCTTTCCTATGGACTCAAAAGTGATTTCTCACAAATATAAAATGAAGAGTCTTCTAGCTTGAAGCTTGGACCAATCCTATTCCTTTCTTGCATCAAGGGACATCTCCACATAAGCCTTTAGCGAATGCTCTCCTTGGACTATCCCCGAAATATCTAGGTAAAAGTGTTAGTCCAAGAGACAATGTATGTTGTCATGAATTATCAAAACCACCAAGGGTGCATATTGTGCTTTTAATCTCCCCCCTTTTTGGTAATTGATGACAACATACAATCAAAGCTTTAAATAAGGATAGACATTAGAATATGACAACTTTGAAAGATACATGACTAGTACAAGCCCCCCCTAAGTGTGTGCAATTCCTTTAAAGGATAGTTGCTTTGGAATGCATGGGCACACACATGGTAGAAAGGACAAGACAAGTCATGTACATCCTAGCTATATATATATCAAACACAAGTGAATGAAGAGCTTCCATATTCAAGACTCCCTCTTGCAAACAATATGTGCAAGAAACAGGAGATCGTCATGAACAAGGATATGATGCATATACTTACCTTGAGGATCTTGAGCGTCTTAACATAGGAGTACACTTGGGAAAATAAATGTTAAATAACACAAGAGTAATCTATTGTAAAGATGCAAAGAGCTTCAAAAGTACCAAGATATTGAAGACATATTGAAGATAAGATTTGATGATAGATATGTCTCCAAGAGAAATATGAACTTTCTCCCCTAAGGATGAATATGTAATAATTTCCTCTCCCCGAATCATAACATGTAGATATTAGAAGTACGTTGGGTAAGACAAGTTCAAACCAATAACAAAGATAACCGAAACAATTTTATCTCCCCCCCCCTTAATATGTAAGGTTTGATATATCTCCCTTTAGGTAAGGTAACCTTCCTTTAGGAACAAATATCTCCCCTATTGATATTTCTCCCTCTTTATGTAAGCTTTGATATTTCTCCCCTACAAATAGGTTCATTGGAAGCTTTGATATTTCTCCCCCTTTGGCATTAATTTCCAAAAAGGTCAGAGGGTAAGGACTCATTGAGAGAAAGGGATCATGGATTCTTCTCTCTTTTATAAGGGTTCCTTGAATTTGACTCCCCCCTTGGATAGTAGGTAAGGATTCATTGAATGTTTTCCTCCTTTAATATGGATAAGAGTTCGTTGAACTATCTCCCCCTACGTTAGGGATCTTGGTTATTCTCCCTCTTATATTGTGGGATCATTGAGGTTTTCTCCCCCTAGAAAAATAATTAAAATGGATTTTGTTTCCCAAATTTTTCAACAAGATGTTAGGATGCAATGAAACGTGGGATCATTGATAATCTTTCTCCCCCTAAGGCAAAAATCCAGAAAATATCAGAAAATCTAAGGCTGTGATAAAATCGGAGTCACCGAGGCAAATTGGTTCGGTAGAACACATAATGATAATCAAGCCTCTAGGAGAAATCAGTTGGTCTGAGTTTCCCAGATCAGTGAGACCGAGTTGCAATGAAAATCAACTCCTTAACTAAATTTAGGTAGATAAGAATCGGAAGATTGTTTCAAGATACTAATTGTGAAAGAAAACATAAAATATCAGTAATAATTTTTTATTTATTTATTTTGAAATATACATACATATAGATGAGAGTTGAATGGTTCCAAGAATGTATGAAATGAAAAATGTGAACCATGCAATAATCTCCATCTAGATGTGGGGCGGTGACTAGGTCACCTTTATTACAGTACTTGCCTTGAGGAGTCAAGCAAGGATGCTTGATCATAGGTCATACTCATCGTTAAGCACAAAAATGGGGTTACCAATTTTAGATTAAGCATTTGAATGTATTCATATCACTTGACTTTCTTTACCTCATGAATTGGTGTAAAGCTTTATCAAAGATATGAGTACATACCTTCAAATGATGTTGATGACATGGCATGTAGGTGAACTTGTTGTGGATGCTCAAAGTTGATGAAGATCATCTTGAGTTGGGAGCTATCCATGTCGTTTTGGCTCACTTTTCACCTACAATAGTTAGTCATGCAAGGAAGAACATAATATATCCAAATGACGAGAGTGAATGAATTCATCAAATGATAGTCAATGATATGATTTTGTTGTCTTCTTCCTCCATCTCCGAAGAAGGGGTTGTTGATACTTCGTCATGTCAAGATTGCTTTTGATGTGAGTTGATGACAATATTGTGAAGTGTATTTCTTCCAAGTACATACAAAAGATTAGATGAAATACAAGGGATCATAGTTTCCAAGATATAAAATAGTCATGATAGTAGCATCATGGAATGGGCAATAAAACTCATGCCCGTGCATGCATCTGAGTGAGTCTAGCTCAGGTTTGAAGCATCAATGATGTTCAACTCACTCCTAAAATGATAGAACACTTTCTCATCAAGTGGTTTGGTAAAGATATCAGCTAATTGTTTGTCAGTACGAACATGCTTGAGATCTATATCTCCTTTACGAACATGATCATGAATGAAATGATGTCGCACTTGGATGTGTTTTGTTCGATAATGTTGCACATGATTATAGGCAATATTAATAGCACTTTCATTGTCACGTAACAATGGAACTTTTCTAACATGAATGCCATGATCCTTAAGAGTTTGAGTCATGCAAAGTAATTGTGCACAACATGATCGAGCGACAATGTATTCAGCTTTGGCAGTAGATAAGGATACCGGGTTTTGTTTCTTGGATGACCAAGACACAAGAGATCTCCCAAGAAATTGACATGTACCCGAGGTGGATTTTCTGTCAACATTGTCTCTGGCATGGTCCAAGTTGGAATATCCAACAAGATTAAAAGAAGATCCCTTGGGATACCATATGCCAAAGTTTGGTGTATGTATGAGGTATCTCACTATCCTTTTCACAGCCAATAGATGACACTCTTTTGGTGCTGCTTGGTATCGGGCACACATGCAAACACACATGATACCAGGACGGGAGGCACATAAGTATAGCAATGAACCAATCATTGATCGGTAAACCTTTTGATCAACTAGTTTATCCTCCTTAGTGTGGTCAAGATATCCACTAGTAGGCATGGGGGTTCTCATACCTTTGCATTCTTGCATGTTGAACTTTATGATTAAGTCCTTGGTGTACTTGGTTTGAGAGATAAACGTACCTTCTCTCGATTGTTTGATTTGCAATCCAATGAAGAATTTTAGTTCACACATCATGGACATCTCATACTTCTCTGACATCAACTTTCCAAACTTTTCACTAAAATGTGGGTTAGTAGAACCAAAGATGATATCATCCACATATATTTGGCAAACAAATAGTTCTCCATTAACTCTTTTAGTGAATAAGGTTGCATCAGTGTCACCAATCCCAAAACCCTTTTCAATAAGAAACTTCGTTAGGCATTTGTACCAAGCTTTAGGGGGCTTGTTTAAGACTATATAACGCTTTATGAAGTTTGCAAACATGATTAGGTTTCTTAAGATTCACAAATCTGAGAGGTTGTTTAACATAAACTTCCTCCTCAATTTCTTCATTGAGAAAAGAACTTTTGATATCCATTTGGTAAAAAGTAATATCATGGTGATTGGCAAAAGCTAGAAGAATGTGAATGGCTTCAAGTCTAGCGACAGGTGCATCAGTCTCACCGTAGTCCATACCTTCGACTTGCGTGTATCCTTGGGCTACCAAACGCGCCTTGTTGCATACAACTTGTCCATCTTCATCTTGCTTATTCCTAAACACCCATCTTGTACCAATGATGTTGTGACGCCCTCGGTTTAATTGTACGCTAATCATACACGCAAATGCGTGTGATCAAACCCAAGGACTCACGGGAAGATATCACAACACAACTCTAGACACAAATAAAATATTACAAGCTTCTTATTACAAGCCAGGGGCCTCGAGGGCTAGAATACGGAAGCTCGATAAACACACGAGTCAGCGGAAGCAACAATATTTGAGTACAGACATAACATGGGGTGCCTTAGAGAAGGCTAGCACAAAAGAAACACGACCGAACGAGGCGAGGCCTCCTGCCTGGGAACCTCCTAAACTACTCCTATCTTCAGCGACCTCCATGAAGAAGACACCATCGGGATGGCAGACATCAGCAGGAAACTCCACTCCTGGGCTCCATCATCTGGTCGCAGCAACGGATCAAGGGACAAAGGGGGAGCAAAGCAATGGTGAGTATTCATCCAAAGTACTCGCAAGTCTTACATCAAAACTATTCTAAGTATGCATGAGTATCAAAGAAGGGGGTGGTTATATGTGGACTGACTGCAGCAATGCGAGAATAGAGAGAGAAGGCCTAGTCCTATCGAAGACTAGCATCTTCAGGGTCTTGCAGCAATAGACGAGAAAAGAGCAAGGTAACACAATTAATAGTCATATTGTTGCAGCAATATTAAAGTGAGGTCACGTCCAGAGATCCTCCCTCGACTCCCTGCGAGGAAGCAATCCCGAGGCAACTAAGTCCAGTTAAGTAACATTTGTAGTTGTATAAGATCAAGGCACAACTCCAAGTCGTCCTGTAACCGTGGACACGACTATTCGAATAGTTAATTTTCATCCATGCAGGGGTGCACCACATGTCCCGTCACGGTCGATAACACTCTGGCCGGACACACTTTTCTGGGTCCTGCCCGGCCTCGGAATATCGACACGTCGCAGCCCCACCTAAGACTAATCAGAGAGGCCAGCCCGCCGGTCTAACTCCTAAGCACAAAGGGTCCGTTGGCCCAGTTCCCCTTCGCGCTCCTGCACATGGCGTGGGCGGCCTACGTCAGTCCTAGCATCCCTTAATCACAAGCGCGATGCATCTCGAGACCACTCGGGCCCGCGCCGCTACATTGGTGACATCCGAAAAGCTTCGGTTGATACCGCGACGCCGAGTACCCATAATTCTTCCCGTGTAGCCGGTTAGTGCGAAAAGGTCTCCAACCAACCCAGATCAAATACCCAAATCCATTATCATTTTAATTAGGCCAACAACACAATCTCGCGGGAATCCACCCGACTAACATCTAATCACCAATGATCCCAGTAACATGGTCGGATAACTGTGTGGTTGTGACATCGGGGGGAATCCGAGGTATCACCCTAGTTGGATTCCGAACGATGTAGTCGTCAAGGTGGGCTTAGAGGAATCACCCTCGGGGGTCCCACACTTGAGGGGTTGTACGACAGGGGCATCATCGGGAATGGTGAAAGAGGAATCACCCTCGATAACCACGACCGATTAGCTATACTACAGAGATATCATCAGGAGTACTTAGCGAGGTGTCACCCTAGGTACCCGATAGTATCTCTATAGCGTCGTACATCTAAGGGGGGTGTATGTGTTGTGTCGGGTCTGGCTCGTCGATCAGGGATAGAGATTTGATAGCAAGCGGGGCAACTGGACTACGGGGTCAGAGGGGAAGACTGTTCCACCTATACTAAGCAGATTAAAGGTACAAGACTGAAAGTAGCAGTTCATCAAAAACATGCTATGCATCAGATATAGGAGGTAACTACAACAGTAGCAAAAATACTAATGCAAGCAGTAGGAAGAAAGACATAGGCGATCTAGGAATGATCAAGGGGGGTTTGCTTGCCTTGCTGCTCTGCGGCAAAGGACTGATCGGCAGCGTCATAGATGTACCCGGCAGCAGCGTCAGTCTCGGGGTCTACCGGTAAGAAGAGGGAGAAGAAACAATAAATAATAGCAACGGTGCAACACAATGCATGCCATGGCAAGATGCAGGCTAGACATGAGCTAACGCAACAACATCCGTCATAGACGGGTCAGAAGAATATCTGACGATATTTTCCGGGTCTCGGGCTACTACCGGTGCGACTGGAAACGATGGAAAAGTTCCACGTTTGCTATGCTAGAGACGCGTGACACACGAATGGACCGTGTATCCGGGTTCGTCTCGTTTTGCTGATCAACTTTCATGTTGAAAATATTTTGATCTCACTTACGGATTATTTTATATTAATTTTTAAAGTTTTATTCGATAATTAAGAATTAAAAATATATTTAATTAATTTAAATAAAAGCAATTATGACATCAACATGATGTCATGCTGACATCAGCAGTTGACTGGTCAACTGACCGGTGGGTCCCGAGCGTCATAGACACAAGTTTTTAATTAAGATTAAATAGTAATTAATCAGATTAATTTTGTGGGGGACCCACGTGTCATACTCTAATTATTCTAATTACCTAAATAATTAAATAATATATCTATTTATTTATTTAATAAAACATATTTTTATTTTTATATTTTAATTTTCACTTTTCTTCAAAGCGTGTGGGGCCTCCCTGTCATAGACAGCGGGGTGGACTGGCCCCACAGGTAAGTGGCACAATGGCCACACAAACAAAACACACACACACACACACATATCTATACATAATGCATTATTTTATATACCTGCATACATACATACATATCTAATACACACACATTTTATTATTATTCTCTCTCTTGTAACATCTCTGTGTACAACTCTCACTGCTCCTCTCTCAACACACAGAGGAAGGTGACAACCCCATCTCCACCTGCATGAACCTAACGACGCCGGAATGCAGCGGCGTTCGTCGGAACGGATCCGGAGGGGAGAGAGGAGAAGAGGGGGTGTTCTCATCAAGCCCGTAGAGGTGCAAAGCGGGCTCGAGGGAGGGCGACGGCCGACTGGTGCTGCAGTCTGACGAGGCGGATCCGACAGTGGTGAAGTTCCGGTGACGGAGGCGGTCGATGCGGATCCGGCACGGGGCCGGTGCGGTTCGAGCGCGATGGGGAGCGGAGGCGTCGCCGACATGGCGGCGGCCGGCGGTTCCGACGCGTTGGAGGGAGGGAGCCACCGATGGGGGAGGCCGGCGGAGGTGAGGGGCGAGTGGTGGCCGATGGGAGGAGGTGCACGGGGACGGGGAGTTCGCCGGCGGAGGAAGAGGAGGGTTCGAGAGAAGGAGACCGGCGCGGTAGGTGGGGTGATGGAGAGGGGTTCCCGGGTGGCGCGCGGGGTGGGATCTCGGCGGGGGAAGACCGAGAGGGGAGGGAGACAGGGGCGGTGCTGGGTGGAGGGCGAGGTCAGGGGTGACGGGACCGACGGAGGAGGCCGGTGTGGGGGGGGGTGCTCCGGCCGGCGCCATTGTGGGGGGACATGGGGCGAGACGGCCCAAGGGAACACGACGGGAGAGGAGGGGGCTCGCGGGGTAGAGAGCGCTCGCCAGGGTTCGTGGGTGCCTCTCGTTCGAGGGGAACGAGGGGAGTGGGGGGGTTACGAGGGAGGATGGGATCGTGAGGGGGGCTCTGGGCTCTCGGTGGGGTGGTGGGGCTCGGGGGTGAGCAAGAGCGGGGGGAGGGGTAGGTGGCGGGGAGCGGGATGTCGGTCGGGGGCTGGTGGCGATCTGGTGCCAGTGGGGGTCGGTGGGGAGGCCCGAGAGACACGGGGGCGCTCGTGAGGAGGGGCTCGGGTGGATGGGTGGCGGCGGCCACGGGAGTGGGGATGGGAGCGGGAGCATTAGGGTTAGCCGGTTAGGTGGCGAGATGGGCTGTTGGGTGCTCGCCAGATGGGCCACTAGGCCCAGTTGGGTCGGGGGGTTTAGTCTTTCCTTTTTTTTAAATTTCTTTCTTTTAATTTTATTTTATTTTTACACATATAGCTCCTGTTTTAATCATATAGGGATTGTAGTAACTTCAAAATGCCTGGTTGACTTTTATAACTTATTTAGGAAGATTTTAATAACTTCCGCGACAATTTTTATTTCAAACATTATAAAACTTTTCCCGTTTGATTTATTTTTAAACTTCGAACTTCGACTCGGTTTCGACTATCACGAGATCAACAATAGAATCATAGTGACGTGGCATCCTTTGCATAGATTTACCGTAGTTCAAGTACCGAAATTACTGTAGTCTAATCCGGGGATGTCACAACTCTCCCCTACTAACAAGAATTCTCGTCCCGAGAATTAAGAGGTAGAAGGAAAGAGCTCGGGATATTCATCACGAAGATGATCCTCGCGTCCCCAAGTGGCTTCATCTTCAGAATGATTTGACCACTACACTTTAAGGAACTTGGTGACTTTGCGATGAGTCTTACGTTCATCTTGGTCGAGAATGCAGACCGGATGCTCTATATAAGAGAGGTCTTGTTGCAGCTCAAGCATATGATGATCCACTACTCGAATATGATCCTTGAAGCAGCGGCGGAGCTGAGACACTTGGAAGACATCGTGAACCTGAGAAAGGTTCGCCGACAGTTCCAATTGATAAGCCACTCTTCCACGCCCTTCGAGAACAGTGAAGGGACCAATATAGCAAGGAACCAACTTTCCCTTGATCATAAATGATGTACACCTCTCATTGGTGTGACACGAAGATAATCCTTTTCGCCGGGTTGATAGACCATATCTTGGTGATGACGGTCATACTGACTCTTCTGACGAGACTGAGCAGCCTCAAGATTCTCATGAATAATGCGGACTTGATCTTTAGTATGTTGGGTAATATCCGGACGGAAGAGTGATCGGTCCATTGAACGGTGGCTCGAGAATTTCATATGAAGCCAAGTGTAAAGGATACCTTGGAGTCAAATGATGTACAAGAGAGTTAGGTTTCAATCCTGTGGAACTTTGGGTTATGGGTCCACCATGTGGGCCGAGAGTAGGCATAGGGGTGACATATTATACGATCTTGGTATCAAGACATGTCAGGGGTTAACCCGTCAGTTATGTCGGCAACAATGTCGGTACCAAGGGCGGGGGACGACTAGAACCATTTTCCTGCTCGTTGAAACGAGGCGGACCAATAGGCAAAGTTCTCGTCCACCGGCGGCTACCGGAATGTTATCTACAATAGCAACATGGTCTTATTGACACAGTTGTATACCGAGATTTTTACCTATTCAGGGAATTAACACTGCTTTGATAAGTCATGCCACAAGAAAGGTCAAACAGACCAATGGGAAGGCAAAATGTGTTCACACACACAAGTATTAGAGTATACCATTCCCGAGGAAAACATAGGGTATGGTACACATGATAGGTCATCAAGTACATAACCATTTTGATAAAGAGGCAAGAAGAATGAAGATGTTTACCCATACCACATGGTCTGGATAACTGATCCGGAACAATTTAGCCTTACGCTTCCAATGTTCCTGTTGAAATTTGAAATACCACATCCGTGCTTCGAGGTAGCATCGACATGGTCATCTGATAAAGGTCGGAGTTATGGGTATACAAAGGGAGTCATGAGGAACAACTTATGAAATAAGTTATATAGTTTCCGCATGGAAGATGGCGAACCTTTCATATTGAAGAATTTATAACAACAGGTCCTTCGGCCCGGTGTGCTAGACAAAACATCACCGTACCAGATTACATAAGACCAAAGTTATAATTATTGGAAACTATTCCAACCATCATATTTGTCCGAGATTCATATCTGATTGGTGTTAGGATACCTCAGGCTCAAGATAGCTGAGAAGAAAAGATGATGATGCAGGAGTCTCAAGATATGAACTACACAAGAAATCCTTGAATCATGAGTTCGACTTTAAGACATATGAACACAATGTTAAGACATTCGTGCCCACGTGGAATTCTTACGTCAAAATGCTACTGAGTTCTCATTTGGAAACCATCATCGAGGATAACAAGGCTCCATGTGTAAGTCTGGATTAGCTCTTATGAAGGAACTTTTTTTCCCTTGATCAAACCAGTCAGTGGCTTGGCGTGCTAAGAGAAGTTATATGGAGTGAAGATAACAAATCTTAAAAACATATAACACTTCGCACATGCGTGAATGATTTGGTATTTCCCAAGAGGAAGCGAAACAAAACTTTCACATATTCACAGCGGAAAAAGTGCATGTGAACTTTGGGAAATACACTTCTTCTATCCAACATATTCTGCATGAGCTAGGCACAAGGATAATGCTTTCAATAGCTTCATCGTGGAACATGGAGAAGTTGAGGGTGTGTCTGATGGACTCAACAACAATCCTTCAAGATTTTGACACGGATGAATATCCAAAATTTATAATATCAAGGAGATAGCATTTATCAAGTTAAATGGTATAATGTCTTTGTCAAGTCAAATGGTATAATGTCGTATGCTCGAGGGAACAACAACAATTAAACATTGGTCGAAGGGTGCACTCGGAAATACGAACGGAGTAGCACAACCAATGTCAAAAATGATGAGTGAACACCCAACACACTAAGAATGAAACAATCAGTTGTTAACCTCAAGGCAATAGGGTTGCCAGAAGTATTGGAATCACACATCAGAGTTCACTTGTTGGTATTCCGGTTTGAAACAACACGGGACCAAGAAATGAATGGTGATGGCGAGAGGTATTACTATATCAAGAATTCTTAAGACGTGTGCAATTTTTACGACATTCTTGACATAAAGATGGTAACTCCCCAAGGTAGAAGATAACATAAGTTGGATAGCGAGGAACACATGGGACAACACAAAACACATACATGTTTGTGTAGGAGGGATGGCAAGAAGGTTGTCGACGATAACACATATCATCGAGGGGCAAGGATGGTATTTCTCACCATGCATTCGGTTGATACCTTGCAAGAGCTCGGGATGCTGATAATGATCACGACACATTTGTCGAGAAGCTTCACGAAGATGTAATCATTCAGCAACGACATCAAGCAAGGGAATGATGAAGCAAGAGGTTGTCGGAATCACAGATAAGACTGCTAGCTTAGAATTGAGATTGCCCTTCAGGACAACCAACATGATGTGGTAAGCTTGATGCAAGCTTAACACACAGTTGGAATTGTGTCCCAGGGATGAAGAGTATAGATAGCATGGTCGAGCTCCAACATGACGATGATGATGTAGCTTAACAGCTGGGAATGACATGATCGAGTACAAACTCGTAAACAAGGGAGATTACTAAAAATTGTCGAATCGCAATGTGTACTCGATTCAGTTATCAATGTACTCGCGTGTCCAACAACTCAAACACGAGGAAATTGGAATTAAGGAAAATATCATAGTTGATGAGGAGCTCACAAGATGTTATATAGCTCCGAGATATCCTCGGGCTACAAGGGATATTAATCGGAGGTAGATCAACATTAAGACTTGGACCGATGTATTGATCTGAATAAGACAAGTACTTTAACTTGTCCGAGAATGAAATCAAGGTAGGACAACATGGTCGGAACCACGATTGCAAAGGATAAGATCATAGATACCAAATTTAACCACAAAAGGAATGATTATTGATACGAGAAGCTTCTATGGTAAGATCAACGTCGTTTCCATGGGCATGAACACAAAGTTCAAGGTCGACTCCCACTTCATCAATGCATCACCTGCCATTTACTCCTCGCCTTTGATCAGGTTGTAGCTTAAAAAGATTATCTGGCAAAACAACAGAAGAGCAAGACTCATGAAAACTTTTCGAGTCATATTGATTTAGGAAGGCCTAGGTTCAACCCATCGGGCTATCTTAGGAACATATACCATACAATCCAAGAGTAATTAACACATGCTTGAAGGGCATGACCGACAAGGGTATAGGATACAACTCATGAGAAGGAGAAGACACAACTTACCAATGACATTATGTATCAAGGGAACAATATCACAAGTTTTTTTTAATGTAAAGGATGTCGTCGGATAATAACCCAACAATGGGTCTGGCAATCCACAAAGGATCTGATGTGAGTATCGGTACTCAATCAGAGGGGGTAAAACGCAAGGCATCGGGTTATAGAACATCTGAAAAATGCTGATACTTAATTACCAAAGGAATTAAGATTTCCAAGTTGGTGTATCATAGTCAGATGCTCCGATCAAATACAAGTAAGTTGAATGGACTTAGATGGATAACCAACCAAAGTTGATTTGTCGAGAACCAGCTCTGTCTGGAAGGACGTCTGAGCCGGAAAGGATAATTTATGAGTATCAACAGATGATTGTGTGCATTCACACAAAGGTAGAATCAATAAGGTCACAGGAAATTCACAAAGGAATTTAATGAATGCGGCTAGACATATGGATTTATCCATAATGCAAGCATGTGAGAAAGGTCATGAACAATAGGCTAGGGAGGATTTCAGAAGATCGAATAGTAATTCGAAGAACTCTCGAAACCCATGAGAACTGATGATGGACGAATCCCCGATAAGATAATTCGTTGCATCTCGTAAAACAAGGGGAACTGGAAAGAAAAATATGAATGCCATATATATGTAGTCGTCCATAGGGGCTGATGGAGGAAGGGAAATCGCAAAAGCGATGAGCACAAGTTCTCGAGAGAACATGAGAAAATATCCGCGGAGTCTTCTGACGGATCAAGTCATCGTCTGGAATACGGGGCTATCCCAGAGAAAGTATTTACGAGAACCTAATGTTAGAGTTAGCAAAATATTTAACCCGAAAGAGAAGAGAGAATAGAGCCCAGAGTATAGGAAAGGTTTAAAAGATACTAATACCACACAATTGAGATGTGGGCCCGTAAGCCACAACATCAGTGTTAGTAAGGTTTTTCAAACACTAGACTCAACTTCGACCAAGGAGTTGGAAAGGGGGCTACCTACAGGCAGTCGGCTCTGATACCAACTTGTGACGCCCTCAGTTTAATCGTACGCTAATCATACACGCAAATACGTGCGATCAAACCCAAGGACTCACGGGAAGATATCACAACACAACTCTAGACACAAATAAAATAATACAAGCTTCTTATTACAAGCCAAGGGCCTCGAGGGCTAGAATAGGGAAGCTCGATAAACACACGAGTCAGCGGAAGCAACAATATCTGAGTACAGATATAACATGGGGTGCCTTAGAGAAGGCTAGCACAAAAGAAACACGATCGAACGAGGCGAGGCCTCCTACCTGGGAACCTCCTAAACTACTCCTATCTTCAGCGGCCTCCATGAAGAAGACACCATCGGGATGGCAGACATCGGCAGGAAACTCCA
This sequence comes from Hordeum vulgare subsp. vulgare, assembly GCF_904849725.1. Lineage (NCBI taxonomy): Eukaryota > Viridiplantae > Streptophyta > Magnoliopsida > Poales > Poaceae > Hordeum > Hordeum vulgare. Next base: position 188,410,295 of record NC_058518.1, on the reverse strand, counting down.
CTCCTGGGCTCCATCATCTGGTTGCAGCAACGGATCAAGGGACAAAGGGGGATCAAAGCAACAGTGAGTACTCATCCAAAGTACTCGCAAGTCTTACATCAGAACTATTCTAAGTATGCATGAGTATCAAAGAAGGGGGGTGGTTATATGTGGACTGACTGCAACAATGAGAGAATAGAGAGAGAAGGCCTAGTCCTATCGAAGACTAGCATCTTCAGGGTCTTGCAGCAATAGACGAGAAAAAGCAAGGTAACACAATTAATAGTCATATTGTTGCAGCAATATTAAAGTGAGGTCACTCCCAGAGATCCTCCCTCGACTCCCCTGCGAGAAAGATCCCGAGGCAACTAAGTCGAGTTAAGTAACAATTGTAGTTGTATAAGATCATGGCACAACTCCAAGTTATCCTGTAACCGTGGACATGGCTATTCGAATAGTTAATTTTCATCCATGCAGGGGTGCACCACATGTCCCGTCACACTCGATAACACTCTGGCCGGACACACTTTTCTCGGTCCTGCCCGGCCTTGGAATATCGACACATCGCAGCCCCACCTAAGACTAATTAGAGAGGCTAGCCCGCCGGTCTAACTCCTAAGCACAAAGGGTTCGTGGGCCGAGTTCCCCTTCGCGCTCCTGCACGTGGCGTGGGCCGCCGACGTCAGTCCTAGCATCCCTTAATCACAAGCGCGATGCGTCTCAGGACCGCTCGGGCGCGCCCTGCTACATTGCTAACATCTGAAAAGCTTCGGCTGATACCGCGACGCCGAGTACCCATAACTCTTCCCGCGTAGCCGGTTAGTGCGAAAAGGTCTCCAACCAAACCAGATCAAATACCCAAATCCATTATCATTTTAATTAGGCCAACAACACAATCTCGTGAGAATCCACCTGACTAACATCTAATCACCAATGATCCGAGTAACATGGTCGGGTAACTGTGTGGTTGTGACATCGGGGGGAATCCGAGGTATCACCCTCGTTGGATTCCGAACGATGTAGCTGTCAAGGTGGGCTTAGAGGAATCACCTCCGGGGGTCCCACACTTGAGGGGTTGTACGACAGGGGCATCGTCGGGAATGGTGAAAGAGGTATCACCCTCGATAACCATGACCGACTAGCTATACTACAGAGATATCATCAGGAGTACTTAGCGAGGTGTCACCCTCGGTACCCGATAGTATCTCTGTAGCGTCGTACAACTAAGGGGGTGTATGTGCTGTGTCGGGTCTGGCTCGTCGATCAGGGATCGAGATTTGATAGCAAGCGGGGCAACTGGACGACGGGGTCAGAGGGGAAGACTGCTCCACCTATACTAAGCAGATTGAAGGTACAAGACTGAAAGTAGCAGTTCATCAAAAACACTCTATGCATCAGATATAGGAGCTAACTACAAGAGTAGCAAAAATACTAATGCAAGTAGTAGGAAGAAATACATAGGCGATATAGGAATGATCAAGGGGGGGGGGTTGCTTGCCTTGCAGCTCTGCAGCAAAGGACTGATCGACAGGGTCGTAGATGTACCCGGCAACAACGTCAGTCTCGGGGTCCACCAGTAAGAAGAGGGGGAAGAAACAATAAATAATAGCAACGGTGCAACACAATGCATGACATGGCAAGATGCAGGCTAGACATGAGCTAACGCAGCAACATCCGTCATAGACGGGTCGGAAGAATATCTGACGAAATTTTCCGGGTCTCGAGCTACTACCGGTCTGACTGGAAATGATGGAAAAGTTCCACGTTTGCTATGCTAGAGACGCGTGAGAGACGAATGGACCGTGTATCCGGGTTCGTCTCGTTTTGCTAATCAACTTTCATGTTGAAAATATTTTGATCTCACTTACGGATTATTTTATATTAATTTTTAAAGTTTTATTCAATAATTAGGAATTTAATTAGGGATCGTGGGTGCCTCTTGTTCGAGGGGAACGAGGGAAGTGGGGGGGAGGGTTATGAGGGAGGATGGGATCATGGGGGGGCTCTGGGCTCTCAGTGGGGTGGTGGGGCTCGGGGGTGAGCGAGAGCGGGGGGTGGGGGGTTAGGTGGCTGGGAGCGTGATGTCGGTCGGGGGCTGGTGGCGATCTGGGGCTAGCGGGGGTAGGTGGGGAGGCCCGAGAGACAGGGGGGCGCTCATGAGGAGGGGCTCGGGTGGATGGGTGGCGGCGGCCATGGGAGTGGGGATGGGAGCGGGAGCATTAGGGTTAGCCGGTTAGGTGGCGAGGTGGCCTGTTGGGTGCTGGCCAACCGGGCCACTAGGCCCAGTTGGGCTAGGGGGGTTTAGTCATTCCCTTTTTTTAATTTCTTTCTTTTAATTTTATTTTATTTTTACACATATAGCTCCTGTTTTAATCATATAGGGATTGTAGTAACTTCAAAATGCCAGGTTGACTTTTATAACTTATTTAGGAAGACTTTAATAACTTCCCCGATAATTTTTATTTCAAACATTATAAAACTTTTCCCATTTGATTTATTTACTTCGAACTTCGACTCGGTTTCGGCTATCAAGAGATCAACAATAGAATCACAGTGACGTGGCATCCTTTCCATAGATTTACTGTAGTTCAAGTACCGAGATTACTCTAGTCTAATCCAGGGATGTCACAGATGTTTTGCTCGCCTTCGGGTTTTAGAAAGTGTTCATACTTGGTTCCTCTCGAAGTTGTGTAGCTCTTCGTGCATGGCATTCACCCAATCCCGGTCTTGAATGGCTTCTTCAACCTTCAAAGGTTCAATGCTAGAGATAAAATAATAATGCTCACAAAAGTTAGCTAAACGAGATTTAGAGCGAGTGATTCTCCCGGTTTTTATGTCACGTAGATTTGATTCAACACATGATATCTATCCACTCTTGATCTAACTCTTGACAACTTCTTCTTAATGGATGGTGGAGATTCTTCTTCATCATCATCTTGCATGTTGTCGCTGACGTTATCATCTCCTTGAGGTGGTGGTGAGGAGGGTTGAGGTGGATCATCACGATGTACTTCTTCCTCTTCTTCATCATGTCGTGTACCGCTTGTGGATGCTTCCATGTTGTTTTGTGGTTCGCCTTGGCGTGAAGTAGGAGCTTCCACTTGAGTTGATGAAGTACTCTCCTTCACCTCTATGGGATGAATCTTGCCAATGGACAAGTATTTGATGGCTTTCGAAGGTTCCTTATCTCCTACATCATTTGGCAATTGTTCGGCTTGCAAACCATTAGTCTCATCAAACTTCACATCTACTGTCTCTTCAACTTTTCGACTGAAGTTGCTGTAGACACGGTAAGTGTGAGAGTTCGATCCGTAACCGAGTAGGAAACTTTCATAAGATTTAGGCGCAAATTGAGAGTGACAATGCTTATCAAGAATATAACAGTTAGAGCCGAATACCCGAAAGTATCCAACTTGGGGTTTGTTACTTGTGAGTAGCTCGTATGCCATTTTACCGAGAAGCTTGTGTAGGTAGAGTAAGTTTATGGCATGGCAAGCTATTTCCACGGCTTCTGCCCAAAAGTGTCTTGGAGTCTTGTATTCGTCAAGCATCGTTCTTGCCATCTCTATGAGAGTCTGGTTCTTCCTCTCAACAACTCCATTTTGTTGAGGTATGTACGTCACCGAGAACTCATGTGAGATACCTTCTCCGTCAAGAAAAGTATCCACATTCATGGCCTTGAACTCCGTTCTGTTGTCGCTCTAAACCTTCTTGATCTTCACTTCAAACTGATTTTGAGCTTTCCGAGCAAACTTCTTGAAGATCTTTTGTACCCGTGACTTATCATCAAGAAAGAATACCCATGTAAATCTGGAAAAATCATCAACAATGACTAAACCATAAGAATTTCCATCGAGGCTCTTGTAAGCATTGGGACCAAAGAGATCCATGTGAAGCATCTCGAGTGGTCTTCTAGTAGTCATGATGTTCTTCACGGGATGACTTCCACCAACTTGCTTTCCTGCTTGACAAGCACTACAAAGTCTATTTTGTCAAAGTTAACGTCTTTAACACCAAGAATATGATCACCTTTGATAAGTTTGTCAAGATTACACATACCAACATGTCATAACTTTATATGCCATAACCAACCTTTAGAAGATTTAGCAATAAGACATGTACGGGGTTTGGGTTTCTAAGAGAAATCAATGATGTATAGATCACCTCTACGGAAACCAGTCAAGACAATGTTATGGTTGTCGCTACAAAACACTCGACAGTCAACTTCCGTAAATAGCACATTGAAACCAAAGTCTGCTAGTCTAGATACAGAAATAAGATTGTAACCAAGGGATTCAACAAGCATGAAATTTTGAATGGAACTGTCATGCGATACGACCACCTTACCAAGACCAAGTACTTTACCCTTGGATTTAACTCCAAAAGTAACATACCTTCGAGGTCCACGGTTTGGTGTGATCTCATGGAACATGTCTTTATCTCCGATCATGTGATCGGTGCATCCACTATTGAGAACCCACTCCTTTCCACCGACCATGTAGTCTCTACGGTTCGCCATAAGACTAAGGTTCCTCATGGTCTTCTCATACTCAATGTAAAAGTCCTCATCTTCATCGTAGTAGCCATGCTCCACATAATCATCATCGGATGAAGTTCCCTCATAGGAAACAAGAGTTTAATAAGAATTTTGACTAGGACAATGTTCATACCTATGCATGTGAATGGCTTCAACAATGATATTGTTAATAGTAATGAAATCTCCTTTAGCATGCATGAGGTCACGAAGCCCAAATAGACATTTATCAAAATTAGGATAGGTTGGTGTCATTTTGTGAAAGGCAATTCATTTGTGGACAATAATATCAAGATTTTTCAAGGAATATTGTGGATATATTTTCTCTAAGTCTTTCCACAAGGTATGAGCACACTCAAACTTTTTCAACTCATTAAGCACATTTATTGGTAGTACTCTAATGATTAGATTAATAGTGTTGAGATTACCAAGCATATCAATTTTATCATCATGAGAAGGATATATGGGATCGATGGGAGGCGCATAGGGATATTCAACATACTTGCGCAAATGGAACTCATCAAATATATCAAGCATTTCATCTTTCCATTGTCTAAAATACTCCCCATCAAGAATAGGTACTCTACAACTAAAAATCCTGGAAGTAGTCACATTCATATTCCTCCAATAGTGATTAAACCAAGGTTTTGGAGGCCTTGCTCTGATACCAATTGTAGGATCGAAAGAAGGTGTGTCTATTGGGGGGGGGGGCTGAATAGACTACTTGTCAAGATTAAAATCCTAGACTTTTACCCAAAATAATGGTTGGCAGATTCTAGCAGTTCTAACAAGTCTAGTACACCCTACACATACTAGTCAAGATATATGACAGCGGAAAAATAAAGACTTTGCACATGTAAAGGAGTAGAGTTTAGGAGATCAAATGCAAAGATGTTGATACAACGATTTTTGGCATGGTTCCGATAGGTGGCGCCATCGTACGTCCATGTTAGTGGAGACTTCAACACACGGAGGGTAACAACTGCGAGAGTCCATGAGGGCTCCACCCACAAAGGGTCCACGAAGAAGTGGCCTTCTCTATTCCACCATAGCTTCCGCCCACGAAGGACTAGCATAAATCACGATAGATCTTCACGAAGTAGGCGATCTCCTTGCCCTTACAAACATCTTGGTTCAACTCCACAAGACTAAGTAGGATGCTCCCAAGCGAGACCTAACCTATCTAGGAGGCACCACCCTCCAAAAGGTAATATATGTGGTAGAACGATGAACTCTTTGCTCTTGTGCTTCTAAATATAGTCTCCTCGATAGAAAATCACTCTCTCACAGAATAAACATGGGCAAGAGAGATTGATTTGGTGGAAAGCAGCTTGGTGAGGCTAGAGATCAAGTTTCAAATGATTGGATTGGAATATCTTGGTCTCAACACATGAGTAGGTGGCCCTCTCTTACAAAAATGGATCTGATAATGAAGTGTGGGTTCTGAGTGCTTCTCCCACGAATGATAGGTGGGTGAAGGGGTATATATAGGCAGCACGCAAAATCCAACCATTACACCTAAATAGGCAAACTCGATGACACCGAAGACATATACTGGATGGTACCGACTTGCACTAAAGGCAACAACTTTTGAATCTCGGTGGGACCGATATACACAACTCGATGGCACCAAAAAGGTGGCTAATGGTCAGATGACACAACTCGGTGACACCGATACTCAAACTCGGAAATTCCGATTTTGTGTACCGAGGCAACAAAAAGTTGGTCACCTTGAACTCGGTAGCACCGATATGGTTTCTGTTGCACCGATTTGGCGCAATGGCTAGGGTTGTGTTTGAGACCAAACTTAGTGGGGCCGAAATGTGAAAGTTGGTGGCACCGAATTTGAGTGTGTGTAATTTGAAACATTGGTTATGTGGAAAAATGACTAAGTATTTTAGTGTCTAACTTTGAGCACTTGAGCAACCACTTCATTTTAATACCTCACCCCTCCTATGGACTCAAAAGTGATTTCTCACAAATATAAAATGAAGTCTTCTAGCTTCAAGCTTGGGCGAGTCCTATTCCTTTCTTGCATCAAGGGGCATCTCCACATAAGCCTTTAGCCAATTCTCTCCATGGACTATCCCTGAAATATCTAGGTAAAAGTGTTAGTCCAAGAGACAATGTATGTTGTCATGAATTATCAAAACCACAAAGTGAGCATATTGTGCTTTCACTTGCCATATCCATTTTTTTTAGAGATCCACCTAGTCATGTGTTGAGGTCAAGATATTCCAATCCTACCATTTGAATCTTGATTTATAGCCTCCCCAAATTGCTTTCCACCCAATCAATCTATTCTACCCAAGACAATTTTGTGAGAGATTGATTGAGTGTTGAGGAGACTATCTTTTGAAGCACAAGAGTAAGGATTTCATCATACTAGCACATATATTACCTTTTGGAGAGTGGTGTCTCCTAGATTGGTTAGGTGTCTCTTGGGAGCCTCCTAGTTCGTGTTGTGGAATTGAGCCAAGAATTTTGTAAGGACAAGGAGATTGCGTACTTCATGAAGATCTAACCCGTGTAAGGCTTGTCCTTTGTGGACGTAAGCTGTGATGGAATATATAAGGTTGCTTCTCGATGGACCCTTCGTGGGTTGGGCCCTCCGTGGACTCGCGTGGCCATTACCCTCCGTGGGTTGAAATCTCCATCAACGTGGGCGTACGATAGCACCACCTATCGGAACCACACCAAAAATCATCGTGTCAATCTTTATGTTTAATCTTCCTTTCCCTACCCTCTATTTACATGTGCATGTCTTTACTTTCCACTCATATACTATTAGACTTGCATGTGTATGGTGTACTTGAGTAGCGACAATTGCTAAAACTTGCCCACAACTAAAATTGGGAAAATGTTAAGTTTTTATTTGGTCAAGTAGTCTAATCACCCCCTCTAGACATACTTTGGATCCTACAAGTGGTATGAGAGTTATGGTCTCCATTGCATTCATTTCACAACCTAGGAGAGTATGGCATCTAGTGAGGGAAATTACTGCGGTAGAGATCGATACTTTGATGGTACAAACTTTGCTAGTTGGAAGCATAAGATGAAAATGCATATTCTTGGTCATAACCCCGCCGTTTGGGCTATTATTCATGTTGGTTTGCAAGGTGGATTCTTTTGTGATGGAAAGGAACTATATCGTGCAGCGATCGTTGAAGAATTGAAGATGTTGTAATACAACGCTCAAGCATGCGTCATTCTATTCAACTGCATATACCCCCAAAGAGTTCAAGAAGATTAGCCGTCTTGAGAATGCAAAGGAAATTTAGATACTTTGGTTGATATGCACGAAGGTACCGAATCCGTTAGGGAATCTAAGTTGGATGTGGTACAAAGTTAGGTTGACAAGTTCAAGATGAAGGATGGTGAAGGAGTTGCTGAATGTACTCTAGGCTTGCTCTCATCACAAATGACATTGCCGGCTTAGGAAGCGAAGAGATGATCGATAAATTCATCATCAAGAAGATCCTTAGAGACTTTGATGGAAATTATGACACCGTGTGCACATTGATCCAAATGATGCCAAACTACAAAGATCTCAAGCCAACGGAAGTCATTGGAAAGATTGTTGCTCATGAAATGTCACTCAAAGACAAAGAAGAGCTTCATAACAAGTCAAGCGGTGCTTACAAAGCTTCAAGTGATATTGTCGCTACTTTAAATGATAGCCTTGTCACAAATGAAGATATAAGCCTCATGGTCGAGAAATTCAACAAGTTCTACAAGAGTAGAGGCAAAGAGAGAAGCTCCAATTCAAGATATGAAGAGAAGCATTCATCTAGTCGTGACCAAAACTGCAACAATTGTGGAAGGCCCGGAGACTACTCCAATGAGTGCTCGCCCCCCACAAAAGAAGAGAAGAGACACCTAGAATATGAAGCTCAAGATATGAGTCACCTCTAAGAGAGAGGAGTAGAGAAGATCGTTATGAATGAAGACCCTCCCAAAGAAGCAAGCAATCGAAGAATAAGGACAAGTACACCAAGAGCCCCTCAAGAACATACATCAAGCTCATGTTGGTGAATGGGTATCCAGTTCTGAGTCCAACAACTAATACGAGAGAATCTACCACTCCTGATGAGGCGAAGTTGTCCCTGTATTTTGATGAGATGGTGGATTCGTTTTGGTAGAGTCGACTTTGACGATCCGGCTATGAACGTGTGAGGACCTCGCGCCTTAGCAATCGCTAAACCAACTCCAAGAGGTTATTGACCACGCGAGAGCATGATCAACCTGACCACGAAGGTCTGTTTCCTACACTCAAATGAAGAACAAGCAAGAAACTAAGATTGCAATCAAGATATTGTGAATATAAGAGGAAAGCTTTATTGATGAAGGTGGGGTTTTGTGACGCCTTTGTGTGGTCGTAGAACACAACCGAAGAACGTGAAGTTACAGCTATGACGAACTTGTAATCTAAACAAAACCCAAGTCTAAACGGTGCCCTAAGGGCTGTATATATGAGGAAATAGAGAGGAAATTTCGTGACCCTTGGAAGAGGGGTCCGAAAACAGCCCTAATCTCAGTTTCCCCACACATATGGAATCTAAAAAGAGCCTATATTATGGTATTTCGAAATTACATGGGCCTGGCCCAAAAATAAGGTGGCGCAACACCTATAATAGCCTATGGACGTAATTTATAAAGTGGAGTCTTGAATATTTCGTCCAAGCCTTCATGCTCTCCTTATGGTGGCTTCAAAGTGCAAAAGTCACCAGTGGAAGCTCCATTGTTCTTTCCCGCGTGTGCACCTTCTTCTCCATGCTTGATCCCGCTCCAACGTATATCCTTCTTGTCTATGCTAGGTACTTTATTCCTAAGCACAACAAAAGTATCTAACTTAGGCAACATCATATGTTCATGAACATTAGAAGTATTTCCAAGAAACAAAAGTACCTGGTAATTCAATTGGCGTGCCCGAGCTCTAGTAACTCGACCAATATGTATAGCAGCTGGGGCTGTGGGTATAACAATAGTGTTGATGTCCTCATCATCCTCCCCTTCTTGAACTGAAGTCGTCCTCGACGGAAGCTCATCTTCCTCACCCAAATATGGCTTCAAATATGCAATCTTAAAAGTAGGACTAACCCCAAAATCTACAGGCAACTCAAGTCTATATGCATTATCATTTATTTTCTCTAACACTTTGAAAGACCATCAGCATGCGGCATTAGCTTTGACTTGCGCAAATCAGGAAACCTATCCTTACGCAAATGCAACCAAACAAGATCTACCCTTATCTGAGCAAGTTTATATTTAGCATTCATGCGCCCAATGTTTTCCTTAGTTAACTCATGCATCTTTAATATCAAATCAGCACGTTCTTTAGCATGAAAATTAACCTTCTCCGAAGATGAAAGAGGTAACAAATCAATAGGTTAACGAGGTAGGAAACCATACAAAACTTTGAAAGGATACATCTTTGTAGTAGAATGCAGCGAATGACTATAAGCAAATTCAATATGAGGCAAGCATTCTTCCCACACTTTTAGATTGTTCTTCAAAATAACCCTAAGCATAGTAGACAAAGATCTATTGACTACTTCAGTTTGTCCATCAGTTTGGGGGTGACATGTAGTAATACCAAGCAATTTTATCCCCAACTTAGCCCATAAACATCGCCAAAAATGGCTAAGAAATTTAGCATCACGATCTGAAACAATCGTATTTGGCACACGATGCAAACGAATAATTTCACGAAAGAACACATCAGCCACATTAGCAGCATCATCACTTTTATGACATGGTATAAAGTGTGCCATTTTTGAAAATCTGTTCACGACAACAAATATGCTATCCCCCCTTCTTTGTTCGAGGTAAACTGTCACATCCCTGAATCCCGAATAGAGTTTAGCAAGATTGTGCTCATGTTTTGTTCATTGCATCCAAGAAAATGAAATGAAGTCAAAAGAAAGAAATGAAAACAAGAGCAAACCCTAGCAACTCTATATTCAAAACAATTCAAACTAGGTGACAAATCAATGAACCCAAAATGGCCTTCATAAAAGTTCATCTTTTCTGATAATTATTGGAAACAAAATATCAGGGGTGAAATATATTTGCAAAATGCTTTCAGCATTTTATTTTAAATATAAAAGTCACTAAAATCAATTATATATTAGATTTCAAATATTTCAGATTCTCATCAAATGTTGAAAACTTTATGTGGGTTTGGAAATATTCCAAATAACACCCGAGCATTATTCAAATGATTTTAGAAATAGTTTGGACCAAAAATAAAATGAAACAAAGTCAGAATTGTTTTAACAGAAAACAGAAAAGGAAAAGAAATGAGAAAAAGATTACCTGATGCTCAGGCCGAGTCCAGCTCCTCCCCTCATGTCGTCTACCTCCTGCTATTCGGCAGCAGGAGGTGGCCGCCGTTCCCTCCGGCGCAGCCACGCACATGCGTGCCTGCTTGGCCGCCTCAACGCGCTGGCGTGAAGGAGATAAACTTCCGCAGCCTCCCCCCGTGCTCATCCTCTGGCCATTCGCCCCCTGCTCTCTTCCCTCTCGGCCGGCATTAGAGAGAGCTCGAGCTCGAGCTCCCCGTCGCTCTAGTCCCTCTCCGTCTTGTCTGAGCCACGCACAAGAACCGCTTCGACTCCCTGAAGCCTCCCAGCGAGCCACGCGAGCCCTCGAGCCCTGCATCGAGCTGTCGCCGCCGTCTTCCTCCTCGGATCCCCGGAGTGCGCCGCCGTCGTTCTCCCTCCCAGTCCATCTCCGAGCTCAATCTCGATGCCCCTGCAATCCCAGCGAGCCTATGAATCTTTCCCCCTCGTTTTCCCCCTCGATTCCTTCCTCTATCACCCGATTCCAGCAGAGCCCGACGAGATCCGCCTCGGGAGCTCGTCGCCGGTGACTCTCCGGTGATCGGCTGGTCGTTCTGAAGCTACCAACAGCTTTAGTGCAACGCGTAGATGTTGTAGGAGCTAAGCCGTGCCTCTTTTAGCCACTGGTTCGATGACCTCGACCTAGACCGAGCTCCGGCAGCCGCCTAGCTCGTCGCCGGCGTCATCCCCGACCATCTTAGCCCGTGCGCTGTGCAAAAATGGAACCACGATCAACTGCTCGTTCGTTTGGTGCCCTCCGCCGCTCGTTTGGTCGCCGGAAGAAGAAACCCGACGCCCTCCGCCATTCCTGTGGTCGCCGGAGCCTCGCCGCCGGTGGGTTTGACCCCGTCACCGGTGGGCTTGACTCCCCTGAGTCACTGGCAAGTGGGGCCAGCCCCTGGCTAATTAAGATTAGACAAAATAAAAATAATGGCTATATTAAAAGTTAAACAGACACTAACATGTGGGTCCAGCCCTGTTAAATACCTAATTAGTTTAAAACTTAACTAATTTCTAGCCAGAGTCACTGACCAGTGGGTCCCACTCGTCAGGTTTGACTTTCAAACGGCCATGTGACCTGCTGATGTCATGCTGATGCAATAATTCCAATTCTGATTAATATAATTTCTAGAATAAGTACAAAACTTTTGAAATTCATAAAAAACTGATTATAACTCCAAATTTGACAAATAATATATGCAAATTTATCATAAAAATTCAATGAACACATTGGTGCTACTTTCAGGTATGAAAAACAAAGTTATGAAACAGCATCAGGTCAAATCAATTAAATGAATTTGATAATATCCTATTTCAAATGATATTTGAATTTGGATTTCAAACCAGATTGAAAGGACGTGGATGTCGCCTAGAGGGGGGGGTGAATAGGCGCTTTAAAATAATTAAGGTTTAGGCTTGAACAAATGCGGAATAAAACTAACGTTTAATATGTCAAGCACAAAACCTCAAACAACTAGGCTCACCTATGTGCACCAACAACTTATGCTAAGCAAGATAAACAACTAAGTGATAGCAAGATATATGACAAGAGACAATATGGCTATCACAAAGTAAAGTGCATAAGTAAAGGGTTCGGGTAAGAGATAATCGAGGTACGCGGAGACGATGATGTATCCTGAAGTTCACACCCTTGCGGATGCTAATCTCCGTTGGAGCGGTGTGGAGGCACAATGCTCCCCAAGATGCCACTAAGGCCATCGTAATCTCCTCACTTCCTCGCACAATGCAAGATGCCGTGATTCCACTAAGGGACCCTTGAGGGCGGTCACCGAACCCATACAAATGGCAAACCTTGGGGGCGGTCACCGAACCCGTACACGTGGCAACCCTTGGGGGCGGTTACCGGTACCCGTACAAATTGCTCGGGGCAATCTCCACAACCTAATTGGAGACCCCGACGCTTGCCCGGAGCTTCACACCACAATGATTGAGCTCCGAGACACCACCAGGCTTCTAGGATGCCAAAGCATCCACGAAGAACAATATCTAGGGTACTAAGTACCAAATGTAGTAAGCTTCTCAACTTCTCACTTCCACGTATCACCGTGGAGATTTCAAACCGATGCAACTAATGCAATGGCAAGAACACACGAAGTGGTCAAGTCCCTCACACTCAAATCCCTCCACAACAACGAAAGCTATGGAGAAATATGAGAGGAAGAACAAGGAGCTCACAAAGAACTCCAAGATCTAGATCCAAGGGGTTCCCCTCACATAGAGGAGAAAGTAATTGGTGGAGATGTGGATCTATATCTCCTCTCTCTTTTCCCTCAAGAACAAGCAAGAATCATTGGAGGGATTGAGAGTTAGCAAGCTCTAAGAATGTCAACAATGGAGGTAGAACAAGAGCTCAACAAATGGATGAGACCAAGGGGGAAGAAGACCCCCTTTATATAGTGGGGGAAGGAATCAGACCGTTACCCCCACTTACAGCCCAAGCCCAGCGGTACTACCGCTGACCCTCCGGCGGTACTACCGCTGGCTGCAGCGGTACTACCGCTGACCCTACGGCGGTACTACCGCTGGCTGCAGCGGTACTACCGTTGGCTGCAGCGGTACTACCGCTGAGCCCATGGTAGTGCAAAGATACTACCGGGCCAACCACCACCAAGAAAGTCTTCGCAAAAATGTCCGACGCAGTACAACCGCAAAGATGACGGTACTAAAAACTTGGAGCGGTACTACCGCTGGCCAGGGGCGGTACTACCGCTGGGACAGCGGTACTACCCCCAGCTCTAGCGGTACTACCGCTAGGGCCAGCGGTACTACCGCCACCTCTAGCGGTACTACCGCTAGGTCCAACGGTACTACCGCTCGCCACTGAAACAACCATAACTTCCGCATACGAGCTCCGAATCGAGCAAACCCAAGCTTGTTGGATTCACGACGACAAGAGCTATCCAAACAGCGAGATTGTCACGAAGATATGAAATGCCAATGATATAGAGATGTGTGTCCTCTATGAATGAAGAACCGGCAAAAACTCCAACATCGAAAACATCATAGTAGATGCATATGGACTCCGTTTTCGATGAACTCGAGCTTGTCATGAAGATGACCATAAGCTCTAAAACTCACAAAGAGAAACACCAAACAAGAATGAAGAAGTATGATGCAAGGATGCAAATGGTTTGAGCTCTCAACGAACGATACGATCAAGATACTCACTTGAGAGCCCCCCTTGATAGTACATCAATCTATCCTAAACAGAAAACCTATCAAGGGCAAACATATACCTTGCACCTCGTCCTCTTGAGCTAGATGATGATGATCTTGACTTCCTCAAGACGGACCACCTTTCTTGATTGCGTTGGCTTGATGAAGACTAGTTGATTGCTCCCCCATACTCACTATGGGTGAGCCACTCTTCAGCATATCTTCAAAAGTCCATTGCCACCACAATGGACGACAAGCTTCAAGCATGATATCTTCATGCTGATCCACTTGAACTTGCACATCGCAATCTTGATGACGATCACAACTTGATGTCATACTTCATGGGTTGTATGAGATCTTCCCTTTGACGCAAGCCCATGGAAACACACCTAACCCCCACATAGAACTCTCACGAAGACCATGGGTTAGTACACAAACACGTAATGGACAATGCTTACCATACCATGGGATCACTTGATCCCTCTCGGTACATCTTGTACGCTTTGTGTGTTGATCATCTTGATTTACTATTTGTCTGAGATCTTGATCAACCATGTGTCTCTATGACCATTCTTTGGATAATACCTTGAATACCATCTTGGTCATCATATAAACTCCTTGAACCCAACAGATGGACTTCAAGAAGTGCCTATGGACAAATCCTATAAATGTAACTTAAGGCAACCATTAGTCCATAGGAATTGTCATCAATTACCAAAACCACATATGGAGATATATGCTCTAACACAGATGCAAACTAAGGTTTTACCAACCACACTGAATCATATCACTCTTCATTTCATGCCATGATCATGCATCATATTGTTGCATATGATTGTTATTAATTGAATGTTATTATTTCGGTAGGCCCTGCCCCTCTGGATACGTCCGAATATCCGACTAACGAATATTATCCCTCTGCTGAGCAACAAGGCAAGCACCCTTATGATCATCCCGATATCATCCCATGTTCTTGATCCTACTCCCACTTATTGCATTAGAACAAAATATTTCAAATGCTTTACTTCGGTAGTTGAACCTATTCCTTTGCATGACCTCTCATTGTCAAAGTAAATAACCAAACCATGCAACCTAGCATACCTGGTAGATGCTTGAGCTGTGATGTGTTTATTCCTGCTATGCTTGCTATGCCTAGAGTTGTGTCAGGTCTGTTTCATCTGGGTGATGAATAGGAATGGATGAATGTGTTCTAGTGACAAGGAATAAGTATGGAACCTGATTTGGTAAAGGTACCGATGAAAGGCTATGTAGGAGTACATGGCGGGTTGTTTCATTGGAACCGTCCTTAGGAACTGACTTCCGTGTATGTAATCCAAGACAAGATACTACTGATGGGGAACGTGGCATGGGAAACAAAAAATTTCCTACGCGCACGAAGACCTATCATGGTGATGTCCATCTACGAGGGGGATTTTAGATCTACGTACCCTTGTAGATCACACAACAAGAAGCGTTTAAAAAACGTGGTTGATGTAGTGGAACGTCCTCACGTACCTCGATCCGCCCCGCGAACCGTCCCACGAACCGTCCCGCGATTCGTCCCACGATCCGCTTTGATCTAGTGCCGAACGGATCCAGCACCCCCGTGTTCAGCACACATACAGCTCGACGATGATCTCGACCTTCTTGATCCAGCAAGAGAGACGGAGAGGTAGATGAGTTCTCCGGTAGCGTGACGGCGCTCCGAAGGTTGGTGGTGATCTTATCTCAGCAGGGCTCCGCCCGAGCTCCGCAGAAATGCGATCTAGAGGAAAAACCGTGGAGGTATGTGGTCGGGCTGCCGTGGCAAAGTTGTCTCAAATCAGCCCTAATACCTCAATATATATAGGAGGGAGGGGAGGGGCCTTGCCTTGAGGCTCAAGGATCCCAAGGGGTTCGGCCAAAGGGGGGGAGGAGGAATCCTCCTCCAATCCTGGTCCAACTAGGATTGGAAGGTGGATTCCTTCCCTTCCTTCCCACTTCCCCTTTTTTCCTTTCTCTTTGATTTTTCTTATCTCCTGCGCAGGGGCCTTCTTGGGCTTTCCCACCATCCCACTAAGGGCTGGTGCGGCACCCCTAAGGCCTATGGGCTTCCCCGGGGTGTGCTGCCCCCCCGGTGAACATCCGGAACCCATTCGTCACTCCTGGTACATTCCCGGTAATGCCGAAAACTTTCCGGTAATCAAATGAGGTCATCCTATATATCAATCTTCGTCTCCGGACCATTCTGGAAACCCTCGTGACGTCCGTGATCTCATCCGAGACTCCAAACAACATCCGGTAACCAACCATATAACTCAAAAACGCATAAAACAACGTCGAACCTTAAGTGTGCAAACCCTACGGGTTCGAGAACTATGTAGACATGACTCGACGGACTCCTGGGTCAATATCCAATAGTGGGACCTGGATGCCCATATTGGATGGTACATATTCTATGAAGATCTTATCGTTTGAACCTTAGTGCCAAGGATTCATATAATCCCGTATGTCATTCCCTTTGTCCTTCGGTATGTTACTTGTCCGAGATTCGATCGTGAGTATCCGCATACCTATTTCAATCTCGTTTACCGGCACGTCTCTTTACTCGTTCCGTAATACAAGATCCCGTGACATACAATAAGTCACATTGCTTGCAAGGCTTGTGTGTGATGTTGTATTACCGAGTGGGCCCCGAGATATCTCTCCGTCACACATAGTGACAAATCCAAGTCTTGATCCATACTAACTCAACGGACACCTTCGGAGATACTTGTAGAGCATCTTTATGTCACCCAGTTACGTTGTGATGTTCGATACATACAAAGCATTCATCCGGTGTCAGTGAGTTATATGATCTCATGGTCATAGGAATAAATACTTGACACGCAGAAAACAGTAGCAACAAAATGACACGATCAACATGCTACGTCTATTAGTTTGGGTCTAGTCCATCACATGATTCACCCAATGATGTGATCCAGTTATCAAGCAACAACACCTTGTACATAGTCAGAAGACCGTGACTATCCTTGATCAACTGGCTAGCCAACTAGAGGCTTGCTACGGACAATGTTTTGTCTACGTATCCACACATGTATCTAAGTCTTCATTCAACACAATTATAGCATGGATAATAAACGATTATCTTGATATTGGAATTATAATAATAACTGATTTATCATTGCCTCTAGGGCATAATTCCAACAGTCTCCCACTTGCACTAGAGTCAATAATCTAGTCCTCACATCGCCATGCGAATTACATTGTAATAAATCTAACACACATATAGTTCTGGTGTTGATCATGCTTTGCCCGTGGAAGAGGTTTAGTCAGCGGGTCTGCCACATTCAGATCCGTGTGCACTTTTCATATATTCACGTCCTCCTCCTCGACGTAGTCGCCGATGAGGTTGAAGCGTTGGTTGATGTGTCTGGTCTTCTTGTGAAACCGTGGTTCCTTTGCTAAGGCAATGGCACCCGTGTTGTCACAAAACAGGGTTATTGGATTTAGTGCGCTCGGCACTACTCCAAGATCCATCATGAACTGCTTCATCCAGACACCCTCCTTAGCTGCTTCCGAGGTAGCCATGTACTCCGCTTCACATGTAGAGTCAGCTATGATGGTTTGCTTGGAACTGCACCAGCTTACCGCACCCCCATTAAGAATAAATACGTATTCGGTCTGCGACTTAGAGTCGTCCGGATCTGTGTCAAAGCTTGCATCGACGTAACCTTTTACGGCGAGCTCTTCGTCACGTCCATACACGAGAAACATCTCCTTAGTCCTTTTCAGGTACTTCAGGATATTCCTGACCGCCGTCCAGTGATCCACTCCTGGATTACTCTCGAACCTGCCTGCCATACTTATGGCCAGGCTAACGTGCGGTCTAGTGCACATCATTGCATACATGATAGAACCTATGGTTGAAGCATAGGGGACGGTGCTCATATGCTCTCAATCTTTATCAGTTGCTGGGCACTGAGTCTTACTCAATCTCGCACCTTGTAAAACTGGCAAGAACCCGTTCTTGGACTGTTCCATTTTGAACCTCTTCAAAACTTTATCGAGGTATGTGCTTCGTGAAAGTCCTATCAGGCGTTTTGATCTATCCCTAGGTCTTTATGCCTAGAATGTAAGCAGCTTCTCCTAGGTCCTTCATAGAGAAACTTTTATTCAAGTAATCCTTTATGCTCTCCAAAAACTCCACGTTGTTTCAAATCAACAATATGTCATCCACATATAATATTAGAAACGCCACAGAGCTCCCACTCACTTTCTTGTAAATACAAGATTCTCCAACTACTTGTATAAACCCAAATGCTTTGATCACCTCATCAAAGCGTTTATTCCAACTCCGAGATGCTTGCACCAGTCCATAAATGGATCGCTGGAGCTTGCACACTTTGTTAGAATTTTTAGGATCGACAAAACCTTTGGGTTGCATCATATACAACTCTTCCTTAAGGAAACCGTTAAGGAACGCCGTTTTGACATCCATCTCCTAGATTTCATAATCGAATAATGCAGCTATTGCTAACATGATTCGGACGGACTTAAGCATCGCTACGGGTGAGAATGTCTCATTGTTGTCAATCCGTTGAACTTGTGAAAAACCCTTTTCCACAAGTCGAGCTTTATAAACGGTCACATTACCGTCGGCGTCCGTCTTCTTCTTAAAGATCCATTTGTTCTGAATAGCCTTGCGGGCTTCAGGTAGTACTTCCAAAGTCCACACTTTGTTTTCATACATAGATCCTATCTCAGATTTCATGGCCTCCAGCCATTTGTTGGAATCCGGGCCCACCATTGCTTCTTCATAATTCGCAGGCTCATTGTTGTCCAACAACATAATTGATAAGACGGGATTACCATACCACTCTGGAGTAGTACGCGGTCTCGTCGACCTGCGAGGTTCGATAGGAACTTGATCTGGAGTTCCTTGATCATCATCATTAACTTCCTCCTCAACCGGCGTCGCAACGACATGGGTTTCCCCTTTCCCTGCGCCACCATCCAGAGGGATGAGAGGTTCGACAACCTCAGCAAGTTCTATCTTCCTCCCACTCAATTCTCTCGAGAGAAACTCCTTCTCGAGAAAAGCTCCGTTCTTAGCAACAAACACTTTGCCCTCGGATTTGAGATAGAAGGTATATCCAACTGTCTCTTTTGGGTAACCTATGAAGACGCACTTTTCCGCTTTGGGTTCCAGCTTTTCAGGCTGAAGCTTTTTGACATAAGCATCACATCCCCAAACTTTAAGAAACAACAACTTTGGTCTTTTGCCATACCACTGTTCGTATGGTGTCGTCTCAATGGATTATGATGGTGCCCTATTTAAAGTGAATGCAGCTGTTTCTAATGCATAACCCCAAAACGATAACGACAAATCGGTAAGAGACATCATAGATTGCACCATCTCTAATAAAGTACGATTACGATGTTCGGACACACCATTACGCTGTGGTGTTCCAGGCGGTGTCAACTGTGAAACAATTCCACATTGTCTTAAGTGAGCACCAAACTCGAAACTTAGATATTCACCCCCACGATCAGACCGTAGGAATTTGATCTTCTTGTTACGATGATTTTCAACCTCACTCTGAAATTGCTTGAACTTTTCAAATGTTTCAGACTTGTGCTTCATCAAGTAGACATAACCATATCTACTCAAATCGTCAGTGAAGGTGAGAAAATAACGATATCCGCCGCATGCCTCCACACACATCGGACCACACACATCGGTATGTATGATTTCCAACAAGTCACTTGCACGCTCCATTGTCCCGGAGAACGGAGTTTTAGTCATTTTGCCCATGAGGCATGCTTCGCACGTGTCAAGTGAATCAAAGTCAAGTGACTCCAAAAGTCCATCGGTATGGAGTTTCTTCATGCGCTTTACACCAATATGACCTAAGCGGCAGTGCCATAAAAACATGGCGCTATCATTGTTGACTCTAACTCTTTTGGTCTCAGTGTTATGGATATGTGTATTATCACTATCAAGATTCAATGTGAACAATCCTCTCACATTGGGTGCATGACCATAAAAGATATTACTCATAGAAATAGAACAACCATTATTCTCTGACGTAAACGAGTAACCGTCTCGCAATAAACAAGATCCAGATATAACGTTCATGCTTAACGCAGGCACTAAATAACAATTATTTAAGTTCATAACTAATCCTGATGGTAACTGAAGTGAAACTGTGCCGACGGCGATTGCATCAACCTTGAAACCATTTCCCACGCGCATCGTCACTTTATCCTTCGCCAGCCTTCACTTATTCCGCAGTTCCTGTTTCGAGTTGCAAATATGAGCAACAGAACTGGTATCGAATACCCATGCACTACTACGAGAGCTGGTTAAGTACACATCAATAACATGTATATCAAATATACCTGATTTTTCTTTGGCCGCCTTCTTATCAGCCAGATACTTGGGGCAGTTGTGCTTCTAGTGACCCATACCCTTGCAATAATAGCACTCCGTTTCAGGCTTACGTCCAGCTTTGGGTTTCTTCATCGGATTGGCAACAGGCTTGCCGCTCTTCTTCGAATTACCCTTCTTTCCTTTGCCGTTTCTCTTGAAACTAGTGGTCTTATTCACCATCAACACTTGATGCTCTTTACGGAGTTCTGACTCTACGACTTTCAGCATCGTGAATAAGTCGCCGGGTGACTTGTTCATCCCTTGCATGTTATAGTTCAACACAAAGCCCTTATAGCTTGGCGGCAGTGATTGAAGAATTCTGTCACTGATAGCCTCTTGCGGGAGTTCAATCCCCAGCTCAGCTAGACGGTTTGAGTACCCAGACATTTTGAGCACATGTTCACTGACAGACGAATTCTCCTCCATCTTGCAAGCATAGAATTTATCGGAGGTCTCATACCTCTCGATCCGGGCGTTCTTCTGAAAGATAAGCTTGAACTGCTGGAACATCTCATATGCTCCATGACGCTCAAAGCGATGTTGAAGTCCCGGCTCTAAGACATACAAGACTGCACATTGAACTACTGAGTAGTCCTCCTTACGTGTTAACCAAGCGTTCTTAACATCTTGGTCAGCCGTAGTGGGTGGTTCATCTCCTAGCGCAGCATTAAGGACATACTCCTTCTTCCCAGCTTGCAGGAGCAACTTAAGATTACGAGCCCACTTTACAAATTTGCTTCCATCATCTTTCAACTTAGCTTTCTCTAGGAACGTATTAAAATTCAGGGTGACTGTCGCGTGAGCCATTGATCTACAACACAAATATATTCAAAGTGGACTTAGACTATGTTCAAGATAATTAGAGTTTAACTAATCAAATTACTTGCTAAACTCCCACTCAAAAAGTACATCTCTCTAGTCATTTGAGTGGTTCATGATCCAATTCCACTAGCTCAAGTCCGTTCATCACGTGAGTTGAGGATAGTTTCAGTGGTAAGCATCCCTATGCTAATCATATCAACTATATGATTCATGATCGACCTTTCGGTCTCATGTGTTCCGAGGCCATGTCTTCACATGCTGGGCTCGTCAAGCTTAACCCGAGTGTTCCGCGTGTGCAACTGTCTTGCACCCGTTGTATGTGAACGTTGAGTTTATCACACCCGATCATCACGTGGTGTCTCGAAACGACGAACTGTAGCAACGGTGCACAGTCGGGGAGAACACAATTTCGTCTTGAAATTTTAGCGAGAGATCACCTCATAATGCTACCGTCGTTCTAAGCAAAATAAGGTGCATAAAAGGATTAACATCACATGCAATTCATAAGTGACATGATAAGGCCATCATCACATGCTTCTTGATCTCTATCACCAAAGTACCGGCACGATCTTCTTGTCACCGGCGCCACACCATGATCTCCATCAACGTGTCGCCATCGGGGTTGTCGTGCTACTCATGCTATTACTACTAAAGCTACATCCTAGCAATATAGTAAACGCATCTACAAGCACAAACATTAGTTTAAAAACAACCATATGGCTCCTGCCTGTTGCCGTACCATCGACGTGCAAGTCGATATTAACTATTACAACATGATCATCTCATACATCCAATATATCACATCACATCGTCGGCCATATCACATCACAAGCATACCCTATAGAAACAAGTTAGACGTCCTCTAATTGTTGTTGCATGTTTTACGTGGTGACCATGGGTATCTAGTAGGATCACATCTTACTTACGCAAACACCACAACGGAGATGTATGAATTGCTATTTAACCTCATCCAAGGACCTCCTCGGTCAAATCCGATTCAACTAAAGTTGGAGAAACCGACACTCGCCAGTCATATTTGAGCAACGGGGTTGCTCGTAGCGATGAAACCAGTCTCTCGCAACCGTACGATTAATGTCGGTCTGAGCCGCTTCGATCCAACAATTTCGCGGAATCAAGAAAAGACTAAGGAGGGCAGCAAATTGCACATCACCTCCCACAAAAACTTTTGTGTTCTACTCGAGATGACATCTACGCATGAACCTAGCTCATGATGCCACTAATGAGGAATGTCGCATGGGAAACAAAAAATTTCCTACGCGCACAAAGACCTATCATGGTGATGTCCATCTACGAGGGGGATTTCAGATCTACGTACCCTTGTAGATCGCACAACAGGAAGCGTTTAATAAACGCGGTTGATGTAGTGGAACGTCCTCACGTCCCTCGATCCGCCCTGCGAACCGTCTCACGAACCGTCCCGCGATCTGTCCCATGACCCGTTTGTGTTGGGTTGCTTTATTTTCACTTTTCCATGGCTAGTACCCTCCGATACTATCTATAGTTTCATCAAAATAAGCAACCAACTCAACAAAAACAAAATCTGTTAACATCAGACCAGTCCGTAGCAATCTATATACTTCGTATACTTCTGGTACTTCAAAAAATCGGAAACATTACGACCGTCTGAATAAATTGCATAGAAATCAGCAGCAAAAAGAATCAACTCAAAATCTCTTACAGAATAAAAATGAAAATTCTTTTCGTGAGCAGAAAGTTTCTGTCTTTTTCCAGCACGATCAAACAAGGATCACCAAGACTAATCATAACGGTTTTGCTTGGCACAAACAGAAAAAGAGACACAAAAGACACAATCATAACAGAATTATGACGGTGTGGAGAAAACAAAACAGGAAGCAAAAAGCAAAGAAAAATTTATTCACTGGGTTGCCTCCCATAAAGCGCTATCGTTTAATGCCCTTAGCTAGGCATTGATTTCAATGATGCTCACATAAAAGGTAAGGATTGTAACACAACGAGAGCATCATGGAGCATATGGCTAGCACATTTAAGTCTAGCCCACTTCCTATGCATAGGGATTTTGTGAACAAACAACTTGTTGGAGCAAGAGTCAACTAGCATAGGAAGGCAAAACAAGCATAGCTTCAAAAATTTCAACACATGGAGAGGAAGGTTGATACTATTGCAATAAGTAGAATCATATGATCCACTCTCATAGTAATTTTCAGTAGCATCATGAATGAATTAAACAATATAACCAACACCTAAGGCTTTATTTTCATGATCTACAAGCATAAGAATTTTACTACTCTCCACATAAGGAAATCTATTCTCAAGAATAGTAGTGGGAGTATCGTAAAAGACTTGAGCACTACAAATTGTGTCCACAATGAAAAAGCAAGGTTTAGCAAAGGGTTTCTCGAGAGTATGACAAGTTTTATCACCCCTCTTCTTTAAAGAATAAGTATCCTCACAATAAGCATCATAGATCGGGGGCATGCTTTCATCAAAATGATTTTGATCATTCAAAGTGGAAGAACTAAAAAGATCCTCTTTATCAAATATAGCATCCCCTAGCTTGTCGCTTTGCATATCATTAGCATCATGGGTATTCAAAGAATTCATGCTAAGAACATTGCAATCATGCTCATCATTCACATATTCTATGCCAAGCATTCTATGTAATTATTCTTTCAGCACTTGAGCACAATTTTCCTTCCCATCATGCTCACGAAAGACATCGAAAAGATGGAGCATATGAGGCATCCTCAATTCCATTTTTTTGTAGTTTTGTAGAGAAAGAACAAGAAACAAAAAGATTCGATTGCAAGATCTAAAGATATACCTTCAAGCGCTAACCTCCCCGGCAACGGCGCCAGAAAAGAGCTTGATGTCTACTACGCAACCTTCTCCTTGTAGACGTTGTTGGGCCTCCAAGCGCAGAGGTTTGTAGGACAGTAGCAATTTTCCCTCAAGTGGGTGACCTAAGGTTTATCAATCCGCACGAGGCGTAGGATGAAGATGGTCTCTCTCAAGCAACCCTGCAACCAAATAACAAAGAGTCTCTTGTGTCCCCAACACACCCAATAAAATAGTAAGTTGTATAGGTGCACTAGTTCGGCGAAGAGATGGTGATACAAGTGCAATATGGATGGTAGATATAGGTTTTTGTAATCTGAAATTACAAAAACAGCAAGGTAACAAATGGTAAAAGTGAGCACGAACGATATTGCAATGCGCGGAAACAAGGCCTAGGGTTCATACTTTCACTAGTGAAGTTCTCTCAACAAAGATAACATAATTGGATCATATAACTAGCCCTCAACATGCAACAAAGAGTCACTCCAAAGTCACTAATAGCGGAGAACAAACGAAGAAATTATTGTCGGGTATGAAACCACCACAAAGTTATTCTTTCTCATCGATCTATTCAAGAGTCCGTAGTAAAATAGCACGAAGCTATTCTTTCCGTTCAATCTTTCATAGAGTTTGTACTAGAATAACACCTTAAGATACTTATCAACCAAGACCCTAATATCACCTAGATACTCCATTCTCACCTCAAGTATCCGTGGGTATGATTATATGATATGCATCACACAATCTCAGAATCATCTATTCAACCAACACATAGAACTTCAAAGAGTGCCCCAAAGTTTCTACCGGAGAGTCAAAACGTGTGCCAACCCCTGTGCATAGGTTCCCAATGTCACGAACCCGCAAGTTGATCACCAAAACATACATCAAGTACTCACATGAATTCACGTGTGTCAACCGATATGCATAGGTTCCCAATTGTCACAAACCCGCAAGTTGATCACAGCAAATAGACACGTGCAAGACATACATCAAGTGTTCTCCAAGACTCAATCCGATAAGATAACTCCAAAGGGGAAACTCAATTCATTACAAGAGGAAGAGGGGGAAGAACATCATAAGATCCAACTATAGTAGCAAAGCCCACGGTACATCGAGATCAAGACATCTCAGGAACACGAGAGAGAGAGATCAAACACATAGCTACTGGTACATACCCTCATCCCTCAGGGAGAACAAATCCCTCCTCGTCATGGAGATCGTCAGGATGATGAAGATGGCCATCGGAGATGAATTCCCCCTCCGGCAGGGTGCCGGAATAGGCTCCAGATTGGTTTTCAGTTGCTACAGAGGCTTGTGGCGGTGGAAGTCCCGATCTAGGTTTCTTTCTGGAGGTTTATGGATTTATAGGACCAGATGGCGGTGGAGTTGCGTCAAGTGGCCCCTGACGGGCCCACAAGCTTGGTTGGTGTGCCCTGGGGGGGAGGGGTGGCGCCGACAGGGCTTGTGGATTCCTCGGGACCCCTCTCCGGTATCTTTTTATTCCGGTATTTTTGATATTTTCCATAAAAAATCATCGCGAAAGAATTATCCCGTTTGGACTCCACGTGAAAAAGGGTAAAAACACGGAAAGAACAGGAACTGACACTTGGCACTGAATTAATAGGTTAGTCCCAAAAAAGATATAAAAGGCATATAAAACATCCAAAGTTTGATAAGATAACATTATAAAACCATCAAAAATTATAGATACGTTGGATTCGTATCAACCATCCCAAAGCTTAACTCCTGCTCGTCCTCGAGTAGGGAAGTGATAGAGAATGAATTTTTGATGCTTTCATGCTACCTAGCATATATGTCCTTTTTAACTCCTCTTATGTGACATGAATGTTCAGATCCATTAAATTCAAAACAATAGTTTGCTATTGATGTGGAGACAATAATACTTCGAGCAAACTAGCAAGGTAATCATGAACTTCCAAAATAACAAGGCCAAAAGAAAGTTATCCCTACAAAATCATATAGTCTGGCTATGCTCTATCATCCTTGCACAACGAATTTAAATCATGCACAACCCCGGTATTGGCCAAGTAATTGTTTTCACACCTTTACTTTCTCAAACTTTTTCGACTCTCTCGCAATACATGAGCGTGAGCCATGGTTTTAGCACTATAAGTGGTGTGGAGTGTGGTGGAGGTTGCAAGGCAAACAAGGAGAAGATGGTCACATTGACTAGGCATATCAATGAGCTATGGAGATGCTCATCAATAGATATCAACGTGAATGAGCAGGGATTGCCATACAAATGATGCACTAGAGCTAAGAGTATGTGAAAGCTCTTAAAGAAAACTAGTGGGTGTGCATCCAACTTGCTTGCTCACGAAGACCTAAGGCAGTTTTGAGGAATCCTATCATTGGAATATACAAGCCAAGTTATATAATGAAAATTGCCCACTAGCTATATGGTGGTGACAAAACCAGAGACTCTGAATCATGAAGATCATGGTGCTTAATAAGCACAAGTGTGGAAGGGTGGTAGCATTGTCACTTCAATCTTTTTCTATCATTTTTTTGTGGGATCTTTGGCCTTTTTTTAATTTATTTTGGTGGTCATCTTTGGCCTCTTTTATTCCCTCACATGGGACAATGCTCCATCAATGATGATCATCACACTTACAACTCAAAACTTAGAACAATGATGACTCTATATGAAATGCCTTCGGTAGTGTACCGTGACAATGATCTAGCATGGCATAGACATCTATGGGAACATCATGCTAGCTATCTTATGATCATGCAATGGCAATGTAGAAGTGGTGGCACATGTCATGGTGGTAGTCGTATGGCAATATATCTCGGAATAGCTTTGAAAAAGCCATAGTAGGTAGATATGGTGGTTGTTTTGAGGGAGGCTATATGGGTGGTTTTGTGCACCGGCGAAAGTTGCACGATGAAAAGGACGTGGATGTCGCCTAGAGGGGGGGGGGTGAATAGGTGCTTAAAAATAGTTAAGGTTTAGGCTTGAACAAATGTGGAATAAAACTAACGTTTAATATGTCAAGCACAAAACCTACAAACAACTAGGCTCACCTATGTGCACCAACAACTTATGCTAAGCAAGATAAACAACTAAGTGATAGCAAGATATATTACAATAAACAATATGTCTATCACAAAGTAAAGTGCATAAGTAAAGGGTTCGGGTAAGAGATAACCGAGGCACGGGGAGACGATGATGTATCCCGAAGTTCACACACTTGCGGATGCTAATCTCCGTTGGAGCGGTGTGGAGGCACAATGCTCCCCAAGATGCCACTAAGGCCACCGTAATCTCCTCACGCCCTCGCACAATGCAAGATGCCGTAATTCCACTAAGGGACCCTTGAGGGCGGTCACCGAACCCGTACAAATGGCAACCCTTGGGGGCGGTCACCGAACCCGTACACGTGGCAACCCTTGGGGGCAGTTACCGGTACCCGTACAAATTGCTCGGGGCAATCTCCACAACCTTATTGGAGACCCCGACGCTTCCCGGAGCTTCACACCACAATGATTGAGCTCCGAGACACCACCAAGCTTCTAGGACGCCAAAGCATCCACAAAGAACAATATCAAGGGTACTAAGTACCAAAGGTAGTAAGCTTCTCAACTTCTCACTTCCACGTATCACCGTGGAGAACTCAAACCGATGCAACTAATGCAATGGCAAGAACACACGAAGTGGTCAAGTCCCTCACACTCAAATCCCTCCACAACAACGAAAGCTATGGAGAAATATGAGAGGAAGAACAAGGAGCTCACAAAGAACTCCAAGATCAAGATCCAAGGGGTTCCCCTCACATAGAGGAGAAAGTGATTGGTGGAGATGTGGATCTAGATCTCCTCTCTCTTTTCCCTCAAGAACAAGCAACAATCATTGGAGGGATTGAGAGTAAGCAAGCTCTAAGAATGTCAACAATGGAGGTAGAACAAGAGCTCAACGGATAGATAAGACCAAGGGGGAAGAAGACCCCCTTTATATAGTGGGGGAAGGAATCAGACCGTTACCCCCACTTTCTGCCCGAGCTCCAGCGGTACTACCGCTCGCACTCCAGCGGTACTACCGCTGGCACTCCAGCGGTACTAACGCCAGCTAGCGGTACTACCGCTGGCTGCAGCGGTACTACCACTGGCACTCCAGCGGTACTACCGCTGGTCCCAGCGGTACTACCGCTGGGCCCCTGGTAGTGCAACGGCACTACCACCTCCAAGAAAGTCTTCGCAGAAAGGTCCATCCACGAACAACCGCCAGGCAGGCGGTACTAAGCT
Organism: Hordeum vulgare subsp. vulgare; assembly: GCF_904849725.1. Classification (NCBI taxonomy): domain Eukaryota; kingdom Viridiplantae; phylum Streptophyta; class Magnoliopsida; order Poales; family Poaceae; genus Hordeum; species Hordeum vulgare. The sequence continues at coordinate 188,381,920 of NC_058518.1, read as the reverse complement.
CCTGGAGCGGTACTACCGCTAACCAGGGGCGATACTACCGCCAGCCAGCGGTACTACCGCCAACTCTAGCGGTACTACCGCTAGGTCCAGTGGTACTACCGCTAGGTCCAGCGGTACTACCGCTCGCCACTGAAACAGCCATAACTTTCGCATACGAGCTCCGAATCGAGCAAACCCAAGCTTGTTGGATTCAGGACGACAAGGGCTATCCAAACAGCGAGCTTGTCACGAAGATATGAAAATGCCAATGATATAGAGATGTGAGTCCTCTATGAATGAAGAACTGGCAAAAACTCCAACATCGAAAACATCATAGTAGATGCATATGGACTCCGTTTTCGATGAACTCGAGCATGTCACGAAGATGATCATAAGCTCTAAAACTCACAAAGAGAAACACCAAACAAGAACCAAGAAGTATGATGCAAGGATGCAAATGGTTTGAGCTCTCAACTAATGATACGATCAAGCTACTCACTTGAGAGCCCCCTTGATAGTACAACAATCTATCCTAAACAAAAAACCTATCAAGGGCAAACGTATACCTTGCACCTCGTCCTCTTGAGCTAGATGATGATGATCTTGGCTTCCTCAAGATGGACCACCTTTCTTGATTGTGTTGGCTTGATGAAGACTAGTTGATTTCTCCCCCATACTCACTATGGGTGAGCCACTCTTCAGCATATCTTCACAAGTCCATTGCCACCACAATGGACGGCAAGCTTCAAGCATGATATCTTCGTGCTGATCCACTTGAACTTGCACATCGCAATCTTGATGACGATCACAACTTGACATCATACTTCATGGGTTGTATGAGATCTTCCCTTTGACGCAAGCCCATGGAAACACACCTAACCCCCACATAGAACTCTCACGAAGACCATGGGTTAGTACACAAATACGTAATGGACAATGCTTACCATACCATGGGATCACTTGATCCCTCTCGGTACATCTTGTACGCTTTGTGTGTTGTTAATCTTGATTTGCTCATGGGTTGTATGAGATCTTCCCTTTGACGCAAGCCCATGGAAACACACCTAACCCCCACATAGAACTCTCACGAAGACCATGGGTTAGTACACAAATACGTAATCGACAATGCTTACCATACCATGGGATCACTTGATCCCTCTCGGTACATCTTGTACGCTTTGTGTGTTGATCATCTTGATTTACTCTTTGTCTGAGATCTTGATCAACCATGTGTCTTTATGACCATTCTTTGGATAATACCTTGAATACCATCTTGGTCATCATATAAACTCCTTGAACCCAACAGATGGACTTCAAGAAGTGCCTATGGACAAATCCTATAAATGTAACTTAAGGAAACCATTAGTCCATAGGAATTGTCATCAATTACCAAAACCACATATGGAGATATATGCTCTAACACACGACACTAAAGAAGATAGTGATGGTGGAAGGTGAAAGTGCATCTAAACCATGGACTCAACATTAGTCTTGAAGAACTCATATACTTGTTGCAAAAGTTTTAGTAGTAATCGAAACAAAGCATTCAACGCATACTCCTAGGGGAAGGGTTGGTAGGTATAAACCATCGCGCGATCTCGACCGCCACACAAAGGATGACAATCAATAGACTAATCATACTCGGACTTCATCACATAGAGGTTCACCATAAGTGCATGCTACGGGAATCACTAACTTCAACACAAGTATTTCTAGATCCACAACACCATACTAATATAACTTCAATATTACCACAACCACAACTCAAAACTAATTGAGACGAATCAAACTTCTCAAACTATTCAATGCACATGAAGGTGGAAGTTTTCATATCCCGTTGGATAACTACCCCTTTTGAGACTAGTATCAAAGCATAGATCAACTACCAAGCCACGCACCGCTGTGCTCTAAAAGATATAAGTGAAGCACAAAGAGCAAAAGCAACTAGCTCAAAAGATATAAGTGAAGCACATGTGAGTTGAATTGTCTAACCAAAGGATATAACTGAAGCTCGACAAAATCATGGTGAGTACATGTATCTCTCTCTAGGTGTGCAGCAAGGATGATTGTGACACAACAAAAATAAAAGACTCCTACGATACAAGACGCTCCAGGCAAAACACATAACATGTGGTGAATAAAAATATAGCCCCAAGTAACGTTACCGATGGATCGAAGACGAAAGAGGGGATGCCTTCCCGGGGCATACCCAAGCTTAGGCTTTTACGGCATCCTTGAATCAACTTGGGGTGCCTTGGGCATCCCCAAGCTTGAGATCTTGCCACTCTTTATCTCTTTTTCCATAAGAACTTCACCCAAAACTTGAAAACTTCACAACACGAAACTTAAACAGAAACTCGTGATAACATTAGTATAAGAAAGCAAACCACCAATTCCTTAGGTACTGTAGCAAAATTAAATTCTACTTATGTTCGTGTTGGGTTGCTGTATTTTCACTTTTCCATGGATAGTACCCTCCGATACTATCCATAGTTTCATCAAAATAAGCAACCAACTCAACAAAAAACAGAATCTGTTAACATTAGACCAGTCTGTAGCAATCTGTATACTTCGTATACTTCTGGTACTTCAAAAAATCTGAAACATTACTAAAGTCTGAAGAAATTGCATATAAATCAGAATAAAAAATAATCAACTCAAAATCTCTTACAAAATAAAAATGAAAATTCTTTTCGTGAGCAGAAAGTTTCTGTCTTTTTCCAGCATGATCAAACAACCATCACCAAGACTAATCATAATGGTTTTGCTTGGCACAAACACAAAAAGAGACACAAAAGACACAACCATAACAGAATTATGATGGTGTGGAGAAAACAAAACAGGAAGCAAAAAGCAAAGAAAAATTTATTCATTGGGTTGCCTCCCAACAAGCGCTATCGTTTAACGCCCTTAGCTAGGTATTGATTTCAATGATGCTCACATAAAAGGTAAGGATTGAAACACAACGAGAGCATCATGGAGCATATGGCTAGCACATTTAAGTCTAACCCACTTCCTATGCATAGGGATTTTGTGAACAAACAACTTGTTGGAGAAAGAGTCAACTAGCATAGGAAGGCAAAACAAGCATAACTTCAAAAATTTCAACACATGGAGAGGAAGGTTGATACTATTGCAATAAGTAGAAGCATATGATCCTCTCTCATAGTAATTTTCAGTAGCATCATGAATGAATTCAAAAATATAACCAGCACCTAAGGCTTTCTTTTCATGATCTACAAGCATAGGAATTTTACTACTCTCCACATAAGGAAATCTATTCTCAAGAATAGTAGTGGGAGTATCGTAAAAGACTTGAGCACTACAAATTGTGTCCACAATGAAAAAGCAATGTTTAGCAAAGGGGTTCTCGGGAGTATGACAAGTTTTATTATCCCTCTTATTTAAAGCATAAGTATCCTCACAATAATCATGATAGATAGGGGGCATGCTTTCATCAAAATAATTTTGATCATTCAAAGTGGAAGAACTAAAAAGATCCTCTTTATCAAATATAGCATCCCCAAGCTTGTCGCTTTGCATATCATTAGCATCATGGGTATTCAAAGAATTCATGCTAAGAACATTGCAATCATGCTCATCATTCACATATTCTATGCCAAGCATTCTATGTAATTCTTCTTTCAGCACTTGAGTACAATTTTCCTTCCCATCATGCTCACGAAAGACATTGAAAAGATGAAGCATATGAGGCATCCTCAATTCCATTTTTTGTAGTTTTCTAGAGAAATAACAAGAAACAAAAAGATTCAATTGCAAGATCTAAAGATATACGTTCAAGCGCCAACCTCCCCTGCAATAGTGCCAGAAAAGAGCTTGATGTCTACTACGCAACCTTCTCCTTGTAGACGTTGTTGGGCCTCCAAGCGTAGAGGTTTGTAGGACAATAGCAATTTTCCCTCAAGTGGGTGACCTAAGGTTTATCAATCCACGGGAGGCGTAGGATGAAGATGGTCTCTCTCAAGCAACCCTGCAACCAAATAACAAAGAGTCTCTTGTGTCCCCAACACACCCAATACAATGGTAAGTTGTATAGGTGCACTAGTTCGGCGAAGAGATGGTGATACAAATGCAATATGGATGGTAGATATAGGTTTTTGTAATCTGAAATTACAAAAACAGCAAGGTAACAAAAGGTAAAAGTAAGCATGAACAGTATTGCAATGCGTGGAAACAAGGCCTAGGGTTCATACTTTCACTAGTGAAGTTCTCTCAACAAAGATAACATAATTGGATCATATAACTAGCCCTCAACATGCAACAAAGAGTCACTCCAAAGTCACTAATAGCGGAGAACAAACGAAGAGATTATTGTCGGGTACGAAACCACCACAAGGTTATTCTTTCTAATCGATCTATTCAAGAGTCCCTAGTAAAATAGCATGAAGCTATTCTTTCCGTTCAATCTTTCATAGAGTTCGTACTAGAATAACACCTTAAGATACTTATCAACTAAGACGCTAATGTCACCTAGATACTCCATTCTCACCTCAAGTATCCGTGGGTATGATTATACGATATGCATCACACAATCTCAGAATCATCTATTCAACCAACACATAGAACTTCAAAGAGTGCCCCAAAGTTTCTACCGAAGAGTCAAAATGTGTGCCAACCCCTGTGCATAGGTTCCCAATGTCACGAACCCGCAAGTAGATCACCAAAACATACATCAAGTACTCACATGAATCCACGTGTGCCAACCCATATGCATATGCTCCCAATTGTCACAAACCCGCAAGATGATCACAACAGTTAGACACGTGCAAGACATACATCAAGTGTTCTCAAAGACTCAATCCGATAAGATAACTCCAAAGGGGAAACTCAATTCATTACAAGAGGCACAGGGGGAAGAACATCATAAGATCCAACTATAGTAGAAAAGCCCACGGTACATCGAGATCAAGACATCTCAAGAACACGAGAGAGAGAGATCAAACACATACTACTGGTACATACCCTCAGCCCCGAGGGAGAACTACTCCCTCCTCGTCATGGAGATCGCCGGGATGATGAAGATGGCCACCGGAGATGAATCCCCCCTCCAACAGGGTGCCGAAACGGGATCCATATTGGTTTTTGGTGGCTATAGGGGCTTGCCGCGGCGGAACACCCGATCTAGGTTTCTTTCTGGAGGGCTCTGGATTTATAGGTCCAGATGGCGGTGGAGTTGCATCAAGTGGGCCCCTGAGGGGCCCACAAGCTTGGTTCGTGCGGCCGGGGGGGGGGGTGACAGGGCTTGTGGCTTCCTCGGGACCCCTCTACGATATCTTTTTCTTCCGGTATTTTTGATATTTTACATAAAAAACCATCGCGAAAGAATTATTCCGTTTGGACTCCGCTTGAAAAAGGGTCAAAAACACGGAAAGAACAGGAACTGGCACTTGACACTGAATTAATAGGTTAATCCCAAAGAAGATATAAAAGGCATATAAAACATCCAAAGTTTGACAAGATAACAACATGAAACCATCAAAAATTATAGATACGTTGGAGACATATCACTGGTGATCTTATCTCAGCAGGGCTCCGCCCGAGCTCCGCAGAAACGCGATCTGGAGGAAAAAACGTGGAGGTATGTGGTCGGGCTGCCTTGGCAAAGTTGTCTCAAATCAGCCCTAATACCTCAGTATATATAGGAGGGAGGGGAGGGGCCTTGCCTTGAGGCTCAAGGAGCCCCAAGGGGTTCGGCCGAAGGAGGGGAGGAGGAATCCTCCTCCATTCCTAGTCCAAGTAGGATTGGAAGGTGGAGTCCTTCCCTTCCTTCCCACTTCCCCTTTTTTTCCTTTCTCTTTGATTTTTCTTATCTCCTGCGCAGGGGCCTTCTTGGGCTTGCCCACCAGCCCACTAAGGGCTGGTGTGGCACCCCTAAGGCCTACGGGCTTCCCCGGGTGGGTTGCCCCCCGGTGAACATCTGGAACCCATTCGTCACTCCCAGTACATTACCGGTATTGCCGAAAACTTTCTGGTAATCAAATGAGGTCATCCTATATAACAATCTTCGTCTCAGGACCATTCCGGAAACCCTCGTGACGTCCGTGATCTCATCCGGGACTCCGAACAACATTCGGTAACCAACCATAAAACTCAAAAACGCATAAAACAACGTCGAACCTTAAGTGTGCAGACCCTGCGGGTTCGAGGACTATGTAGACATGACTCGAGGGACTCCTCGGTCAATATCCAATAGCGGGACCTGGATGCCCATATTGGATCCTACATATACTATGAAGATCTTATCGTTTGAACCTTAGTGCCAAGGATTCGTATAATCCCGTATGTCATTCCCTTTGTCCTTCGGTATGTTACTTGTGCGAAATTCGATCGTCTGTATCCGCATACCTATTTCAATCTCGTTTACCGACAAGTCTCTTTACTCGTTCCATAATACAAGATCCCGTGACTTACAATAAGTCACATTGCTTGCATGGCTTGTGTGTGATGTTGTATTACCGAGTGGGCTCCGAGATACCTCTCCGTCACACGGAGTGACAAATCCCAGTCTTGATCCATACTAACTCAACGGACACCTTCAGAGATACCTGTAGAGCATCTTTATAGTCACCCAGTTACATTGTGACTTTTGATACACACAAAGCATTCCTCCAGTGTCAGTGAGTTATATGATCTCATGGTCATAGGAATAAATACTTGACACGCAGAAAACAGTAGCAACAAAATGACATGATCAACATGCTACGTCTATTAGTTTGGGTCTAGTCCATCACATGATTCACCCAATGATGTGATCCAGTTATCAAGAAACAACACCTTGTACATATTTATAAGACCCTGACTATCCTTGATCAACTGGCTAGCCAACAAGAGGCTTGCTAGGGACAGTGTTTTGTCTATGTATCCACACATGTATCTAAGTCTTCATTCAACACAATTATAGCATGGATAATAAACGATTATCTTGATGCAGGAATTATAATAATAACTTATTTAGCATTGCCTCTAGGGCATAATTACAACAACTACCACATGCTGGGCCCTAAAATATGACCCCGCTCGACTTATTAATCGTCCAGTACTCGATCCAGGTGTTGCAAGTAGTTTCTCGTGTTTATAGTCATGCCGGAGGCCGTGCATAGTGCTGACCTTAGAGGTGGGCTATGATGCGGTAGGCAGTGGCATGGTGTACCAAGTGGCACCGAGATGGTGGGCTTGGGAACCCTGCGCACATCATTTGGGGCCGTGGCGGAAACCTCGGCCGGACTTTCGTGCGGGTTACTCTCAAATAGGCGATAAACCTGGACTAGGTACTATGGTGGTTAATGGTCGTGGCCGACTCCCTCGCTCGGCTTCCGCTTGAAGGTTGCCGAGGTGCATGACGTGCACATAGAGATAAGTGGCGAGAGCGTGTGTGAAGAAGTACACCCCTGCAGGGTTATGATCTATTCGGATAGCCACGTCCGCGGATATGGACTACTTGGAGACATATGTTGTTCATAGATAACTTTAATGACTACTCATAAAAGTATCAAGATAAGTGTGAGTGTCATGGATGGCATTTCTGTAAGAAGAGGGGAATGATTCCATGACGGTGTATTGTTGTGGAGTTAGTGGACTCGTGTGCGAGAAATCAAAGTTGTTAAAACTATTTAAAAACGTTGTTTAGTCTAGCCAAGAGTCAAAGCTGGCTTGCTGCATGAAACACCACAACCCCCTTTATTGATACCTGAGCATGAGGTGATAGATCTATTCCAAAGTCTTGTTGAGTACTCTTGTACTCATTTTTGCTTAATAATTGTCGCAGAGGATACCCACGAGCCAACAGGTGGGTTCTTTCTAGACATCGATGATGACGAGTACCTGGTGTCCCAGCTACGACCTGGCCCCTTTCAGAAGGGATATGTAGATAGTCAGGCTTTATGCCTTATCCTTTCAACTGTCTGTAGTCAGACAACTTTTATGCTTCCGTTGGTTTGTATGACTTTGTTTGTATGATTTTGAGTGTCGGGTCGTGTGACCCCTGCTTGTATGAACATATTATGCAAGACTCTTCCGAGTCTTCTAAATAAATGTCATGATGTTGTATGGTTATGTTGTGATGCCATTGTTGTATCTATGCATATCTAGTATGTCATGCGTACGTGTGATTGATGTCTACTATGCAACCTTCTCCTTGTAGACGTTGTTGGGCCTCCAAGTGCAGAGGTTTGTCGGACAGTAGCAATTTTCCCTCAAGTGGGTGGCCTAAGGTTTATCAATCCGTGGGAGGCGTAGGATGAAGATGGTCTCTCTCAAGCAACCCTGCAACCAAATAACAAAGAGTCTCTTGTGTCCCCAACACACCCAATACAATGTTAAATTGTATAGGTGCACTAGTTCGGCGAAGAGATGGTGATACAAGTGCAATATGGATGGTAGATATAGGTTTTTGTAATCTGAAATTACAAAAACAGCAAGGTAACTAGTAACAAAAGTGAGCACGAACGGTATTGCAATGCGTGGAAACAAGGCCTACGGTTCATACTTTCACTAGTGAAGTTCTCTCAACAATGATAACATAATTGGATCATATAACTAGCCCTCAACATGCAACAAAGAGTCATTCCAAAGTCACTAATAGCGGAGAACAAACAAAGAGATTATTGTCGTGTAGAAAACCACCACAAAGTTATTCTTTCTGATCAATCTATTCAAGAGTCCGTAGTAAAATAACTCGAAGCTATTCTTTCCGTCCGATCCATCATAGAGTTCATACTAGAATAACACCTTAAGATACATATCAACCAAGACCCTAATGTCACCTAGATACTCCATTGTCACCTCAAGTATCCGTGGGCATGATTATATGATATGCATCACACAATCTCAGAATCATCTATTCAACCAACACATAGAACTTCAAAGAGTGCCCCGAAGTTTCTACCAGAGAGTCAAAACGTGTGCCAACCCCTATGCATAGTTCCCCAATGTCACGAACCCACAAGTTGATCACCAAAACATACATCAAGTACTCACATGAATCCACGTGTGCCAACCCATATGCATAGGTTCCCAATTGTCACAAACCCGCAAGTTGATCACAACAGATAGACACGTGCAAGACATACATCAAGTGTTGTCAAAGACTCAATCCGGTAAGATAACTCCAAAGGGGAAACTCAATTCATTACAAGAGGAAGAGGGGGAAGAACATCATAAGATCCAACTATAGTAGCAAAGCCCACGGTACATCGAGAGAAAGACATCTCAAGAACACAAGAGAGAGAGAGAGAGAGATCAAACACATAGCTACTGGTACATACCCTCAGCCCCGAGGGAGAACTACTCCCTCCTCGTCATGGAGATCGACAGGATGATGAAGATGGCCACCGGAGATGGATTCCCCCTCCGGCTGGGTGCCGGAACGGGCTCCAGATTGGTTTTTGGTGGCTACACAGGCTTGCCGCGGCAGAACTCCCGATCTAGGTTTCTTTATGGAGGTTTATGGATTTATAGGACCAGATGGCGGTGGAGTTGCGTCAAGTGGGCCCCTGAGGGGCCCACAAGCTTGGTTGGTGCGGCCTGGGGGGGGGGGGGGGGCGCCGACACGGCTTGTGGCTTCCTCAGGACCCCTCTCCGGTATCTTTTTCTTCCGGCATTTTTGATATTTTCCATAAAAAATCATCGCGAAAGAATTATTCCGTTTGCACTCCACCTAAAAAAGGGTCAAAAACACGGAAAGAACAGGAACTGGCACTTGGCACTGAATTAATAGGTTAGTCCCAAAAAAGATATAAAAGGCATATAAAACATCCAAAGTTTGACAAGATAACAACATGAAACCATAAAAAAATTATAGATACGTTGGAGACGTATCAAGCATCCCCAAGTTTAACTCCTCCTCATCCTCGAGTGGGGAAGTGATAAAGAATGATTTTTTGATGCTTTCATGCTACCTAGCATAGATGTCCTTTGTAACTCCTCTTATGTGATATGAATGTTCAGATCCGTTAGTTTCAAAACAATAGTTTGCTATTGATGTGGAGACAATAATACTTCAAAAAAACTAGCAAGGTAATCATGAACTTTGAAAATAACAAGGCCAAAAGAAAGTTATCCCTACAAAATCATATAGTCTGGCTATGCTCTATGATCCTTGCACAACGAATTTAAATCATGCACAACCCCGGTATTGGCCAAGTAATTGTTTTCACACCTTTACTTTCTCAAAAAAATTCGACTCTCATGCAATACATGAGCATGAGCCATGGTTTTAGCACTATAAGTGGTGTGGAGTGTGGTGGAGGTTGCAAGGTAAACAAGGAGAAGATGGTCACATTGACTAGGCATATCAATCAGCTATGGAGATGCTCATCAATAGATATCAACGTGAATGAGCAGGCATTGCCATACAAATGATGCACTAGAGCTAAGAGTATGTGAAAGCTCTTAAAGAAAACTAGTGGGTGTGCATCCAACTTGCTTGCTCACGAAGGCCTAAGGCAATTTTGAGGAAGCCTATCATTGGAATATACAAGCCAAGTTATATAATGAAAATTTCCCACTAGCTATATGGTGGTGACAAAACGAGAGACTCTAAATCATGAAGATCATGGTACTTAATAAGCACAAGTGTGGAAGGGTGGTAGCATTGTCCCTTCTCTCTTTTTCTCTCATTTTTTTGGTGGGCTCTTTGGCCTTTTTTTTGGTGGGCATCTTTGGCCTCTTTTATTTCCTCACATGGGACAATGCTCCATCAATGATGATCATCACACTTACAGCTCAAAACTTAGAACAATGACGACTCTATATGAAATGCGTTCGGTAGTGTACCGTGACAATGATCTAGCATGGCATAGACATCTATGGGAACATCACGCTAGCTATCTTATGATCATGTTATGACAATGTAGAAGTGGTGGCACATGTCATGGTGGTAGTAGTATGGCAATATATCTCTAAATAGCTTTGAAAAAGCCATAGTAGGTAGGTATGATGGCTGTTTTGAGGGAGGCGATATGGGTGGTTTTGTGCACCGGCGAAAGTTGCACGACACTAAAGAAGATAGTGATGGTGGAAGGTGAAAGTGCATCTAAACCATGGACTCAACATTAGTCATGAAGAACTAATATACTTGTTGCAAAAGTTTTAGTAGTAATCGAAACAGAGCATTCAACACATACTCCTAGGGGAAGTGTTGGTAGGTATAAACCACCGCGTGATCCCGACCACTACACAAAGGATGAGAATCAATAAACTAATCATGCTCAAACTTCATCACATAGCGGTTCACCATATGTGCATGCTACGGGAATCACTAACTTCGACACAAGTATATCTAGATTCACAACACCATACTAACATAACTTAAATATTACCACAACCACATCTCAAAACTAATTGAGAGGAATCAAGCTTCTCTTTCTACTCAATGCACATGAAGATGGAATTTTTGGTAACCCTCTGGATAAATACCACTTTTGGGACTACTTTCATAGCATAAGCCAACTAGCAAGCCACGCACCGCTGTGCTCTAAAAGATATAAGTGAAGCACACAAAGGAAAATCAACTAGCTCTAAAGATATAAGTGAAGCACAATGAGCATTCTAGCAAAATCACGATGAGTGCATGTCTCTCTCTCTCAAAACATTGTGCAACAAGGATGATTGTGACACAAAAAAAAGACTCGTACGATACAAGACGCTCCAAGCAAAACACATAACATGTGGTGAATAAAAATATAGCCCCAAGTAACGTTACCGATGGATCGAAGACGAAAGAGGGGATGCCTTCCCGGGGCATCCCCAAGCTTAGGCTTTTACGCCATCCTTGAATCAACTTGGGGTGCCTTGGGCATCCCCAAGCTTGAGCTATTGCCACTCTTTATCTTATTGTCCATAAGAACTTCACCCAAAACTTGAAAACTTCACAACACGAAACTTAAACAGAAACTCGTGATAACATTAGTATAAGAAAGCAAACCACCACTTCCTTAGGTACTGTAGCAAACTTAAATTCTACTTATGTTGGTGTTGGGTTGCTGTATTTTCAATTTTCCATGGCTAGTACCCTCCGATACTATCCATAGTTTCATCAAAATAAGCAACCAACTCAACAAAAACAGAATCTGTTAACAGCAGACCAGTCTGTAGCAATATATATACTTCGTATACTTCTGGTACTTCAACAAATCTGAAAACATATGACAGTATGAAGAAATTGCATAGAAATCAGAAGAAAGAATCAACTCAAAAGCTCTTACAGAATAAAAACGAAAATGCTTTTCGTGAGCAAAAAGTTTCTGTCTTTTTCCAGCATGATCAAACAATCATCACCAAGACTAATCATAACGGTTTTGCTTGGCACAAACACAAAAAGAAACACAAAATACACAATCATAACAGAATTATGATGGTGTGGAGAAAACAAAACAGGAAGCAAAAAGCAAAAAAAAATATATTCATCGGGTTGCCTCCAAACAAGCGCTATCGTTTTACGCCCTTAGCTAGGCATTGATTTCAATGATGCTCACATAAAAGGTAAGGATTGAAACATAACGAGAGCATCATGGAGCAAATGGCTAGCACATTTAAGTCTAACCCACTTCCTATTCATAGGGATATTGTGACCAAACAATTCATTGGAGCAAGAATCAACTAGCATAGGAAGATAAAACAAGCATAGCTTCAAAAATTTCAACATATGGAGAGGAAGCTTGATACTATTGCAATAAGTAGAAGCATATGATCCTCTCTCATAGTAATTTTCAGTAGCATCATGAATGAATTCAACAATATAACCAGCACCTAAGGCTTTCTTTTCATGATGTACAAGCATAGGAATTTTACTACTCTCCACATAAGGAACTCTATTCTCAAGAATAGTAGTGGGAGTATCGTAAAAGACTTGATCACTACAAATTGTGTCCACACCGAAAAAACAAGGTTTAGCAAAGGGGTTTTCGAAAGTATGACAAGTTTTGTCACCCCTCTTCTTCAAAGCATAAGTATCCTCAGAATAATCATCATCGATAGGGGGCATGCTTTCATCAAAATGATTTTGATCATTCAAAGTGGAAGAACTAAAAAGATCATCTTCATCAAATATAGCATCCCCAAGCTTGTGGCTTTGAATATCATTAGCATCATGGGTATTCAAAGAATTCATGCTAAGAACAGTGTAATCATGCTCATCATTCACATATTCTATGCCAAGCATTCTATGTAATTCTTCTTTCAGCACTTGAGCACAATTTTCCTTCCCATCATGCTCACGAAAGACATTGAAAAGATGGAGCATATGAGGCATCCTCAATTCCATTTTTGTAGTTTTCTAGCGATAGAACAAGAATCAAAAAGATTCGATTGCAAGTTCTAAAGATATACCTTCAAGCGCTAACCTCCGTGGAAACGACGCCAGAAAAGAGCTTGATGTCTACTACCCAACCTTCTCCTTGTAGACTTTGTTGGGCCTCCAAGTGCAGAGGTTTGTAGGACAGTAGCAATTTTCCCTCAAGTGGGCGACCTAAGGTTTATCAATCCGTGGGAGGCATAGGATGAAGATGGTCTCTCTCAAGCAACCCTGCAACCAAATAACAAAGAGTCTCTTGTGTCCCCAACACGCCCAATACAATGGTAAATTGAATAGGTGCACTAGTTCGGCGAAGAGATGGTGATACAAGTGCAATATGGATGGTAGATATAGGTTTTTGTAATATGAAATTACAAAAACAGCAAGGTAACTAGTAACAAAAGTGAGCACGAACGGTATTGCAATGCGTGGAAACAAGGCCTAGTGTTCATACTTTCACTAGTGCAGTTCTCTCAACAATGATAACATAATTGGATCATATAACTAGCCCTCAACATGCAACAAAGAGTCACTCCAAAGTCACTAATAGCGGAGAACAAACAAAGAGATTATTGTCGGGTACAAAACCACCACAAAGTTATTCTTTCTGATCAATCTATTCAAGAGTACGTTCTAAATAACACGAAGCTATTCTTTTGTTCGATCCATCATAGAGTTCATACTAGAATAACTCCTTAAGTTACATATCAACCAAGACCCTAATGTCACCCAGCTACTCCATTGTCACCTCAAGTATCCGTGGGCATGATTATATGATATGCATCACACAATCTCAGAATCATCTATTCAACCAACACATAGAACTTCAAAGAGTGCCTCGAAGTTTCTACCAGAGAGTCAAAACGTGTGCCAACCCCTATGCATAGGTCCCCAATGTCACGAACCCGCAAGTTGATCACCACAACATACATCAAGTACTCACATGAATCCACGTGTGCCAACCCATATGCATAGGTTCCCAATTGTCACAAACCCGCAAGTTCATCACAACAGATACACGTGCAAGACATACATCAAGTGTTCTCAAAGACTCAATCCGATAAGATAACTCCAAAGGGGAAACTCAATTCATTACAAGAGGAAGAGGGGGAAGAACATCATAAGATCCAACTATAGTAGCAAAGCCCACGGTACATCGAGATAAAGACATCTCAAGAACAGAAGAGAGAGAGAGAGATCAAACACATAGCTACTGGTACATACCCTCAGCCCCGAGGGAGAACTACTCCCTCCTCGTTATGGGGATCGCCGGGATGATGAAGATGGCCACCGGAGATGGATCCCCGCTCCGGCTGGGTGCCGTAATGGGCTCGAGATTGGTATTTGGTGGCTACACAGGCTTGTGGCAGCGGAACTCCCGATCTAGGTTTCTTTATGGAGGTTTCTGGATTTATAGGACCAGTTGGCGGTGGAGTTGCGTCAATTGGGCCCCTGAGGGGCCCACAAGCTTGGTTGGTGCGGCCTGGGGGGGGGGGGGCGCCGACAGGGCTTGTGGCTTCCTCGGGACCCCTCTTCGGTATCTTTTTCTTCCGGTATTTTTGATATTTTCCATGAAAAACCATCGCGAAAGAATTATTCCGTTTGGAGTCTGCCTGAAAAAGGGTCAAAAACACGGAAAGAACAGGAACTGGCACTTGGCACTGAATTAATAGGTTACTCCCAAAAAAGATATAAAAGGCATATAAAATATCCAAAGTTTGACAAGATAACAACATGAAACCATCAAAAATTATAGATACGTTGGAGATGTATCAGTGATGCACTGTGATATGTATGGGATTCGACACCTAGTCGTATGCCCTTAGTAGCTCTCTATACACAGAAATGCCCCTTTGTGATTCCACCAAGCCTTGGTAGTTCGCTACTGCTCCGGACACATTGGTTGACCGGCATGTATCCTTCTTAGCTGCTGTGTCTGTCCCTACGGGGAAATGTCACGCGATGTAATGGAGTCCATGTAGCTTGCTACGACTCGTCTACACTAGCTGTTGACCGACACCTTCTTTGCTTGGTTATGTATGTGTGTCTCTGTACAGTCGAGCCACTTGAGTTTATGACTAGATATGTCGACCCGGGTTCTTTGACATTGGAATGCTAGCGACACTAATGCATATGTGAGTCAAAAGGCGCAAAGGGTCCCGGCTAAGGTAAGATGGCAGCCGTGGGGATAAGCGTGCGTGAGACCACAAAGGGAGGCAATGTGTTACAGGCTGGATTCCTATGACTTAGGATCGGGGTCCCAACATAAACCTAAAACAAAGTCCATAGATATATGCTCCCAAGGAACACTAGGTACAGGCAAAGGCATATATAAACCATGAGGATTGAGTCATGACTTAGCTTTTTGACATGTCGTGCACGGAGCAACAAAACGCTCAACATCCCTCCTTGGCCAAAAGAAATGTGTAGCAAGTACTTCCTCCGTCTTCTTTACGCCAAAGTGTCCCATCATTCCTCCTCCATGCACCTCCTGTAACAACAAAAGACGAAGGGAGCTAGTTGGAATGCATAGCTTGTTAGCACGAAACACAAATCCATCATTAATGATGAACTTGTTCCATGTTCTCCCTTCTTTACAATTCTCCAACACATCTTTGTAATCAGCACCATGCACATATTGATCTTTGATGGTCTCCAAACCAAATATTTTAAAGTCAAGTTGTGAAAGTGTCGGGGATATACCCCGCAGTGTAACCCGCCTTGAAGTATGGCCCGCCAAGGACTTGGCGACTCACCAACGACTCATACTTGACCCCACAGGCGACTTAGATAAATGACGAAGGCCCAAGGCCCGACGTGCACCCTGGCATAAGGCGGCTCATAGAGAGGCCAAGAGGGCCGACTCACAATAGAAGTCCCAAGAAGAGGAGAGACTCCCTCACAAAGGAAACAAGATCCGTATTAGGATTCAAGAGAGACTAGTCGTATTCCTACTCCTAGTAGGACTCTACATGTAAACCTACCCCTTCCACCTATATAAGGAGGGGTAAGGCGCCCCAAGAGACACGAGATTCACAACTTAGGTCTAGACAAGACAAATCATGAGATAGACAGATTAGACACCCACGAGATTAGAGGTGGCGAGTGTGCACCCTTGTAATCGAGATGATCGTCTTCATCAATGAAACACAAGTAGGACGTAGGCTTTTACCTCCATCGGAGGGGCCGAACCTGGGTAAACTCGCGTCTCTCGATTCCGACCAACCCCTCTCAAGCCGCCACATGGTGCGATGGCCTCACACCTAAGTCCTTGCACGAGGACATATGCTGTGACAAAACCACGACATTTGGCGCCCACCATGGGGCAGATCGTACCGTGGTATTGTGTTCTTGGAGGGAATTTATTTTTCAGGGATTAAGAAAGCTCACGATTTCAAGATGAAGAAAAACTGCTTCCAACGGATTTACATCAACCACGTGTTCATTGATGGGTATAGGAATTTTAGCAGTGGCGTATATCGGGAGCAAAGAAAATTTCTCTCGTGACGACCAAAAAATCATCAGACAATCGATTAGATCGGACCTTCCTTGAGTTTTCAGATTTGTTGAAGCCGACAAAGAGCATTGTTTCTCGATTGCAGCTCCTGGGATCATTTAGGTATTCTGCTACTCAAGACTGATTATAATCTGACGTGAATTAAACCTAGTGAAGGCGCTCAATTTGGTGGCCGCTGACCGCACGTATGTACGAGACGCGGGGGAGTTTATCTGCTCCATGGGTGATCACCTGAGTTACAAGCTGCTGGATCAAATCCCGAGGCGTGAAGGAAAAGAAGTACTATCTACAATCACGAACCCGAGGCAAAAAATCTATAGTGCCTGTCACGTCACCAACTAAAGTGGATGCCTCTCCCGGAAAAGATCCTATCGGAGTGCCTACGTTCTATTGCCAACAACTTTTGCACAGAAAGGTGTTCTGATTCATCGGCTCTCCAACCATCACATCCAAAATTATTCAAGATCAAGGGGTTTTTATTCATCGAGTTTTCCGTGTGCTGTGCTCATTCCGAGCTGGCCTCGCAGTCACGGCCTCGCCACAGATGGCCTGCTTCTACAATCAAGTTCTAGCTCCGATCCGGCCTATGCACTCTCCACTCCACCGCAGCCTCGACTCGCCGGCCTCACCACGGCCGCGTCCGATCCGTTGGACTGTAGCTCTGTCTTTGCCGCGAACTGATGCTGCTGGCTATGCCTATAGGGATTTCCTTGGCAAATATGCAAAGGATTCCCCTGCGGCCTTGGAGCCTTGCGTTTGTGCTCCCTTGAAGAGGAAAGGGTGATGTAGCACAGCGGCGGTAAGTATTTCCTCAGTTTGAGAACCAAGGTATCAATCTAGTAGATGGATCGCATCAAGTCACAAGTACCTGCACAAACACAAAGAGCTTGCACCCAACGCTATGAAGGGGTTGTCAATCCCTTATAGATTGTTTGCAAAGTGAGAACTGAAAGCAAAAAGAAAACAAAGCAAAGTAAAAGTAAAAGCGTAGATGATAGTTGTGAATAGACCCGGGGGCCGTAGTGTTCACTAGTGGCTTCTCTCATGAAAGCAAGTAGACGGTGGATGAACGAATTACTATCGAGCAATTGATAGAACCGCGCAAAGTCATGACGTTATCTATGACAATGATCATACATATGGGCATCATGTCCAAAACAAGTAGACCGATACTTTCTGCATCTACTACTATTACTCCACACGTCGACCGCTATCCAGCATGCATCTAGTGTATTGAGTTCATAAGAACAGAGTAACTCCTTAAGCAAGATGACATGATGTAGATGGACAATCTCAAATCTATGATGAAAGCCCATCTTGTTACCCTTGATGGCAACAACATGATGCGTGCCTTGCTGACCCTTCTGTCACCGGGAAAGGTCACCGCACGGTATGAACCCAAAACCAAGCACTTCTCCAATTGCAAGAATCATAGATCTAGTTGGCCAAAAAAAACCCAAGACTCGGAGAGACTTACAAGGATACCAAATCACGCATATAAGAAATCAACAAAGACTCAATTATAATTCATAGATAATCTGATCACAAATCCACAATTCATCGTATCTCGACAAACACACTGCCAAAGAGGATTACATCGGATAGATCTACATGAAGATCATGGAGAACTTTGTATTGAAGATCCAAGAGAGAGAATAAGCCATCTAGCTACTAACTACGGACCCGTAGGTCTGAAGTAGACTACTCACGAGTCATTGGAGAGGCAATGATGTTGATGTAGAAGCCCTCTAGCTCCAAAGTCCCCTCCGGTAGGGCACCGAGAAGGGTCTCCAGATGAGATCTCGCAGAAACGGAAGCTTGTGGTGGCGGAAAAGTGGTTTCGTGGACGCCTTGATTTTTCTGGGATTTGAGGGAATATATAGGCCAAAGAGCTAGGGCAGGGGAGCTCCACGGAGGCCACAAGCCTGGTAGCCGCGGCCCCCCTGGCCGCGGCTACATGGCTTGTGGGCTCCCTGTGGGCCTCCTGCCTTGGCCCCCAAGTCCCCCGATCTTCTTCTGTTCTGGAAAAATTTATTTCGGGGATTTTATTCCGTTTGGACTCCGTTCCAAAATGAGATGTGAAAAGAGTCAAAAACACAGAAAAACAGGAACTGGCACTTGCCACTGAATTAATAAGTTAGTCCCAAAAAAGATATAAAAGGTATATAAAACATCCAAAGTTGACAAGATAACAACATGAAACCATCAAAAATTATAGATATGTTTGAGACGTATCAAGCATCCCCAAGCTTAACTCCTGCTCGTCCTCGAGTAGGGAAGTGATAAAGAATGAATTTTTGATGCTTTCATGCTACCTAGTATAGATGTCCTTTTTAACTCCTCTTATGTGACATGAATGTTCAGATCCGTTAGATTCAAAACAATAGTTTGCTATTGAC
The DNA here is from genome assembly GCF_904849725.1 of Hordeum vulgare subsp. vulgare. Classification (NCBI taxonomy): domain Eukaryota; kingdom Viridiplantae; phylum Streptophyta; class Magnoliopsida; order Poales; family Poaceae; genus Hordeum; species Hordeum vulgare. Next base: position 188,362,713 of record NC_058518.1, on the reverse strand, counting down.
GTGGAGACAATAATACTTCAAGCAAACTAGAAAGGTAATCATGAACTTTCAAAATAACAAGGCCAAAAGAAAGTTATCCCTACAAAATCATATAGTCTGGCTATGCTCTATCATCCTATCACAACGAATTTAAATCATGCACAACCTCGATATTATCTTAGTAATTGTTTTCACACCTTTACTTTCTCAAACCTTTTCAACTCTCACGCAATACATGAGAGTGAGCCATGGTTTTAGCACTATAAGTGGAATGGAGTGTGGTGGAGGTTGCAAGGCAAACAAGGAGAAGATGGTCACATCGACTAGGCATATCAATGAGCTATGGAAATGCTCATCAATAGATATCAATGTGAATGAGTAGGGATTGCCATACAAATGATGCACTAGAGCTAAGAGTATGTGAAAGCTCTTAAAGAAAACTAGTGGGTGTGCATCCAACTTGCTTGCTCACGAAGACCTAAGGCAATTTTGAGGAAGCCCATCATTGGAATATACAAGCCAAGTTATATAATGAAAATTTCCCACTAGCTATATGGTGGTGACAAAACTAGAGACTCTCAATCATGAAGATCATGGTCCTTAATAAGCACAAGTGTGGAAAGATAGTAGCATTGTCCCTTCTCTCTTTTTCTCTCGTTTTTCTGGTGGGCTCTTTGGCCTCTTTTTTTGTTTTTTATTTATTTTTATTTTTGTGGGCATCTTTGGCCTATTTTTGTAAATGGGATTCGCTGGCGTCTTGTATTTCCTCACATGGGACAATGATCCATCAATGATGATCATCACACTTACAATTCAAAACTTAGAGCAATGATGACTCTATATGAAATGCCTTCGGTAGTGCACCGTGACAATGATCTAGCATGGCATAGACATCAATGGAAACATCATGCTAGCTATCTTATGACCATGCCATGGCAATGTAGTAGTGGTGGCACATGTCATGGTGGTAGTTGCATGGCAATATATCTCGGAATGGCTTTGAAAAAGCCATAGTAGGTAGGTATGGTGGCTGTTTTGAGGGAGGCTAATGGTGGGTTTTATGCACCGGCGAAAGTTTCATGGCACTAAAGAAGATAGTGATGGTGGAAGGTGAAGGTGCATCTAAACCATGGACTCAACATTAGTCATGAAGAACTCATATACTTGTTGCAAAAGTTTTAGTAGTAATCGAAACAAAGCATTCAACACATACTCCTAGGGGAAGGGTTGGTAGGTATAAACCATCACGCGATCCCGACAGCTACACAAAGGATGACAATCAATAAACTAATCATGCTCAGACTTCATCACATAGAGGTTCACCATACGTGCATGCTACGGGAATCACTAACTTCAACACAAGTATTTCTAGATCCACAACACCTTACTAGTATAATTTCAATATTACCACAACGACAACTCAAAACTAATTGAGATAAATCAAACTTCTCTAACTACTCAATGCACATGAAGGTGGAAGTTTTCATATCCCTTTGGATAACTACCCCTTTTGAGACTACTTTCATTGAATAGATCAACTACCACGCCATGCACTGCCGTGCTCCAAAAGATGGAAGTGAAGCACATAGAGCAAAATCAACTAGCTCAAAAGATATAAGTGAAACACATGTGAGCTGAATTGCCTAACTAAAAGATATAAGTGAAGCTCGACAAAATCATGGTGAGTGCGTGTCTCTCTCTCTCTAGGTGTGCAGCAAGGAATATTGTGACAAAAAAAAGACTCCTACGATACAAGACGCTCCAAGCAAAACACATAACATGTGGTGAATAAAAATATAGACCCAAGTAACGTTACCGATGGATTGAAGATGAAAGAGGGGATGCCTTCCCGGGGCATCCCCAAGCTTAGGCTTTTTCGGCATCCTTGACTCAACTTGGGGTGCCTTGGGCATCCCCAAGCTTGAGATCTTGCCACTCTTTATCTCTTTGTCCATAAGAACTTCACCCAAAACTTGAAAACTTCACAACACGAAACTTAAACAGAAACTCGTGATATCATTAGTATAAGAAAGCAAATAACCACTTCCTTAGGTACTATAGCAAACTTAAATTCTACTTATGTTGATGTTGGGTTACTGTATTTTCAATCTTCCATGGCTAATACCCCCCGATACTATCCATAGTTTCATCAAAATAATCAACCAACTCAAAAAAAACAGAATCTGTTAACAACAGACCAGTATGTAGCAATATGTATACTTCGTATACTTTTGGTACTTCAAAAATTCTGAACAATTACGACAGTCTGAAGAATTTGCGAAGCAATCAGCAGCAAAAAGAATCAACTCAAAATCTCTCACAAAAAAAAATGAAAATGCTTTTCGTGAGCAGAAAGTTTCTGTCTTTTCCAGCAATGAAAATTCTTTTCGTGAGCAGAAAGTTTGTGTCTTTTCCAGCATGATCAAACGATCATCCCCAAGGCTAATCATAATGGTTTCACTTGGCACAAACGCAAAAGAAACACAAAAAACAAAATCATAAAAGAATTATGAAAGTGTGGAAAAGACAAAACAGAAAGAAAAAGGATAGATTCGTTGGGTTGCCTCCCAACAAGCGCTATTGTTTAATGCCCTTAGCTAGGCATTGATAATTCAATGATGCTCACACAAAATACAAGAATTGAAGCACAACGAGAGCATCATAAAGCATGTGAAAATCACATCTAAGTCTAACATACTTCCTATGCATAGGCATTTTAAAGGAAAACAGATTGTCAAGACAACCAATAGTTACCATATGCAAGGAAGAAGAAAGAGACAATAGCAATCTCAACATAACGAGAGGTGATTTAGTGATATGAAAGTTTCTACCACCATATTTTACTCTCTCATAATAATTACATGTATGATCATATTCGAATTCAACAATGTAACTATCACATAGGATATTCTTTTCAGGATCCACATGCATGCAAAGTTGACGCTCTTCAAAAATAGTGGGATTATCATCAAGTAAAGTCATGACTTTTCCAAACCCACTTTCAATAATATTGTAAATATCATATTCATCATGAGGTTTAAACAAAATTTCAAGATCATAAGAAAAATCATCACCCCATTCATGATCATTGCAACAAGTAGAGGACATAGCAAAACTAGCATCCCCAAGCTTATACTTTGCATATTTTTAGCATGATTGACACTAATAGGATTTATAGTGAAACCATTGCAATCATGGTTTTCATTCAAGGAGCCCTCGTGAATCACTTCATAAATTTCTTCATCATGATTTTTAGATTCACGCATCTCAAGCAAAACCCCATAGAGAAAGTCAAGTGCACTCAATTCACTAGCAATTGGTTCCACATAAGTGGATCTCTTAAGGAGATTAGCAAGTGGATGAGGATCCATATGACTAGATTTTCAGCAAGCGAAGATGCAAGTATATTGAAGGCAAATGGCACACAAGCGAACAGAAAGCAAGCGAGAGAAAAGGGCGAACGAAAAAGGCGAATGAAAAGGTGAACGAGAAAGGCAAATTGGTGAAGTGGGGGAGAGGAAAACGAGAGGCAACTGGCAAACAAAGTAAATGCAAGAGATGATTTTGTGACACTTACTTGGATAGATCTTGACTTGATCTCCCCGGCAACGGCGTCAGAAATCCTTCTGCTGCTGGCTACGCCTATAGGCATTTCCTTGGCAAATATGCAAAGGATTCCCCCGCGGCCTTGGAGCCTTGCGTTGGTGTTCGCTTGAAGAGGAAAGGGTGATGTAGCACAGCGGCGGTAAGTATTTCCCTCAGTTTGAGAACCAAGGTATCAATCCAGTAGGAGGATCGCGTCAAGTCACAAGTACCTGCACAAACACAAAGAGCTTGCACCCAACACTATGAAGGGGTTGTCAATCCCTTATAGATTGTTTGCAAAGTGAGAACTGAATGCAAAAAGCAAACAAAGCAAAGTAAAAGTTATAGCGTAGATGATAGTTGTGAATAGACCCGGGGGCCACTAGTGGCATCTCTCATGAAAGCAAGTAGACGGTGGGTGAACGAATTACTGTCGAGCAATTGATAGAACCGCGCAAAGTCATGACGTTATCTATGGCAATGATCATACATATAGGCATCACGTCCAAAACAAGTAGACCAATATTTTCTCCATCTACTACTATTACTCCACACATCGACCGCTATTCAGCATGCATCTAGTGTATTGAGTTCATAAGAACAGAGTAACGCCTTAAGCAAGATGACATGATGTAGATGGACAATCTCAAATCTATGACGAAAGCCCATCTTGTTACCCTTGATGGCAACAACATGATGCGTGCCTTGCTGCCCCTTCTGTCACTGGGAAAGGTCACCGCACGGTATGAACCAAAAACCAAGCACTTCTCCCATTGCAAGAATCATAGATCTAGTTGGCCAAACAAAACCCAAGACTTGGAGAGATTTACAAGGATATCAAATCATGCATATAAGAAATCAGCAAAGACTCAAATATAATTCATAGATAATCTGATCACAAATCCACAATTCATCGGATCTCGACAAACACACCGCCAAAGAGGATTACATCGGATAGATCTCCTTGAAGATCATGGAGAACTTTGTATTGAAGATCCAAGAGAGAGAAGAAGCCATCTAGCTACTAACTACGGACCCGTAGGTCTGAAGTAGACTACTCACGAGTCATTGGAGAGGCAATGATGATGATGTAGAAGACCTCCAGCTCCAAAGTCTCCTCCGGCAGGGCACCGGGAAGGGTCTCCAGATGAGATCTCGCGGAAACGGAAGCTTGCGGCGGCGGAAAAGTGGTTTCGTGGACGCCGTGATTTTTTCTGGGATTTTAGGGAATATATAGGCCAAAGAGCTAGGGCACGGGAGCTCCACGGAGGCCACAAGCCTGGTAGCCGGGCCCCCCTGGCCGCGGCTACAGGGCTTGTGGGCTCCCTGTGGGCCTCCTGCCTTGACCCTCAAGTCCCCCGATCTTCTTCTATTCTGGAAAAATTTATTTTGGGGATTTTATTCCGTTTGGACTCCGTTCCAAAATCAGATATGAAAAGAGTCAAAAACACAGAAAAACAGGAACTGGCACTTGGCACTGAATTAATAAGTTAGTCCCAAAAATATATAAAAGGTATATAAAACATCCAAAGTTGACAAGATAACATCATGAAACCATAAAAAATTATAGATATGTGACAGCCCGATGCCGACGTTCCAGAAGATTCCCCTTCTATTCCGTTTTCGTCGTGTTTTTATTTTCTTTTGTCGTATCATCATCGCATCATGCGCATCATCAACATTGCATCGGCATCTCCATTGCCACCAGTTTTAAAAACTTGCATCCGTTGTTAGTTGCCGGTTCTCGTCGTTGTCCGTTCTGAGTCCGACCGCACACGCACGCGCCCGCGGCATCGTCAAAACCCTGTTTTAAAAGTGTGTTAAAAACTTTCTCTGATCGGGGTGAAACTTGACATGCGGTCGTGATTAGTTGTAGGTAGGCTGCCTGTCAAATTTCGTCGCGATCGGAATCGTCTGGTACCCGAACGGTTGACCGTAGCGGCACCGTATCCGGTCTATCGTCGGACGTGTTTCGGTGTTTTAAATCATGTTGCCACGCCACGCTATTTCTCTCTCACCCCTACATAGCCCATCTACACAGGTCAGTAGTGCCACCTAGCCAATTCCTCCGTTCGTGGTCATCAGATCGCGATCGGTCGGACGAGATCCACCCCACCTTAGACCAAACCTATTTAAACTCGACCCCATGGAGAGGTCTCTCTCACTTCCCTAGGGTTCCCCCTAGTCATTTTTGCAGCCACACCCCTAGAAAACCCCACCTGCTAGCCCACACCCTTCAAATCCCACAACCCTAAGCTCCATAGCCTTCTCAGCCTTCGGATCTGAGATCTGGGGCTCAGATTCGCCCAAATCCCCACCTACCGGACATGTCCGCGGCCAAACCGGACACGTTCGGGTGTCCGCAGTGCGAGCGATCCTTCCCGAGCATCAGCCCGGAGCCGCAACCCAGGGCTTTCACTTCTTGAGGTCGCCACCTCCTCGGGCCCTCACTGCGCCTCCCCGTCGAAGTTCGCCGGCCGCCACCGGAACCTCGCCGAACCACCAGGCCGAGCCCCGTGCCCCCTGCTCCTTCTTCCTTCCCTCTCTTCTCTCTCTGACGTTTTCTCCCTCTCTCTGTCCCACACGGGAATCCATGGCCGCCGGCCCCAACCTGCGCTCATCGCCGGCGAGCCTCGTCTCAAGTCCAGTCCAGCCGGGATCCGGCCTTCCCCACCGCCGCGAAGGCCTCGCCTGGCCTGCCTGTTGGGACTCCTCCCCGTCCGCGTGCAGTGAGGCTGCAGCACCGCCAGGCCTCGTGCCCTCGGGCACGGGAGGAGGCGATGAGCGCTCTCACTCGCTCTGCCGCTTGAGGCCGCGTGGGCCTGCCGCACCGCCCAGGCCAGGCCAGCCTCGTCCGCCCCGAGCCGTGCCGCCTCGCCTCTCCCTTGGCCCGTTGACCTGCTTCAACCACCGGCCCAGCTCCTCCTCCCTCCTGGTCGGCCCTCTATGTTTTTTTTGCCTTGGCGCTAGATAGTGATCCATGCTGGTTTCGGCCGGTTAGTTATTTAGGTGATTTTCGGAATTATATATATTCTAGAAATTAGACGTAATTTAATATGCCCGTAGTTTCTATTCCGTGTGTCGGAATGAGGAGTGTAGCATATGTATTTGGTGTAGTTTTGCGTGTAGAATCCAATTATAAAACCTGCATATTTGTTTGATGTGGTTTGCCGTGCCAAATGCATAGATTAATGTGCTGTTCCAATAGGATTCGTCCCGTATTTAATTTTCGCGCATGCCCGGATTGCTCGAATGCCTTAGATAAAATGCCCATGTTTTAGGAACCACTTTTCCATGTATTTTAGAATAGACGTTGGTATTTTTGCGTATAGGGATTGCCTCTAGTTTATTTTTCCGTGTATAGGTTATTCTCTCGCATTTACGTATGACAATATTTTTGTGTTGCAACCCCACATATTTTATATGTTTTTGGGGTAGAAAAATCCATGGGATTTTTCTGTGTATTTAGTTTTAACTTTTGAGCGAGTTAGTTCACTTGATATTTTGCCATGTTGCCCTCTTGTCTTTTTCGTAGGATTTATTCCGTGCTTCGTTTGAAGGAGGTGTCAACTAGGGAGTTGTTCTTTGATGTTTACTCTAGCCCCTGGTATTTTTGGTTGCAATAGAAATGCATGTTTAGGTGTGGTTTGGTTGCTCTCAGGTTGCTAGAAATAGTGCTGATTTGGAGGTGCTGAAATATTTCTAAGTCTGAGATGTGTTATATTTTGTTGCTGTCTTGTCTTGCTTGTATCTTGTGATGTGTAGCTCTTTTGAGGTTCGTGCAATGGAGCATGCTGTGAAGTTTCATGCCATTTGGAGTCCTGTAGCTTATGGTTTTGCTGCTGTCAATATGGCTTCAAATCGAAAACTGCACTTTCATGAAGTGTAATTTTCACTAAGTCTGAAACTGTGTGTGAGAAGCCATTTTGTGACTTCTTTTCCAAGTGTTCCTTGCTGCCATGCTAGTTGTTGTTAGTTGTTTGTTGTAGTGCTTCTTCCCCTCTTTCGTGTCATGCCTTGGTTGATTATATCGGAGTTGTGTAGCTCGTAGTTGTGGGGTGTAGAAAATGCTATATGGCTGATTTTGGCAGATTGTAGTGATTTGTTGTTTTGCTCGTAGTTGTTGAACCGTAGCTCCGATTTGATCGTGTCCTATATGAAACTTGCTTCGAATCTTGTGTAGTTTCATTTTCTCTTGCTGGTTGTATGTTTTGAAGTGCTTGTGACCGTCGTTTCACACATATTGCATTCATGCCATCATATCTTGCGGTGTCCGTATCTTTTGATCCGTAGCTCCGTTGGAGATGATCTCTATGTGAAAATTGCTTGTCTCGACGCGTAGAATCACGTGAACCTATTTGTTTTGCTGTTTAACCACTAATTAAATGTGTTAGTTCAGATCTGGACATAATTGTAAATTAACATGTGAGGTCATCTCGGAGGTGCTATATGTCATTTCCGACCTCATTTAACATGCCTAGATAGGTAGTCTAATTATGCTTCACCTCTTGCCATGTTTAATAACATTTAATATTGCCGTGTACCTAATCGGGATAGAACTAAATAAATAAACGTGGAGTTTCGTCAATATGCAACTCGTTGCATATTGAACTTCACTTAATGTGTAGTGTTTGATTGTGTGAATTGTCATGCCGTGTCTTGCATTTGTTCAGCTGCTCATGCATCATATGTGTTGTGCATTGTGTGGTGAATATCTGTGTTGATGCTTGTTTCCGATTTTCTCCGTCTCGATAGAGTTCCGCAAGCGTGTCGGATTGTGAGGACCCGTACGACTACATCGGTTCGTCTGCTTCATGGAGGCATTCTTCTTCCAAGCGGGATCTCAGGCAAGATGACCATTTCCCCAGATACCATTACTATCATTGCCATGCTACTTTTATCGCTTCTATCGATTATGTCTCGTTACCTACGACATGTAAAATATGAGCCTCTCAACAATGCCATGAAAACCTTCAACCTGTTCGACCTAGCAAACCACTGATTGGCTATGTTACCGCTTGCTTAACCCTATGTTAGCGTTGCTAGTTGTAGGTGCAGTTGCTTCCATGTGACAACATGGGTTCCTTGTTATATCACCCTATTAAATGCTATTTAATTTAATGCACCTATATACTTGGTAAAAGGTGGAAGGCTCGGCCTTTCTAGCTTGGTGTTTTGTTCCACCTTTGCCCCCCTTAGTTTCGGCTACCGGTGTTATGTTCCATAATTGAGCGCTCCTAACACGATAGGGTTTGTTATGGGGACCCCCTTGATAATTCATTTTAGATTAAAGCTGGTCTGGCAAGGCTCAACATTGGTTCTACATTTGCCCAACATAATAATTCTGATAATACTGAAATGCATAGGGAGTTAGCGCTACCCGAGGAGTAATTCTACATAATACATGGGGGGGGCCAGTGCTGATGGTGTTGGTCCCAAAAGGGCAGACTGCGGGGCCACCACGGGCAACTCGAGGTTTGGTACCTGTATGCTTTTCCATTTGTCGTGTCCTGAGAACGAGATACGCGGCTCCTATCGGGTTCGTCGACACGTCGGGCAGCCTTGCTGGATTAGTTTTACCTTTGACAAGATATCTTGTGCATCGGGATTCTGGTGATGCTTTGGGTAATCTCAGAGTTGAGGTTTTCCACTAAGTAATTCGACGAGATCACGAGCTTTGTGATCGAGGATTTCTATGCGGCTTGTGGTAATTTGTGATGGACTAGTTGGAGCACCCATGCAGGGTTAAATCTTTTCGGAAAGCCGTGCCCGCGGTTATGTGGCAACATGGAAACTTTGTTTAACACTGGTTCTAGATAACTTGATGTTAACCTAATTAAAATATGCCAACTGTGTGCGTAACCGTGACTGTCTCTTTCGTGAGTTCGTTCTCCGATCGAGGACACGGTGGGGTTATGTGTGACGTAGGTAGGTGTTCAGGATCATTCATTTGATCATCAGTAGTTCACGTCCGTTATGCGTAGATCTTCCCCCTCTTATTTCTTGAACTCGTAAGTTAGCCAGCAAATATATGCTTAGTCGCTGCTGCAACCTCACCACCTAACCTTACCTCACCAATTAAGCTTTGATAGTCTTGATACCTTTGGAAATGAGATTGCTGAGTGCCATGTGTCTCACAGATTACAACAACACCAGTTGCAAGTACAGGTAAAGGTTATTGACGCGAGCTCGTTGATTGTTCATTTGGAGTTGCTTCTTCTTCTTCTTCTTCTTCTTCTTCATCGACCTAGGATGGGTTCCAGGCCGGCAGCCTGGGATAGCAAGGATGGACGTCGTTCTTGTTTTCTCGTTTGTTTTCGTCCGTAGACGGACCCGACTCTTCTTAATGATGATTATGTATTGTACTGCTGTGACTCTGATGTAGCTTGTGGCGAGTGTAAGCCAATTTTATATATATATCTCTACTTTTCAGTACATGTACTTGTAACGATATCCATTCTTGCGACACGACGAGATGCGCTTCTATCCCTGACAAGGCCTTCGTGCCAAATTGAGGATAGGGTCGCATCTTGGGCGTGACAAGTTGGTATCAGAGCAGTACCGACCTAGGAGCCCCCTTGATTGATCGAACTTGGCCGAGTCGACTCTAGTGAAAAACTACTTTGAGTCTAGTTATATATCGAAGAGTAGGATTCTTTTTTCTCCTCTTCTATGCTCTGGTGAGGGATCTTGACGTAATAATTTATTCTACTTCTCTTCTCACTCAAATTTGTTTAGGATCACGCTGATATTTTTTGAAATCTATATGACGCCGATGTGACGGAGTTCTGTCTTGGTGCCTCCTGTCTGACTTGATTTTCTTCCGGGGAGTTGAGCTCCAGGGGATTCTTGAGCACATCGTTATCATTCAGATTCCTGAGTATCTAAGAACGAAGGATGTTCGTAATTGCTTCAATACTAGTGGCGAGATAACCCCAATGTCCTCAGTACTGGTGCAGATTGTTCGGGAGTACTGCCATACTTTGTATCGTTGTGATCACGAGGGTCTGTTGTAGATGAAGGTCCGAGATTCTGGTTGTGTGTTGATAGATGTGATACAGGTGACGGGTTAGTATAGGGTTGTGTGAAATATTACTCCTTGTATCCGTGTACCAGATTGCATGACCAGAAATTTCGGGAATTCTTAAGTGGGAATTCAAGTAGTTACTTATAGGACATTCTTCCAACAAATGCATGATGTTATGTTGGGGTTCGACATCTAGTGGATTCGTTTGTTGACGGTCGACTTACAACGGTTCTCGTTGTTTCTTAAAGATTCGTTGTAGCTTGCTATGACTCAGGGACGCTTCGTATGTAGGGTGCACTGCCTTGCACTTGATGTCTACTGTAAGGTTCAAGCCCGTGCGATCCTGTCCACGAAAATATCGGACGAAATCTTTCTCATGAGTTTATTCTGGCTAATTGTAAGCCGCATCCTTTGTTTTGTTGAATATGGTAATTCAAGTTGCTTTGATGTCAAGTGGTGACTTCATATCTTTCCAAGAGCGGTTCTCATATTTCTATGGGAATGCTAATTAATTCTTTTGCTCAATCAAAGTGTCTTTTCAATTCTTGTCAACTGGAGTTGTTGTTCAATTCTTTTCCAACCGGTGTGCTTCTCTTCAAGTGGATTCAATGCTCTCCAATTTTTGCAAGATCATTCTCTCATTTTATTTCGGAGTTCATCTCATCTGTCCCAAATTCTCTTTGTTTTCCCCCCTCCCACCCTTTTCTTCAGTTATTCAATTTTCATCCAAGAGCTTTCTTTCTTGTGCTTCCGCTATCTTTTCTTCCATGTCTTATCTGGTGACTCATTGTGAAGATTCTCAGGAGATTCGTGTCATATTTGTTCATTCTTTTCATCCTTACCGGTGAATTTAATTCAGTTGTCCGTGGTCATCTTGTCCTTCTCATCCTTGTTAATTCTTTCCCATGTTGGAAATTCTTATCAGCCTATCTTGTTTATTCATTCCTCTCTTCTCTATCCGGAGCGTTGAAGATGTCTTAGAGTTTCTTGTTTTCAATTCTTTAGTTATTTTGAGGTGCTCAACCTCATCAAGTTTTCATTTCTACCGGTGCAGTATCTTTCTTGGTTAGTAATTGTTTCAACGGTGGTTTCTTTGAGTGGGCCCATAACCCACAGGTTCTTTCCCAGGATCTTATTTAAGCTTTTGTAATTTTTTCCCGGAGATCTCTAATTCTTTCGTCTATGACGTAAGTATGAATTTCATCAGTCTTATTCCTTCTTCAAGATCGTTGCAAATGTATTTTCGTCATTGGATCAATTTTTCCTTGTCCTTATTCCGGAGTGTCTCAGTTATTCTTGGTGGTGTTCTCCTCATCATTTTCAGTTTGGAAGACCGAAGGAGTGTTTCTCTCAATCTTGGTTCATTCTCTTGGAGATTCATCATTTTAGCTTTGTGCCATCATCTTAATTGTTGTCATTCATGAGTAATTCCTTTCTTGCTATCCGGTGCATTTCTGTGTTGTGTTCATTTCTCAATCCTCCGAAGGCCATCATTTCAGAAGATTCTTCGTTCTCAGCTTTCAGCTTTCATCCTCAATTCTTCTCAATTGTTGTCTCTTCGTTCGTCTCTCGATTATTCTGGTGTCTTGTTTAAGTTTTCTTCTATTAGGTGGATTATGATCTCTTCATTCTCATGTTTCTCCATTAATTCGTGGTGTTCCCATTTAATTGTGAATTCTTATCGGTGCTTTCTTCAATCATACTTCAAGTGGTGCTTATCTCTCTATCTCTTCAAGATTCATTTCAAGAAAAATAAGTTGTATGCTAGATCCGTTGCTTGTCATCAATTTACTTTATGAAGGATAGGCATAACATAATTATTATTCTTCTCCATAGTGGTTTCAATTCTTCTTCCGGAGTGGCTCATGATATCAATTCATTCTCAAAGTGTTCTTCAAGATTCTTATTGGAGAACCTCAAGTATCCTTTCTCTTGCATTTCTATGTGCAATTGTTCTTCCTTTATCCTTTGAGGTGGTATTATAGCATTCTTGTTAGTGTAGGAGTTTCGAAGAGATTTCCTTTCAAGAATGAGATAATTAAACCCACCAATTCTATGGTCATGAAATATTTTTCAACCCATGATTTCTTCATTGAGCTATCTTGGTTTGGATTTCACCTAAAGCTTTTCCTATGGATTGTTGCTATCTTGGTGCTTAATCCAAGTTCTCAATGTATCCTCTTGGTGTAAGAAATTGTTCATATCTTGTTTCTCCCAATCAATCCTTGTTTATGTTAGTGGCTGGTTGTCATTTCATTAGTTTGAAAGGTTTCCATATGCCCACTACTATCTTGTTCTTTTCGTTGTTGTTTTTCCAACAACTCTGTCCAATTCTTCTTGCAAGGATGCTTACCAAGTTCATTTGAGTTAGTAGTTGTCATTCTCTCTTCATTCTCTTCTTCCGTATGAGCTAGTTCCTATTTTTTTGTTCCGGAGGCTTTGTGATGTTGCTCTTTTGGGTCTATTATGTTGTTCTACCAAGATCGTGGTGCTCCCTTGTTCTATTTAGTTGTTTGTTATGAATTTTGTCTAATTCTACCATTTTATCGAATTTTTTGTCCCATTTTCCTACGGAAGTGCTGCCGAACTTTTTCCGTGAATTCTTGTTTCTTTCTCATATCACTCCTCATCGCTTTGCAACCTTCAAGGATCATTGTTTTCACTCGTTTGTCAAAGAACCGACTAAGTTTTTTTACCTCTTGTTCTTTCTCATCCCCTCCCCCTTCCATTCTTGGATCTCGGGGCAAGATCCTCTTGTAGTGTAGGAGAGTTGTGACAGCCCAATGCCGATGTTCCAGAAGATTCCCCTTCTATTCCGTTTTCGTCGTGTGTCTATTTTCTTTTGTCGCATCATCATCGCATCATGTGCATCATTAGCATTGCATCGGCATCTCCGTTGCCGCCAGTTTTCAAAACTTGCATCCATTGTTAGTTGCCGGTTCTCGTCGTTGTCCGTTCTAAATCCGATCGCACACGTACGCGCCCGCGGCATCGTCAAAACCCTGTTTTAAAAGTGTGTTGAAAACTTTCTCTGATTGGGGTGAAACTTGACATGCGGTCTTGATTAGTTATAGGTAGGCCGCCTGTCAAATTTCGTCGCGATCGGAGTCCGTCTGGTACCCGAACGGTCGATCGTAGCGGCACCGTATTCGGTCTATCGTCGGACGTGTTTCGGTGTTTTAAATCATGTTGCCGCGCCACACTATTTCTCTCTCACCCCTACATAGCCCATCTACACAGGTCAGCAGTGCCACCTAGCCACTTCCTCCGTTCGTGGTCGTCGGATCGCGATCGGTCGGACGAGGTCCACCCCACCTTAGACCAAACCTATTTAAACTCCACCCCATGGAGAGGTCTCTATCACTTCCCTAGGGTTCCCCCTAGTCATTTTTGCAGCCACCCCCCTAGAAAACCCCACCTGCTAGCCCACACCCTTCAAATCCCGCAACCCTAAGCTCCATAGCCTTCTCAGCCTTCGGATCTGAGATCTGGGGCTCAGATTCGCCCAAATCCCCACCTACCGGAGATGTCCGCGGTCAAACGGACACGTCCAGGTGTACGCAGTGCCAGCGATCCTACCCGAGCAGCAGCCCGTAGCCGCAGCCCAGGGCACTCGCTGCCCGAGGTCGCCACCTCGTCGGGCCCTCACCGCGCCTCCCCGTCGAAGTTCGCCGGCCGCCACCGGAACCTCGTCGGACCATGAGGCCGAGCCTCGCGCCCCCTGCTCCTTCTTCCTTCCCTCTCTTCTCTCTCTCACATTTTCTCCCTCTCTGTGTCCCGCACGGGAATCCATGGCCGCCGGCCCCAACCTGCGCGTCGTCGCCGGCGAGCCTCGTCTCGAGTCCGGTCCAGCCGGGATCCGGCCTTCCCCACCGCCATGGCCTGCCTGTTGGGACTCCTCCCCGTCCGCCTGCAGCGAGGCTGCAGCGCCGCCAGGCCTCGTGCCCTCGGGCACGGGAGGAGGCGATGAGCGCTCTCGCTCGCCCTGCCGCTTGAGGCCGTGTGGGCCTGCCGCACCGCCCAGGCCTGGCCGGCCTCCTCCGCCCCGAGTCGAGCCGCCTCGCCTCTCCCTTGGCCCGTTGACCTGCTTCAACCACCGGCCCAGCTCCTCCTCCCTCCAGGTTGGCCCTCTATGTTTTTTTGCCTTGGCGCTAGATAGTGATCCATGCTGGTTTCAGCCCGGTTAGTTATCTAGGTGATTTTCGGAATTATATATATTCTAGAAATTAGACGTAATTTAATATGCCCGTAGTTTCTATTCCGTGTGTCAGAACGAGGCGTGTAGCATATGTATTTGGTGTAGTTTTGCGCGTATAATCCGATTATAAAACCTGCATATTTGTTTGACGTGGTTTGCCGTGCCAAATGCATAGATTAACATGCTGTTCCAATAGGATTCGTCCCGTATTTAATTTTTGCGCGTGCCCGGATTGCTCGAATGCCTTTGATAAAATGGCCATGTTTTAGGAACTACTTTTCCATGTATTTTAGAGTAGACGTTGGTATTTTTGTGTAGAGGGATTGCCGCTAGTTTATTTTTCCGTGTATAGGTTATTCTCTCGCATTTACGTGTGGCAATATTTTTGTGTTGCAACCCCACATATTTTATATGTTTCGGGGTAGAAAAATCCATGGGATTTTTCTGTGTATTTAGTTTTAGCTTTTGAGCGAGTTAGTTCGCGTGATATTTTGCCATGTTGCCCTCTTGTCTTTTTCGTAGGATTTATTCCGTGCTTCGTTTGAAGGAGGTGTCAACTAGGGAGTTGTTCTTTGATGTTTACTCTAGCCCCTGGTATTTTTGGTTGCAATAGAAATGCATGTTTAGGTGTGGTTTGCTTGCTCTCAAGTTGCTAGAAATAGTGCTGATTTGGAGGTGCTGAAATATTTCTAAGTCTGATCTGTTATATTTTGTTGTTGTCTTGTCTTGCTTGTATCTTGTGATCTGTAGCTCTTTTGAGGTTGGTGCAATGGAGTAAGTTGCAGACCTTGTGATTCTATAGCATGATATGAATTTTCATGCCATTTGGAGTCCTGTAACTTATGGTTTTTCTGCTGTCAATATGGCTTCAGATCAAAAACTGCACTTTTAGGAAGTGTAATTTTCACTAAGTCTGAAACTGTGTGTGAGAAACCATTTTGCGACTTCTTTTCCTAGTGTTCCTTGCTGCCATGCTAGTTGTTGTTAGTTGTTTTTTGTAGTTCTTCTTGCCCTCTTTCGTGTCATGCGTTGGTTGATTATATCGGAGTTGTGTAGCTCGTAGTTGTGGGGTGTAGAAAATGCTATGTGGCTGATTTTGGCAGATTGTAGTGATTTCTTGTTTTGCTCGTAGTTGTTGAACCGTAGCTCCGATTTGATCGTGTCCTATATGAAACTTGCTTAGAATCTCGTGTAGTTTCATTTTCTTTTGCTGGTTGTTTGTTTTGAAGTGCTCGTGACCGTCGTTGCACACATATTGCTTTCATGCCATAATATCTTAAGGTGTCCGTATCTTTTGATCCGTAGCTCCGTTGGAGATGATCTCTTTGTGAAAATTGCTTGTCTCGATGCGTAGAATCACGTGAACCTATTTGTTTTGCTGTTTAACCACTAATTAAATGTGTTAGTTCAGATCTGGACAGAATTGTAAATTAACATGTGAGGTCGTCTCGGAGGTGCTATATGTCATTTCCGACCTCATTTAAAATGCCTAGATAGGTAGTTTAATTACGCTTCATATCTTGCCTTGTTTAATAACATTTAATATTGCTGTGTACCTAATCGGGATAGAACTAAATAAATAAACGTGGAGTTTCGTCAATATGCAACTCGTTGCATATTGAACTTCACTTAATGTCTAGTGTTTGATTGTGTGAATTGTCATCCCGTGTGTTAGGGCATATTTTATGCCTATGTAATTTTGGTGATTGATGAAAGTACCGCAAAGGACTAATCATGTGTGTTAAGATTTCAGATAACACATGTCAACGACACAAGACGACTCACCCCCCTTCCATGGAACAGAAGCACGGTGTACTCTACGATTCTCCTTCTTTGAGTCATAGGAACACCGTACTATTAAGAGGGGACCCGTAGTGGAAAGGTTTGGGTGGAATCAATTTTGCACGCACACACTTTATCTCCTTTCCCTTTCCCTGCAACTTTGGAGTGGCTCCCGCCTCTGGTTTTTCTCCTCTAAGCAAAAGGTCTCTCAGCGGTAGTACCGCTATGCCTAGCGGTGCTACCGCTAGAGCTGGCGGTAGTACCGCTGGAGCTGGCAGTAGTACCGCTGCGCTGGCGGAAGTACCGCCCCTGGTCAGTAGTAGTACCGCTCGAGGAGCTTAGTACCGCCTTCCTAGCGGCTGTACTTTGTCGGACCTTTTTGCGAAGACTTTGTTGGCCGTGGTTGGCCCGGTAGTGCTTCTGCACTACCATGGGCCCAACGGTAGTACCGCTGCAGCCAGCGGTAGTACCGTTGGAGTGCGAGCGGTAGTACCACTACAGCCAGCGGTAGTACCGCTGGAGTGCCAGCGGTAGTACCGGTGCAGCCAGCGGTAGTACCGCTAGGCTCGGGCTGTGAGTGGGAAAACGGTTGGATTCCCCCCCCACTATATAAGGGGTTCTTCTTGCTGTAGAACCCTACCTTTGTCCCTCCCAAGCTCCATTGTTGCTCCCTAAGCTCAAAAGTGCCCGATCTCTCTCCCTAGCCAATCAAACTTGTTGATTCTTTAGGGATTGGTTGAGAAGGACTAGATCTACACTTCCACCAAGAGAGAAGTTGATTCCCCCACCAATCCCTTGCGGATCTTGTTACTCTTGGGTGTTTAAGCACCCTAGACGGTTGAGGTCACCTCGGAGCCACATTCCATTGTGGTGAAGCTTCGTGGTCTTGTTGGGAGCCTCCAAGCTTTGTGTGGAGTTTGCCCCAGCCTTGTTTGTAAAGGTTCGGTCGCCGCCTTCAAGGGCACCTATAGTGGAATCACGATACCTTGCATCGTGCGAGGGCGTGAGGATAATACAGTGGCCCTAGTGGCTTATTGGGGAGCATTGTGCCTCCACACCGCTCCAAGGGAGACGTACTTCCTGTCAAAGGGAAGGAACTTCGGTAACACATCCTCGTCTTCATTGGTTCCACTTGTGGTTATCTCTAACCTTTACTTCGTGTATGCTTATGTTGTTGTGTATGTCTTACTTGTCTTAGTTGTTCTTGTTGTTAGCATCATATAGGTTCACCTCTTTGTTGCTATTTTAGTGAACCCGTATGTTGCTTACCCTAACTTGTTAAGATTAATTAAAAAGTGGTCGTTGCCTATTCACCCCCCCTCTAGTCAACCATATCGATCCTTTCAACGTGTCTTGCATGTGTTCAGCTGCTTATGCACCATATGTGTTGTGCATCGTGTGGTGAATATATGTCTTGATGCTTGTTTCCGGTTTCCTCCATCTCGATAGAGTTCCGCAAGCGTGTCGGATTGGGAGGACCCGTACGACTACATCGGTTCGTCTGCTTCACGGAGGCATTCTTCTTCCAAGCGGGATCTCAGACAAGATGACCATTTCCCCAGATACCATTACTATCATTGCCATTCTAGTTTTATCGCTTCTATCGATTATGTCTCATTGCCTACCACATGTTAAATATCAGCCTCTCAACAATGTCATGAAAACCTTCAACCTGTTCGACCTAGCAAACCACTGATTGGCTATGTTACCGCTTGCTTAACCCTGTGTTAGCGTTGCTAGTTGCAGGTGCAGTTGCTTCCATGTGACAACATGGGTTCCTTGTTATATCACCCTATTAAATGCTATTTAATTTAATGCACCTATATACTTGGTAAAAGGTGGAAGGCTCGACCTTTCTAGCCTGGTGTTTTGTTCCACCTTTGCCCCCCTTAGTTTCGGCTACCGGTGTTATGTTTCATAATTGAGCGCTCCTAACACGATCGGGGTTGTTTTGGGGACCCCCTTGATAATTCGTTTTAGATTAAAGCTGGTCTGGCAAGGCCCAACATTGGTTCTACATTTGCCCAACATAATAATTCTGATAATACTGAAATGCATAGGGAGTTAGCGCTACCCGAGGAGTAATTCTACATAATATTGGGGGGGCCAGTGCTGATGGTGTCGGTCCCAAAAGGGCAGACTGCGGGGCCACCACGGGGCAACTCGAGGTTTGGTACCTGTAGGCTTTTCCATCCGTCGTGTCCTGAGAACGAGATACGCGGCTCCTATCAGGTTCGTCGACACGTCGGGTAGCCTTGCTGGATTAGTTTTACCTTTGACGAGATATCTTGTGCATCGGGATTCCGGTGATGCTTTGGGTAATCTCAGAGTTGAGGTTTTCCACTAAGGAATTCGACGAGATCGCGAGGTTCATGATTGAGGATTTCTATGCGGCTTGTGGTAATTTGTGATGGACTAGTTGGAGCACCCCTGCAGGGATAAAACTTTTCGGAAAGCCATGCTCGCGGTTAGGTGGCAACGTGGAAACTTTGTTTAACACTTGTTCTAGATAACTTGAAGTTAACCTAATTAAAATATGCCAACTGTGTGCGTAATCGTGATTGTCTCCTTCGTGAGTTCCTTCTCCGATCGAGGACACGGTGGGGTTATGTCTGACGTAGGTAGGTGTTCAGGATCATTCATTTGATCATCAGTAGTTCACGTCCGTTATGCGTAGATCTTCCCCCTCTTATTTCTTGAACTCGTAAGTTAGGCACCAAATATATGCTTAGTTGCTGCTGCAACCTCACCACTTAACCTTACCTCACCTATTAAGATTTGCTAGTCTTGATACCTTTGGAAATGAGATTGCTGAGTCCCCTATGGCTCACAGATTACTACAACACCAGTTGCAGGTACAGGTTATTGACGCGAGCGCGTTGATTGTTCATTTGGAGTTGCTTCTTCTTCTTCATCATCGATCTAGGATGGGTTCCAGGCCGGCAACCTAGGATAGCAAGGATGGACGTCGTTCTTCTTTTCTCGTTTTTTTTCGTCCGTAGACGGACCCTGCTCTTCTTCATGATGATTATGTATTGTACTGCCGTGACTCTGATGTAGCTTGTGGCGAGTGTAAGCCAATTCTATATATATATCTCTACTTTTGAGTACATGTACTTGTAACGATATCCATTCTTGCGACACGACGAGATGCGCTTCTATCCCTCACGAGGCCTTCATGCCAAATTGAGGATAGGGTCGCATCTTGGGTGTGACAAGATACGTTTGAGACGTATCAACTGACACCATTGAAACGCCCCGGCCGAGCTGCCACCACGACATCCGCCTCTGTCGCGCCGCCATGGAAAGGCTGCCCCGCACCAAGTCGGATTCGGTCTCCTCCGCGATGGCGGCCTTAGCCTGCCTCGACTCAGTCGAGCCGCCGCACCCGATGCGCCCTCGCCTGTTGAGTCTTTTCTCCTTAGCGTGCCATCCGCCCGTCCCCCAGCAGGTTGCAGCTCTGTCGCCATTTTTGCCATCATGCGTACACCTTTGTCCGTCCGCCTTGGACCACCAAAATGGCATGTGAACCAAGTTTTATTAGAGGAAGTTCGGTGTGCTTTACAAGCCCGCAACAGTCGCTTCATCGGCCCCTGTCCAAACGAAAGAGACGCAATATGTGAGCAATAACTTCCCCTTGAACATGCTGGAGGAAAAACAACAAGACCAAGTCTTTTCCAGGGCAAGCAAATACAAGGGTCACACAAAATTCATCGAGAAGTTGCAGATGAAATCATTGTTGTAGACCAACAATGATCTGCAAGACCAGCTCTCGCAAATATGGAAGGATGTACATGGAGCAGTCGTGACATTCAGTATTGGGAGGCCAATTGTTCAAACCTCACAAATGCTTGTTGGTTGCACGTTTTCTGGTTTTCCAAGCGGAAGTTTTTTGACCAATGAAGGAAGTCCCATGTGAGTGTTACTACTATGATCGGAAATATAACTACACCGGTCATTCGACAACGTCCACATACGGATCATGAGTATTTCATCGCACGAGAAATCCAGGTGCTATCCTTCCTATCTATTCTTTTAGAACATCATTTATCCAAAAACAATTACTCTAGCTTGTAATATTTTATGCAGGATAATTCTACATTCCAAAAGTGACATTATATTTCGAAGATGGAGCGTGCGCCAACATTTTTCTTCACCAGTATCCATCCATGTTGCATTGATCGACGGACTCGCACACGATCTTACAAAGCAGTGATCAACTCACCATCAGTGCCGGCCTGCAATGACGCGGCCAACTCTCACGTCCGCGCAACTAAGATGATGTACAATGATGCGGCCAATTCTTACGTTCGCGCAACCAAGACGACTTGCAATGACGCGGCCAACTTTCACGTCCGTGCGACCAAAACGGATTACAATGACACAACCAACTCTCACGTCCGTGCAACCAAGATGGCTTACAACGTCGCGATCGATTCTCGAGTCCATGCCAAATCGCCATACAACTCTTGAGTTCAACTCAACACGTAGGTGCATTGCTCGCCTGTATGAGCCGCCCAACAGATGGACGCAAGTCGCCATTTCCATGGCCCGGTTTATATCAACTCACAGGTGCAGTGCTCGCCTATACGAGCCGCCCAACGGGCGGATGCTAGATGCCACCCTCGCGGTCCGGACGACATCAACATATCGGTGCAGTGCTCGCTTGTACGAGCCGCCCAACAAACACGTGCAAGCCACCGTCCCCACGGTTTGTTCTTCGTCAAACATATCGGTGCGGTGCTCGCCCATACGAGCCGCCCAACAGACGCATGCAAGCTGCCTCTGCGTCCCGTCTCCCCAACAACATTTGCGCAAAGCATATCAAAGGGAACATGAGGGCTTGTCATGAAGGAAACATCCCTCGTGAAGCTACAATATCAGCCGCCATCAATGAGCCAGGAGAGCCAGACCACCCGAGAATTAAGCACATGTCAAAAATCCATCATCAACTGTCAAACCTTATGCCGGCTTATGCCACAATCAAGTATGGAGAGTCTCGAGCGGCCTCCTTGAGTCGACTTAAGACTCGGGGGCTACATAGACATGGCTTGCCAGATCCAACCAGGCTGAAAATTCAAGAACCCCGGGTCATTGCAGGGAAGATAACCCGGGGCATTTTAAAGTCGCTCAAGAGGACGAGTCGCCACGATGTGCCGTTCAAACATGGGTGCCTGCTTCATTGGCAGGCATTTTAAAGTCGCTCAAGAGGACGAGTCGCCACGATGCGCCATTCAAACATGGGTGTCCTGCTTCATTGGCAGACATTTTAAAGTCACCCAAGAGGACGAGTCACCATGATGCGCAGTTCAAACATGGCTGCCCAGATTAATGGCAAAAATTCATGGTTAAACCTGCCTGTCTGCGTGACGCTACTCCGAACCCCGTGTACTCCATTTCATGATAAGTCAATCCATATGGACCCTGGACTTATCCGGGTTAAAACATCGGTTGGTCGTGAGTGTCGGCTTACAGAAAGCAAGGATACTGCATGTGCCATTAAGCCGCCTTCTTGGACAAACGAGCTTGTCTGCATGATGCTACTCCAAACCCCGTGTACTCTCGATATGTCAATCCAGTTGGACCCTGAACTAACCAGGTTAAAACATCGATTGGTCGTGAGTGTCGGCTTACAGAAAGCGAGGATATTCCATGGGCTATTAGGCCGCCTTCTTTGAAACTTGGTTAAACCTGCCTGTGTGCATGATGCTACTCCGAACCCCGTGTACTCTTGATAAGTCATCCATTTGGCCCTGACTTCCAGGTTAAAACATTGATTGGGTAGTGAGGGCCGGCTTACAGAGAGCGAGGATAAACCAGTGGCTATCAAGCTAGTTTCATTGAAGTAAGATTCAAGTCTCATATACCAACACTATTCTGTCATATGCATGCATCATCTTGCATTGCATCATGCATCATACATACATATCATGCGAGTCTTCAAACCGGGTCAAAGCATAATTCTTGCAGGTGCCAATAAATCTTTGAATAGCCAATTTGGCTGGATTTTCATCATGGTTTATCATAACCAGTGTTAAATGATTGGGGTTTTTAAAGCCAGCTCGGAAGAATTGACTATTGTCGAAGAGCCGCCCTATCACATATAATGTCGAGTCATCTAATTGACCGACCCTTGGGTTTCTTCGACTTGTGCTCTGTAGTAAACTGCAACACTTATGGATTTCTCAAACATATGGATTTCTCAAGCATATATTTGCCGGGTTACATGACAACCACGGTCAATGATTTCTTTCATCATAAAGGTATCATGGGAGTAGATATGATTTTACAATGGAAGGAATAGTCCCAAGTCGCTGCAGGCACACAACCCGGCACTTGGGGGCTACATTATTCTAATCAAGATTACATCAAAGTATGAAAGTCCCATGTCGCTACAAGCATGCACCATGACACTTGGGGGCTAATGCAAACTGCTCTTTCAAATCATCACATCATCAATAGACCCGACTATTTCAAGGAGATAAGCCGGCCCTCGGGGGCTACAAGTTGCTCTTTATTCAAGTATGGATTCAAGGAAGAACCGGCTCATCATTTCTATAATAACCCGACCCTTGGGGGCTACACATTGCCGCTCAAGTTTACATAGTCAGATTTACAAAGTCCCTGCTCATTATTGCATAATGACCCGGCCCTTGGGGGCTATATCATATGATGTTTTATTTTCAAAGAATAAGAACGTGGAAGTCCCGAGTCACTGCAAGCAATTGACCCGTCACTTGGGGGCTACACTGTTCACATCACTATTTCTAAAGTCCCAGGTTGCCCTAGGCAAGTCAACCCGACACTTGGGGGCTAAAACACTAAGTTGTTTCATAGATCATGAGGTTCAAATTAAAGACCCGACCCATCACACACTGATGACCCGACCCTTGGGGCTACAGGTAATATGGATATATCAAGAAATTGAAGAGCACATTTCATTTCGTCATGGAGGTGAAGTATTGGGAGACTGGCTCAACATATTTTTATCTAGTTGTAGCATTGAAGGACCGACTCAACATCACACGGATTTCTTTATCCACAATAATTCGATATAGTCAATTGGAGTTTAGTTGTTTGACGGGGCATTACCAATAATCATGACCTGCCATTAGCAATCATGACCCACCATTAGCAATCATGACCCGCCATTGTCAATCATAACCCGCCGAAGCAAGAGAAGTCAGTTCAACATTGTGTGGATTTCTTATTCCCCAAATTTTCATCAAGCCAAAGCATTGGAGGCCGATTCAATGGCATATGTATTTTATTGTGGAGGACACGTACCTGCAAAATGATTGAGGACAGTTCAAAGAACAAACCCGGATTTTCAAGGAGCCACTTCAGTAAATCAAGCCGACCAGAGGAGCAAGCCGGTCCCTTAACATATTTATTATTCTTATTTCAGGAGCTTACCATGAATAAATTCAAGCTAATCTGGGAGCTAATGTCGGGGATATACCCCGCAGTGTAATCCGCCTTGAAGTATGACCCGCCAAGGACTTGGCAACTCACCAGCGACTCATGCTTGACCCCACAGGCGACTTAGATAAATGACGAAGGCCCAAGGCCCGGCGTGCACCCTGGCATAAGGCGGCTCATAGAGAGGCCAAGAGGGCCGGCTAACAAGAGAAGGCCCAAGAAGAGAAGAGACTCCCTCACAAAGGAAACAAGATCCGGATTAGCATTCAAGAGAGACTAGTCCTATTCCTACTCCTAGTAGGACTCTACATGTAAACCTACCCCTTCCACCTATATAAGGAGGGGTAAGACGCCCCAAGAGACACGAGATTCACAACTTAGGTCTAGACAAGACAAATCATGAGATAGACAGATTAGACACCCACGAGATTAGAGGTGGCGAGTGTGCACCCTTTTAATCGAGATGATCGTCTTCATCAATGAAACACAAGCATGACGTAGGCTTTTACCTCCATCGGAGGGGCCGAACCTGGGTAAACTCGCGTCTCTCGATTCTGACCAACCCCTCTCAAGCCGCCACATGGTGCGATGGCCTCACACCTAAGTCCTTGCACGAGGACATATGCCGTGACAAAACGACGACAGAAAGCATAGTATAATGACGAGTGATGACGAGATGATGTATATACTTCTCGCCCCTCGTTGGATACCCCAAGTGGAAGGTGCAGATGTAGTCAGCAGCAAATTTCCCTTACACGAAGACTATAAGGTTTATCGAACCAGGAGGACTCCTAGGCCCAATAAGTAGGTGTCTTCCACCCTGACACTAGCAGAAGACGTGGACCTGCACACACAATAAATAACTTTGCTCCCAACGAGTACAAAGAGGTTGTCAATCTCTCCGGCCTTGTAGTTTGCAAAGGATCAAAACACAAGCGGGAAGGTAATAGTGATTGCAACGGAAAAGTAAATGAAAGCGGTAAATGATGGAGGTGTAAACAATGATGGTGATATGGGCCGGAGTCACATAATGTTCACTAGTGATGTGTCTCTCCCAAAAGACGATAAACAACTATGCTTGGGTAAACAAATCACAGTTGGGCAATTGACAGAATTATGTGCACACCGCAATGCTAATTATGCTCCTTGATAGTTAGAGGTTCAATAGTAATGGGCAGTACGTCAAGACAAGTAAACCGTTTATTCATCAACATCTACTTACTAATTATCCACCTTGAGATATCTATCCAGAACATCTCTCCGGTATTAAGTTGCGAGCCCCACCCAAAGCGTAAACTCAAAGCAACAAACAACTGCATTAACAAACTATGCGTAAGGTAAACAATCCTTGCAACCGTGGTCACAAGCACCAATGGTTTCTCCCTGGTGGCAACAAGCACATCCCCTAGTCTCATGTTTGTGTCACTCAAGCGAGACATCGAGGGGCCCGAACCCACAATCATGCATAACACTCCCTCTTGGAGTTACGATCTACTACTTGGCCAAAGCAATAAAAAGCAACGGAGAACATGCAAGAATCACTAAGGAACATAATATAAAAGGATAATCAAATATATAACTCATAACAATCTGAACATAATCTCATAATCCATCGGATCCCAACAAACCGAACATAGAAAAAGCAAGAGAATTACATAGATGCCTTGATCATGTAGGGCGGCTCACAAGGACTAACCATTGAAGCACAAGATTGGAGAGAAGACATCACATAACTACTGGTCATGGACTCATGGTCCAAGGTAAACTACTCACGGCACATCCGTGGAGCGTCCATGGCCGTGTAGAAGCTCCCAGAGGTCAATCCTCCCTCCGACATGGTGCCGGGAAGAGGTCTCCTAACGCTCCCGATCTCGGAAGTGCTGCGGCGACGGAACGATGGAGAAATTCGCGATTCCAGAAAGTCCGCGAGGATTTCCTCACGGAACACTAAATATAGGCCAAAAGAGGGCACCGGAGGAGGTGAGACCCACCCCTGCGACCTCCTGGCGCGGCGTAGGGCCTGGCCGCGCGAGCATGCCGTCTGGGAGGCCCCTGGCCCCCCTCTGGACCTCCTTCGATGATCCCGAAGCTTCTGTTTCGCTGATTTTTTTAATATATTTTTCTGGATGTTTTCGGGCTTCGGAAAATTTTGTAAAAGCCCGTGCGAAATAGACATCAGCAGACAAAAAGTGGCACTGGGTGCACTGAGTTAGTAGGTTAGTCCAAATATGTGTAAAATGATACAAAAGTGTAGCAAAACATATAACAATGTCACCCAAAAGATTGTGGAACAAGCAGAAATTATAGATACGTTTGGGACGTATCAATATCCCCAAGCTTAACTTCTGCCCGTCCTCGAGTAGATAAATGATAACACAATAATTTCTGTGGTTACATGGTAATACACATAGAAGAACTTCAAAGTAAAGCAAGTGAGATATGTAATTCAAGTCAAGACATTAACAAGCAAGAGTCTATATCTAGTATTGAATTTAGCAAAGTAAGAACATAAAGGTGCAAGAGCTCTCGCTGTCCGTGACTCGAATGTCTCCAAATGGTGTTTGCGTGCAAGAACTGGGAGATGGGTTCAGAAATAAAATATTTTTTAATTGAGAACTTAATCTACTAAACCTCACACTTAGTCTCCTTCGGAATCTTATTTTGACTCATCCCCACACGAGTTGTCAGGCCAAGTCAAAATGATCCTCTCCCTTTCGATTTTGAGCACTCATGCAATGGATGAGCGTAAGCAAGATATGTTGGCACTTAGGATGGTATATAGGATAATGATGGGGAAGGAAGACAAAAAAGGTGTGAAATGCTAACATCAATGAGGACAACCATAAGCGAGAGAAAGCCAAATGATAGATATGATGTGAGGAGTAGGGATTGCCATGTAATGGATGCACATATGAGCTAAGGTAAGCTCTCCAATGGAATTAGTGGGGGTGCATCCAACTTGTTTGGTCATGAAGACCTAGAGCTCATTTGAGGAGGCCCGTCATTGGAATATGCAAACCAAGTTCTATAGTGTAAGGGTCCCCACATAATTATGCATGAATGATAATCTCTATGTAGTACCAATATAGCAACGGAGTACGAGTGTGGATCTTTCAAAAGGAATATTAGTGTTGCCCCCTTCTATCTTTTTATTTCTTCTTATTTTTCTTTTTCTATGTTTTATTTTTATTTTTGTGGCCTCTTTGGCTCTTTCTTTTTTATCTCTCATTTGTCCTCTTTGGGATCTTTTGTTTTGTCCTCTTTGGAATCTTTTCCTCACTTAAGGGCAACACTATATGTTTTACATGAGTAGAAAGAAAAATCATCACACTTTATAAGAAGTACTCAACATAAAGACAAGTGAAAACTATCATGATGTATGCAAATGTATGCGTCTGCCAGTGTAGCAGGATATGCAATGATACTAGCGCGTCATGTAGCAGTAATGAGGGCAATGCCCAACTAGCGTGCGGAAAAAGCATTTATGACATGAAGATCAAGTCATGAGATGGTGGATGTTGCATGGCAATGTATCTCGGAAAGGCTATGGAAATGCCTTAATAGGTAGGTATGGTGGCTGTTTTGAGGAAATATATGATGAGGCTTATGTATGACAGAGCGTATCATGTCATGGGTTTGGATGCACCGGTGGAGTTTGCACCAACTCTCAATGTGAGAAAGGGCAATGCACGATACCGAAGAGGCTAGCAAAATATGGATAGTGAAAGTGCCAACAATGAAATACTCACATTAGTCTGAAGAACTCATACACTTATTATCGGTAACTCTCTATCTAGAAATTCACAAAGAGATAAGTACCCCGAGGAGGAATGTTTGGGGGTTTGGTTATCCTTGCGCATCCTCGACTCATGGCAACGTGAGGGTACTCTATATATTCCAACCCTCGAGAGGTTAGCGATCAATTTAGTAGCCAGAGTTCTCAACTAATTTTAGTTTTTGAAAAACACACGGATTTCCCAAAATACGACACCTATCACTAATAGGCTGAAGCTCTTGGCACCAATAGTCCAAACATTACTCAAATCAATACCTCAAAACTATTGCAAGTTACTACTATACTTAAATAGCAACCTCAATTACCTACTCATGCAAGACACAGAACTCAGTGCAACAACCAACTATCTAAACAAGATAAGGATGATAACTCAAGAGAGTTCCAAAATCAACCTAAATAATATCTCTTAAAAAGATAAGCATGAAAACTAAGAGCTAAGCATGACAGTAGCTATGAAAAGATGAAGAACACACAAAAATAATAAGCATGAAAAGCTATGTTGTGTTCTAGAGTGGAATGGAGCGTGTCCCTCTCCCAAACAAGGTAGTCTAGGTTACGACTTGTTATGAACAGCAAACTAAACTAAAACAAACTAAAAAGCAAATAGCGGGACGCTCCAACCATAGCACATATCATATGAAGTGACAAAAATATAGCATGGAGATGGACGACCTGACGATTGTTGATAGAGAAGGGGATGCACAGGAGCATCCCCAAGCTTAGACGCTTGAGTCTCCTTGAATATTTCTTGGGATTCATAGGGGCATCCCCAAGCTTGAGCGTTTGACACCCCTTTATCTTCTTTCATCATCTCTCCCATCGCAATACTTGAAAACTCCCTTCATACAAAACTTATCATAAGTTGATTAGAGTGGTTAGTTCCCTTAATAAAATAATTCAATACCTGCTGGAAATAAATATTTTCACGAAATATACTGCTTCTCATGATTTCCAAAAGATTTTTTCAAATAAAAAGCAAGCTTAGGATTCGCAAAACAATGAAAACACAAAACATGGCAGAATGTGTGAAAAACAGAACAACAGGTAGTAAATAATTTATTCGGGGCACTTCTGCAACTCAAAATAAAAAACTAAGAACAAATGACAGAAAGGAAATTATATAGAGCATGCTGTCAAAACATTTCACATCAAAAATATGATCTGGTGATTTTTGGAGAATTTATTCGTCAAGCAGACACAATCTGTTTCTCGACAGCATGTCACAATTCTTGATCTTTCTTGCAATCAGAGGCTATAACTTGGCACAAAGATTAAAAATAAAGATACAATGATGTTGCTACAGTAGTAACACATACATCAAGACCACTAAAACAAAAAGTAAAAACATATTGGGTTGCCTCCCAACAAGCGCTTTGTTTTATGCCTTTGAGTTAGGCATAATGCAAGAAGGAGGATCGAGATTCTCCGAAGACATCAGAATTGTAAAAACCTTCAAACGGATCCTGAACAAGTTTATCCTTATTTTTCCTAGGGAATGGGTATGTACCTTTCGCTTTCCCACGTAAGCGTATGTGTCCTTTACCTACATCAATGAAGCCTCTCATGGCTCGGAGGAAGTCCCTTCCAAGCACTATATTCCAATTGTTGGGCTCCATGATGAAGAAATCAACCGTTGCATTCCTTTTAGAGAATGTAACCTGGAGATCTTTTACCTTTCCCTGGATTTCAGAAATATCACCATTAGCATGTCCATGATAAGATGAAAAAAATTCCATGTCTAACCAAAGAGAATCATAAACAACTTTTGGCATAGTAGAAACCATGGATCCAATATCACAATAAGCACGAAAGTCTTGGTTAGAGATGCTAATTCTAACAAAAGATTCCCAGTCATCGTCTATTTTCAAAATTTGTTCCTTACCAACCATGAGTTTCTCTCTTTCTCTTAAGTCAAGAGCATATATTTTCCCTTCAATAGTAGCAAGTCTATCTATAATAGTGTCATAACCATGATTGTAAACAAGATTATTAGATAGACCATGTATAATATCAAGTGCTCTAGCCTCATCACACTCTAAGAAATCTCCTTTAGCTATAATATCAAGATAGTGTTTGCACCATATAAAGAGACCATGATAAAAATTTCTAAGCACAATTTTGATAGGTATCCAAGGCATAATTATTTTGTGTGCTTCATAAATTCTATCCCATGCTTCCTTCATATTTTCTCCATTCCTTTGATGGAAATCTAGGACCTCAGATTCCTTCCAAGCATCAATCCTTAACATGCTTGACAAATAAAAGAAAAGTAACTATTTTTTTGTGTTTTTTTGGTATAGGACTCTAAAGCAATAACTGGAAAGCAAACTAACAAGACAAAAAAGCAAAGGTAAAAGATGGTGTGCAACTCCCCTATCTTGAAGAGTGGAGTCCCCGGCAACAGCGCCAGAAATTCGCTTGATGACGAGATGATGTATATACTTCTCGCCCCTCGTTGGATACCCCAAGTGGAAGGTGGAGATGTAGTCAGCACCAAATTTCCCTTACACGAAGACTGTAAGGCTTATCGAACCAGGAGGACTCCTAGGCCCAACAAGTAGGTGTCTTCCACCCTGGCACTAGCAGAATACATGGAGCTGCACACACAATAAATAAATTTGCTCCCAACGAGTACAAAGAGGTTGTCAATCTCTTCGGCGTAGTTTGCAAAGGATCAAAACACAAGCAGGAAGGTAAGAGTGATTGCAACGGAAAAGTAAATGAAAGCATAAATGATGAAGGTGTAAACAATGATGGTGATATGGACCGGAGTCACATGATGTTCACTAGTGATGTCTCTCTCCCAAAAGACGATAAACAACTATGCAAGGGTAAACAAATCATAGTTGGGCAATTGACAGAATTATGATCGCACCACAATGCTAATTATGCTCCTTGATAGTTAGAGGTTCAATAGTAATGGGCAGTACGCCAAGACAAGTAGACCGTTTATTCATCAACATCTACTTACTAATCATCTACCTTGAGATATCTATCCAGAACATCTCTCCGGTATTAAGTTGCGAGCCCCATCCAAAGTGTAAACTAAAAGCAACGGAGAACTGCATTAACGAACTATGCGTAAGGTAAACAATCCTTGCAACCATGGTCACAAGCACCATTGTTTTCTCCCCGGTGGCAACAAGCACATCCCCTAGTATCATGTTTGTGTCACTCAAGCTAGACATCGAGGGGCCCGAACCCACAATCATGCATAACGCTCCCTCTTGGAGTTACGATCTACTACTTGGCCAAAGCAATAAAAAGCAATGGAGAACATGCAAGAATCACTAAGGAACATAATATAAAAGGATAATCAAATATATAACTCATAACAATCTGAGCATAATCTCATAATCCATCGGATCCCAACAAACCGAGCATAGCAAAAGCAAGAGAATTACATAGATGCCTTGATCATGTAGGGCGGCTCACAAGGACTAACCATTGAAGCACAAGATTGGAGAGAAGACATCACATAGCTATTGGTCATGGAATCATGGTCCAAGGGAAACTACTCACGACACATCCAGGAAGCGTCCATGGCGGTGGAGAAGCTCCTGGAGGTCAATCCTCCCTCTGGCAGGGTGTCGGGAAGAGGTCTCCTCACGCTCCCCATCTCGGAAGCACTGCGGCGACGGAACAATGGAGAAATTCGCGATTCCATAAAGTCTGCGAGGGTTTCCTCACGGAACACTAAATATAGGCCAAAGGAGGGCACCGGAGGAGGTGGGACCCACCCATGTGACCTCCTGGCACGACCTAGGGCCTGGCCGCGCCAGTAGGCCGCCTGGGAGTCCCGTGGCCCCCCTGTGGCCCTCCTTCGGTGATCCCAAACCTTCTGTTTCGCAGATTTTTTTATATATTTTTCTAGATTTTTTGGGCTTCGGAAAATTGGGTAAAAGCCCGTGCAAAATAGACATCAGCAGACAGAAATTGGCACTGGGTACACTGAGTTAGTAGGTTAGTCCAAATATGTGTAAAATGATATAAAAGTCTAGCAAAATATATAACAATGTCACCCAAAAGATCATGGAACAAGCAGAAATTATAGATATGTTTGGGACGTATCAATGAGACAAAGCGTCGACAATAATATTTTCTTTACCCTTCTAGCGTTTAATGACGTATGGGAAAGTCTCAATGAATTCAACCCATTTAGCATGTCCACGGTAAATTTTTAACGATATCCATTCTTGCGAAACGATGAGATGCGCTTCTATCCCTGTCGAGGCCCTTGTAAAAATAAGGATAGGATCGCATCTTGGGCGTTACACCTAAGTAACTAGAGGACTAAGGAAATGTTTCTCGATTATGGAGGTAATAAAGAGTTCGTCGTAAAGGGTTACATTAATGCAAGATTTTGACACCGATCCGGATGACTATGAGTTGCAAATCACATATGTATAGTGGAGCAGTGATTTGGAATAGCTCCAAGTGGAGCATGGTACTGGCATATACATTATGACATAGAAATTTGCAAAGCACACACGGATCTGAATGTTGCAGATCCGTTGACTAAAATATATCTCACAAGCAAAACGTGATCAAACCCAAAACTCATTGGGTGTTAATCACATGGTGATGTGAACTAGATTATTGTCTCTAGTGCAAGTGGGACACTGTTGGAAATATGTCCTAGAGGCAATAATAAATTAGTTATTAACATATTTTCTTGTTCATGATAATCATTTATTATTCATGCTATAATTGTATTGATTGGAAACTTAGATACATGTGTGGATGTATATACAACACCGTGTACCTAGTGAGCCTCTACTAGGCTAGCTCATTGATCAAAGATGGTTAAGGTTTCCTATCCATAGACATGAGTTGTCATTTGATAAAGGGATCATATCTTCAGGAGAATTATGTGATGGACAAGACCAAAACTGTAAGCGTAGCATTTGATCATATCACTAAGTGACTGTTATTGCTTTCTGCATGTCAAGTATATGTTCCTAAGACCATGAGATCATGCAACTCTGTGCCACCGGAGGAATGCCTTGTGTGTATCGAACATCACAATATTACTGGGTGATCATAAAGATGCTCTACAGGTATCTCTCAGGGTGTGTGTTGGGTTGGCATGGATTGAGACTGGGATTTGTCGCTCCGTATGATGGAGAGGTATCTCTGGGCCCACTCGGTAATACAACATCATAAGAAGCTTGCAATCAATATGACTAAGGAGTTAGTCACGGGATCTTGTATTATGGAACAAGTAAAGAGACTTGTCGGTAACGAGATTGAACTAGGTATGGAGATACCGATGGTCGAATCTTAGGCAAGTAACATACCGATGGACAAAGGGAACTGCGTACGGGATTGACTAAATCCTTGACATCATAGTTCGACCGACAAAAAATCTTTGTAGAATATGTAGGAATAAATATGGGCATCCAGGTCCCTCTATTGGTTATTCACCATAGAGGTGTCTCGGTCATGTGTGCATAGTTCTCGAACACGTAGGGTCCGCACGCTAAACATTCGATGACGATATGTTATTGTTGAGTTATTATGTTGGTGACTGAAGGTTGTTCGGACTTCCAGATGAGATCCTGAAAATGATGAGGAGCTTTGGAATGGTTTGTAGGTAAATAATGATATACAAGAAGTTCCATTTTGGTCACCGGAATGAGTTCGGGCTTCGCCAGTAATGCATCGGGAATGCTGAAGGGTTTTGTGGGTCTACGAGAAGGGTTCCACCCGCCCCAGGAGGGCACATGGGCTGAGAGGGGTGCACACAAGCCCTTGTTGGGCTGGGTATCCCTCCCACCTAGGCCCATGCGACTAAGGGCTGGTGGGGGCAAGCCTTAAGGGGGTCGGACACCCAACTTTGGGGCCAAGTCACCCCTTTGGTCGCTGCCCCACCCTAGGGAAAACCCTAGGGCGCATCCACCTCCTCCCTTCCCCCTATATATACTAGAGGAGAGGGAGGGCAGCCGCACCACAAGCCACGCCACATCCGTCCTCTCTCTCGCATAGTACTTCTCCACTGTTGCGTTGCGACAACACTTAGCGAAGCTATGCCGAGATTGCACCACCACCACCGTCACCACACCATCGTGCGGCCGGAGAACTCAGCTACTACTTCACCCACACTTGCTGGATTGAGGTGGTGAAGGCGTCATGAAGCTACACGTGTGCTGAACACGGAGGTGTCGTCCATTCGACGCTAGATTAGGATGGATCATGATTGGATTGTGAAGACGTTTGACTACATCAACCACGTTTCTTATTGCTTCTGCTTAGCCATCTACAATGGTATGTAGATGCACTCCCCACTCTTAGTTGTTGATTTGCATAGATAGATCTTGGGTGCGCGGAGGATTTTTTTAATTTTCCATGCAACGTTCCCCAACAGTGGCATCATGAGCTAGGTCTATGCGTAGATAACATGCACGAGTAGAACAGAAAGTGTTTGTGGGCATTGGTGTCCACATTGCTTACTTCCTTAGTCTTATTTTGATTCAAACGTATTGTGGGATGAAGCGGCCCAGACCAACCTTACTCTTACACGTATGAGAGACCAGTTCCATCGAGTTACATGTAAATTGGTTGCATAAAGATGACTGGCGGGGGTCTGTCTCTCCCACTTTTGTTGAATCGGGTTCGACAAAGGCGGTCCTTGTGGAAGGTTAAATATCAACTTGAATATCACCGCTGTGGATTTGCGTAGGTAAGAACGGTTCTTTGCTAGCTGCCCATAGCAGCCACGTAAAACTTGGAATAATAAAGTAGAATACACCTAACTTGTTTTTGCAGGGCATGTTATGATGTGATATGGCCAAAAGCATGATGTGATATATGTGATTTATGAGATGATCATGTTTTGTATAGATTATCACGACTTGCATGTTGATGAGTATGACAACCGACATGAGCCATATGGTTGTCTTTAATTTATTTGTGCCATTTTTGCTTTAGTTTATCGCTATGAGTTAGCAATATTT
This sequence comes from Hordeum vulgare subsp. vulgare, assembly GCF_904849725.1. NCBI lineage: Eukaryota > Viridiplantae > Streptophyta > Magnoliopsida > Poales > Poaceae > Hordeum > Hordeum vulgare. The sequence goes on along the minus strand of NC_058518.1, from coordinate 188,327,968 downwards.
GTAGAAGCAATAGTTGGCGCGACAACCACATGACAACATGATGATGGTGTAACACCCAGAGTTTAGATTTCCTAACTAATTAACGTATTTCAAAAATTAGGACCAATTAAATTTTTTGTGAATGCTTGTGATGCTTGAAGTGACTACTGTTAGCTTGCTTGCTCGTATGCTTGTGTTGATTCTCCACAATTCCTGTTACTCTCCACACTCACTTCCTTAAATCAAAACTCATGCCTAATGACCATGCCATGTGTTTAGGACGAGAAACTAGTTTAACCAAATATTATTTTCACCAAAAAGCATTTCTTTGAATTAAGCTTTCAAAACCCCTAAGATGGGATTTGTACTACAAGTCCTCAAATTAGGGAATTTATTTTGCACCAATTATTTTATTTAAAACCCATTATCAAAATGACTTCCCAAAACCACAATATTATTATTTTAAAAGTTATTTTACTATTTTATTTAAATGCTTCCTGTGAGGCGAGAAATGGTCTCTTATGAAGGAAAGTTATTTTTATTGCTTTAAAAATATTTAAGAAAATTTAGGGGAACTCAGTGGATATATATATTTCATATATATGAGTTTCAACACATGGTCATGTTCAAAATATTTCGCAAACCCCTTCAAAACCCTTTGTGCCTATTTCAAGCTTTTGGAATATTTCTATAAGAAATATTCTCAATAAATTACAGTGAAATTCTAGCATGTCACATGCGATATATGTGATGGTCTTGACAAGTTTCATCTAAATCAAAGTTTATTTGATTCCCCTAATTGTTCTAAAACCCTATCTGTCCATATCCAAATTTGAGCAACTCTACATTGCCAAGTGTCTCCTATTGTGCTCAAATTTGGTGGACATGTTCTCAGACTCCAATAATGCATCCACACCAAGTGGTGCATCAAGGAGAATAGAAGAACTTGTCCCGAGCCCCTCAAAACTCTCTTTGTTGATTTCTGACTTTGGGAAACTTTACATCGTAAAGTTTCTCCAATTGACCTCAAATTTTTTGTTTCAAACCAAGAGATGGCATGCTCATGTGGAGAAAATGAGAAGCATATCTACAAGTTCATTTCTGGCTGAAATATAGCTTTGTACAACAAGTACTAGATACCCACCTCTGCTTTAGCTCAAACCTGGCATTGTTGTAGTCCTTCCATGTTTAGGAGTGGTAGACAAGGTTTCACCTCAATTACCTTTCTATGAAAACCACTTTTTCCAGCCCCAAGTTTGCCGCTGCAAACTTAATCAGTGCTCAAACCAATTCAATCCAGCTCCATATCTGTCCAAACTCCACCAGTGCTTCGTGGCACGCATGCCCTGCATGCTTGACACCTTGGCCTGGCCAAGGGGTGGCCCAGGATACCAAGTGGAGTGGTGACCACCTCCCTGGCATGTAGAAACGGTGCTCTGCACCTTGTTTTCTTTCTCCAGGACGTATCCAGCCGTTGCATCGTGTCTCAGAGCACCAGGGCATCTTCTTTGACTAGTCCAAGCTCTTCCACACGCTGGATAGCTTCCAAACCGCCTCAGGTGCGCGTGTATTCTTGCATGCCAGAGAGCTCCGAGAGCTCTCGAGCTCACGCTTCGACCCTCTCCATTTGACCTGTCCCGAGCCCTCATGCATTGGGCGTCCCTTCCCCCTCTGAGCCGCACCATGGGGTTCCCCTAGCATCGTGAGCCTCCCTCGCAGCTCCCCTTCCTCCGTTGTGGTCATGGCATCGTGCCTCCGTCACCGACGACCGCATCCGTCCTGGCAGGAGCTGGCAGCAACCATATCCTCTCTGGAGTGTGCGACGCCCCCTCTCCTGGTCGTCGCCTTCCCGTGGGGCTCCGGGAGGCCGGGCCTCGCCGGACGCAACGCAGGATGGTGGCTCGAGCGGCGCCGGCGCCCCTCTGCTCATCTCCATTTGAGAGAGGCGGGAGGAGGAAGAAGGACCTGCCAGCGGGCCCCATATCCCCCGAGCCCACCCATCAGCCTAAGCAGTAGCCGCGCGACCCCACTGCCAGGTTAAGTGGAGGCAGGAATTGGGAAAACCGCCTTCCCTGGCGGGAAGCGTATTCGTGGAAATTCGCTTCCACCGTGGCCCTTCGCTGGTGAGGCCGTGCTGTTGGGCCGACCCACCTGTTTATCGGTCGCCGTGAGCGCGACATAGCTCCTAGGTGAACCTCCTTTTTTTTCTTTTACCAGAAACTTGTAAATTCCACCAAAAAATCATTTGACCTCCAAATTGGTTGGTTCAAATTTTTGTAGGTTTCGAAAATCAAGACCCATCCAGATCCATGCCTTACGCAATTTTCCAAGGAGGTTTTCTATAGAATACTGTTTAAATTCAAATCTGGGTTTTCTAAACACCACCTTTGTAATATCCTATAGGGTTCAAATCAACTCCAAATGGAGTGATTCCAATTTCCAGAGCCTTCTTATATCACACCCTATTTTTGGAGCCATAGACAATAAATAAATAGCTCCCATTTGCCATTTATCCAATATTAGAAAAATATTCACCTCAACTCCAAATCCCATGAAACAACTTCCTAAATGTTTCTAAAATTGTTCTGTGTTAAATGAGTGCCTCCACACATTTTTATCATAATATTTTCTGTGGGCTTCATAAAGGATTCCCTAATCCTCCTTTCACCCATTCAAAAATCCTTGACGATCCAAAACTACTATAGCAAACTTCAGGTATTTTTCTTATGACCAGAGAAGGTCCAAGAAAAATATAACTTCTATTTATGTAGCACTTTTATTTCTGCTTGCTGTGTGGGTTACCGTGGTTGTTTTCGACGATAGTTGACGGAGTAGGTAGAGTACTCGGAGTTGGATCAGAAGACCTCGAAGACCCCGAGAACTTACGAGAGCAAAGGCAAGCGGCCCTTTGACCATGTGTGGGCATATGTATATTGCATGCTAGTGTAGCAACTATTTCCGTTGCATGTGATCATAAGTATCGGTAAATCATTGAAGTGATGTTACCGATGGCTCCTCCGGAGCACTTGCATTTTGAGCATGATCCTACCACCTATGAGGGTCATGCTAATATCATGTTGACAAGTAGAGCTAAGTATAGTAGCATGAGCATGATGTTCGTATAAATGAAAGGTTTATGAAAACCCCGTCGGGTGCCACTAATGCCCGAGGGTGATGATGAGTTAGGTGGCCACTTTTGGTGAAGTGGTGCACCGGGTATTTTGAGTGTGTATGGTTTCGAAAATGGGATTAGATTTATGATGTGTCGACCGTCCGAACCTTACATGTACGACCACGTTACCCCTTTATGGGACGGGGCTTTGTTGATTACTCTGGTCGGTGCTAGCAAAGAGCCACATTACTAGTGGCGAGAGTGATGAGTGGTCACTCTCGTGATGGGGTCGTGCTAGGTAGGGCGACTATGCCATTTTTACGTGTTCCAGGCAAACCGTTGGTCCCCACATGGATGATACAGTCCAGAGTGGGTGCTCGTAAGACGTACATCATGTGGGCTGGGTACCAATCGAGTGGACCTCTTTGTCTAGTATCGTGAGGGGAAAGGCATTGATCGGGTACTTACCTCGGGTATGTTATATATGGAGAGTCGTGGATGACAAGAAAGTTTACCGGATCTCGTGGGTCCAGCGTACTACCTCTGCAGAGTGTAAAACTATTCGAATAGCCGTGTCCACGGTCAAGGACAGTTGGGTGGTGCTTTTTAAACTACGTCCAGTCATTTCCGCATAAACCAAGTGTGTTTAATGGTGATATCTGAGAAAGAGTTGATATGACCAAGTTTGGTGACTTGGCATATTGGGTGAACCCGGAGTGTTCATGCCTTGACAGATATATTGATATATGTAATCTGTTCTAAATACCATCTAGCTTATGTTGCACATCCATCCATGATCATGTTTATTTACAGTTAAGCTGCTATCCACCAATACTGCATATTACTTGTTACCATACCAACTGCATATCCATATCATGGGCTGTTTGCGAGTACATTCAAAGTACTCATTGGCTTGCCACTGGTTATTTCATTGACCAGGTATGAGAGAACAGGATATGGTGAAGAGTAAATTGATGACGTTCATGCGAGCTAGGACGCTTCCCAGTCAGAATGCCTATAGGTTAAGGCTGATGGGATGGGTTCACGCTTTCGACCAATAATTCCGCTATTGGTCCAGTTTGGTGTGCTGGCCTGCAAGGACCGATATATGTAAAAACTTGACCGCAACAGTCATTTATTGTATCAAACAGTATGTATAGATGTAAGACTCTTGTTATGTAGTTTCTGTGTGTTCGGTGAGCATTGATCTCTGGGATCACTGAGCACGTTCATTCGGCGATCTTGACTCGAAAAGTCAGGGTCCCCACAGATGGAGATCATGTTGTCATGTCGGTGACGATGGAGATCATGCCGGTGCTTTGGAGATGGATATACAAAAACAAGATGATAGTGGCCTTATCATGTCACTTATATGATTTGCATGTGATGTTAATACTTTTATGCATTTTATTTTGGTTAGGACAACAATAGCATTATAAGATGATCCCTCAATAAAATTTCAAGATGAAATTGTGTGCTCCGCAAGTGTGCACTATTGTGACGGTTCATCGTTTCGAAGAACCTCATGATGATCAGAGGTGATAGACTCTACATTCGCATACAACAAATGTAAGCCAATTTTGCACATGTAGAACACTTGGGTTAAACTTGACAAGCCTAGCATGTAAACACATGGACTCAGAACACAGGAGACCGAAAGGTCGAACATGATTCATACAGTAGATATGATCAACATGGAGATGTTCACCATTGAAACCACCTCATCTCACGTGATGATCGAACTTGGGTTGGTTGATTTGGATCATGTCACACTCAGACAACCTGAGGAATATTGATTTGAGTGGGAGTTATTTACTAGTATGATTAATTGAATGCATTATCATGAAGATAGTCTAAGTCGTCTTTGCAAATTATTTTGTAGATCAACAGTTCGCATTGTAGCTCCCCTGTGTTTTGATACGTTTCTAGAGAAAACTGAGTTGAAAGATGATGGTAGCAATTATGCGGACTCGGTTTGTGATGTGAGGATTGTCCTCACTTGCTGCATAGAAGGCCTATGTCCTTGATGCACCGCTCAGTGAGCCACCCGCCAAGCATCGTCTGTGGGTGTTGAGAACATCAGACAAACACGTTTTCATGACTACTTGATAGTTCAGTGCGTCATGCTTTACGACTTAGAATTGAGGCACCAAAGACATTTTGAATGTCACAAAGAATATGAGATGTTATAAGAGATGAGATTAGATTTTGAGGCTCGTGCCCGTGTTGAGAGGTATGAGACCTCCGACAAGATTCTTTGCGTGCAACACGAAGGAGAGTAGCTCAGTCGGTGAGCATGTGCTCAGATTGTCTGGGTGCTACAATCGCTTGAATCAAGTGGGAGTTGGTCGTCCAAACAAGATACTAATTGACATAGTTCTCCAAGTCACCGCCACCAAGATACCAGGGCTTTGTTATGAACTATAACATGCCAGGGATGGAGAAGATGATCCGTGAGGTATTCGTGATGTTTTACACCTTGAAGGTAGAAATCAAGAAGGAGCATCAAGTGTTGATGGTTAGTAAGACCACTAGTTTCTAGAAGGGCAAGGGCAAGAAGAGAAACTGTGAGACTCAAAAGCCATTTGTCGTTCCAATGAAGAAACCCAAGGTTGGACCCAAACCCGGGACTGAGTGCTTGTGTTATGAGGGGAGTGGTCACTGAAAGCGGAACTGCCCCAGATACTTGGCAGATAAGAAGGCTGGCAATGTCGACAAAAGTATATTTGATATACACGTTATTGACGTGTGCCTTACTAGTGCTTGTTATAGCCCCTGAGTATTTGATACTGGTTCAGTTGCTAATATTAGTAACTCGAAATAGGGGTTGTGGGGCAAACAAAGACTAGCTAAGGGCGAGGTGACGATGTGTGTTGGAAGTGTTTCAAGGTTGATGTGATCACCATCGCACGCTCCATCTACCTTCGGGATTAGTGTTAAACCTAAATAAATGTTATTTGGTGTCTCCGTTGGGCATGAAATTTATATTGATTTTATTTATTGCATGCTGCATCTACCTTCGGGAAAGTTAGACAATAATGGTTTATTCTGTTTACATGAATAATATCTTTTATGATCATGCACCCAATGTTAATCGTTTATTGAATCTCAGTCGTAGTGATACACATGTTCATAGTATTGATGCAAAAAGATATAAAATTAGTAATGATAGTACCACTTACCTGTGGCACTGCCGCTTAGGTCATATTGGCGCAAAACACATGAAGAAACTCCATGCTGATGGATCTTTGGACTCGCTCAATTTTGAATCGCTTGAGACATGTGAACCTTGCCTCATGGGCAAAATGACTAACACCCCTTTTTCCGGTAAGATTGAGCGGGCAAGTGACTTATTGGAAATAATACATATTGCTGTATGCCGTCCAGTGAGTGTTGAAACATGAAGTGGATATCATTATTATCTTACCTTCACAAACGATTTGAGTAAAAAGAGGTATATTTACTTAATGAAACCCAAGTCTGAAATCTTGAGAAGTTCACGCAATTTTAGAGTGAAGTTGAAAATCATGATGACAAGAAGATAAAATGTCTATGATGTGGCCGTGGAGGTAAATATCTTAGTTACAAGTTTGGTACGATTTTCAGGCAATGTGGAAATTGTTTCACAAGTCATGCCACCTCGAACACCATAGTGTAATGGTGTGTTCGTATGTCGTAGCCGTGCTCTATTAGATATGGTGTGTACTATGCTTCCTCTTACCGATTTGCCACTATTGCTTTGGGGTTATGCATTAGAGACAACCACATTCAGTTTAAATAGGGGACCATATAATTACGTCAAGACGACACCGTATGAATTATGGTTTGACAAGAAACCTAAGCTCTCGTTTCTTAAAAGTTTAGGGTTGCGCCCTTATGTCAAAAGGCTTTAGCCTTATAAGTTCGAATCCAAAGCAGAGAAGTGCATCTTCATATCATACTCGAAGGAAACAATTGGGTATATCTTCTATCTCAGATCCAAAGGCAAAGGATTTTTTGCCTGGAATGGATCCTTTATAGAGAAAGAGTTTCTTTCAAAACAAAAGAGTGGGAGGAAGGTAGAGCTTGATGAGGTTATGGAACTGTCGCTTTAATTAGAGAGTAGCACTACACAAGAAGATGTTTCTATGACGTTGGGGGACTCCAGGACTAAGGGGTCCTCGGGCCGCTTACCTATTTCTATGGGTTGGACTCCCATGCCATGCTATCATCATTATTGGGCATTCGATAACTAAAGTGATGCTGTATTCAAGGTGCACTCTTCTGAAGACTTAGCGTGTACTCTACGTTCACTTAGTGATTGGTATGTTCCCTCGTTGATGTATAGCCGATGTTGCATAACCCTAGCACCCCTGGTGTCTATATAAAGTAGAGAGCTTTAGTTCATGGGACAGACTAAGCTGATTACTCCTATGGTTTAGACAACAACATCTGATCTTGAGGTACATCTGTTGGGTAACGTAGCAATAATTCAAAATTTTCCTATGCCCTATTCAGATCTTCCTATGGAGAGACAAGCAAGGAGAGAGGGGTGAGAGCATCTTCATACCTTTGAAGATCGCTAAGCGGAAGCGTTGCTAGAACACGGTTGATGGAGTCGTACTCGCTCCGATTCAGACTGCGGTGTGATTCCGATCTAGTGCCGAACCACAACACCTCCGCGTTCAACACACGTGCAGCCCAGTGACGTCTCCTACACCTTGATCCAGCAAGTAGGAGGGAGAGGTTGGAGAAGAGCTCCGGCAGCACGACGGCATGGTGGCGATGGAGCGATGAGGTTTCCTGGCAGGGCTTCGCCAAGCACCGTGGGAGAGGAGGAAGAAGAGACACACGGCTGCGCCGAGAGAGAGAAAAATTCCCATGTCTCCACTGGCCAATACCCCCACTATATATAGGGGGGAGGGGAGGGTGGCGACCCCTAGAGTTCCCACCCCTAAGGGGTGCTACAGCCCTAGATGGGGCTGGAGGTGGCGGCCAGGAGGGGAGAAGGGGGGGGGGAGTGGCGCACCCCTGGTGGGCCTTAGGCCCACCTGACTTAGGGTTTTCCCCCCTTCCCTCTCTAGGCGCCTTGGGTTGGATGTGGGGGGTGCACCAGCCCACCTAGGGGCTGGTTCCCTTTCACACTTGGCCCATGTAGCCTCCTAGGGCTGGTGGCCCCTCTCGGTAGGCCTCCGGAACCCTTCTAGTGGTCCCGAGACGTTGTCGGTGGTGCCCGAAACATTACCGACGTCCAAACCCATCCGTCCTATATATCAATCTTTACCCCCGGACCATTTCGGAGCTCCTCATGACGTCTGGGATCTCATCTGGGACTCCGAACAACCTTCAGTAACCTCGTATAACAAATCCCTATAACCCTAGCGTCATCGAACCTTAAGTGTGTAGACCCTACAGGTTCGGGAGGCATGCAGACATGACCGAGACACCTCTCCAGCCAATAACCATCAGCGGGGTCTGGATACCCATGCTGGCTCCTACATGTTCCACGATGTCAAGGATTCAATCAATCCCGTATACAATTCCCTTTGTCTGTCGGTATAGACACTACTGGAAAACATTTTTTTGCCATCAGCCTAGTCTTTGCCATCTACTAGCTGATGGCAAAGAGTATCTTTGTCGTCAGCTTCAACAAAGTAGACGGCGAAGCACTGGCTGATGGCATAGAGTGTTTTTGCCATCAGGGACATCTTTGCCGTCAGCTAGCAGACGACAAAGAGTCTCACAGCGGACGACAAAGATGTAGATGGGCCCACCTGACCGCGGGGTGGTTAGGTCAAACTGGAGTCCCTTCTTTGCCGTCTGCTAGCGGACGACAAAGAGTCCGGAGGCAGACGACAAAGAGCTAACTCCGTTAACGACTCCTTCCCCCACCCCGCCCCTCTCTCTCTGTAACGGCTCACCCCGCGCGTCCCTCTCTCTCTGTCCGAATCCCCGACGCCCACCGGCCGCAGCCACCATCGTCGCGTCGCCGCCCCCGTCGCGCCGCCGCCTCTGTCGCCCCTGCCGCCGCACCTGTCGCCCCCACCGCCGCCCCTGTCGCCCCCGCCGCCACCGTCGTGCCACCACCACCGTCCCACCACTGCCCCACGTCGGCCCCGCTGCCGCTGCCCCACCACTGTCGCGCCGCCGCCCCTGGCGCCCCCGGTGCCGCCCCGCCACCCCCAACAACCCCATTCTAGAACTTGCCCGAGATTCGATCGTTGGTATACCTATACCTTGTTCAATCTCGTTACCGGTAAGTCTCTTTACTCGTTCTGTAGCACATCATCTCGCGACTAACTCCTTAGTCACATTGAGCTCATAATGATGATGTTCTACCGAGTGGGCCCAGAGATACCTCTCCGTCACACGGAGTGACAAGTCCCGATCCTGATTCGTGCCAACCCAACAGACACTTTCAGAGATACCCGTAGTGCACCTTTATAGTCACCCAGTTACGTTGTGATGTTTGATACACCCAAAGCACTCCTATGGTATCCGGAAGTTGCACAATCTCACGGTTGAAGGAAAAGACACTTGACATTAGAAAAGCTTTAGCATACGAACAACACGATCTAGTGCTATGCTTAGGATTGGGTCTTGTCCATCACATCATTCTCCTAATGATGTGATCCCGTTATCAATGACATCTAATGTCCATGATCAGGAAACCATGATCATCTATTGATCAACGAGCTAGCCAACTAGAGGCTTGCTAGGGACACATTGTGATCTATTTATTCACACATGTATTACTGTTTCCTGTTAACAATCATAGCATGAACAATAGACGATTATCATGAACAAGGAAATATGATAATAACCATTTTATTATTGCCTCTAGGGCATATTTCCAACAGTCTCCAACTTGCACCAGAGTCAGTAATCTAGTTACATTGTGATGTATCGAACACCCATAGCATTGTGCTGTTGATCATGTTTTGCTCGAGGAAGAGGTTTAGTCAACGGGTCTGCAATATTCAGATCCGTGTGTACTTTATAAATATTTATGACTCCTCTCTGGACCTGGTCCTGGATGGAGTTGTAGCGGCGTTGGATGTGCTTGGTCTTCCGGTGAAATCTGGGCTCCTTGGCTATGGCAATGGCTCCAGTGTTATCACAGAAGAGTGTCATCAGACCTGACGCGCTTGGAACCACTCCAAGATCGGTGATGAAGTCCTTCATCCAGATCCCTTCATGAGCCGCTTCCGAAGTAGCTATGTACTCAGCTTCACATGTAGATGCTTCCATGACGTCTTGCTTGCTGCTGCACCAGCTCACTGCCCCACCATTCAAAACATACACGTATCCGGTTTGTGACTTAGAGTCATCCGGATCTGTGTCGAAGCTAGCATCGGCGTAACCCTTTCCAACGAGCTCTTCGTCACCTCCATAAACGAGAAACATCTCCGTAGTCTTTTTCAGGTACTTAAGGATATTCTTGACCTCTGTCCAGTGTTCCATACCGAGATCACTTTGGTACCTCCCTACCAAACTTATGGCAAGGTTTATATCTGGTCTGGTACACAGCATGGCATACATTAGAGAGCCCACAGCTGAAGCATAGTGGACAGTACTCATCTTCTCCCTATCTGCTATCGTGGTCGGTGACTGAGTCTTACTCAATCTCGTACCTTGCAAAACTGGCAAGAACCCCTTCTTTGTGTTTTCCATATTGAACTTCTTCAATATCTTGTCAAGGTATGTACTTTGTGAAAGACCTATGAGGCGTCTCGATCTATCTCTATAGATCTTGATGCCTAATATGTATGCAGCATCTCCAATGTCCTTCATTGAAAAAATCTTGTTCAAGTAGGCCTTTATGCTCTCCAATAACTCTATATTATTCCCCATCAATAGTATCTCATCCACATAGAGTATGAGGAAAGCTACAGAGCTCCCACTCACTTTCTTGTAGAGACAGGCTTCTCCATAAACTTGTATGAACCCAAACGCTTTAATCACCTCATTAAAGAGAATGTTCCAACTCCGAGATGCTTGCACCAGCCCATAGATGGAGCGTTGGAGCTTGCATACCTTGTTAGCACTCTTAGGATCGACAAAACCTTCTGGTTGCATCATATACAACTCTTCCTTAAGATACCCGTTAAGGAACGTTGTTTTGACGTCCATTTGCCAAATTTCATAGTCATGAAAAGCGGCAATTGCTAACATGATTCATACCGACTTAAGCTTCGCTACGGGAGAGAAAGTCTCATCATAGTCAACTCCTTGAATTTGTCGAAAACCCTTTGCGACAAGTCGAGCTTTGTAAACGGTCACATTACCGTTTGCACCAGTCTTCTTCCTGAAGATCCATTTATTTTCTATGGCTTGCTGATCATCGGGAAAGTCCACCAAAGTCCATACTTTGTTCTGATACATGTATCCTATCTCGGATTTCATAGCCTCAAGCCATTTGTTGGAATCCGGGCCCGCCATTGCTTCTTCATAGTTCGAAGGTTCACCATTGTCTAACAACATGATTTCCATCATAGGGTTGCCGTACCACTCTCGTGCAGAACATGCCCTTGTGGACCTTCGGGGTTCAGTAGCAACTTGATCCGAAGCTTCGTGATCATCATCATTAACTTCCTCTCCAGTTGGCATAGGCACCACATGAACAATTTCCTGCACTGCGCTACTCTCCGGTTTGAGAGGGGGTGTAATTACCTCATCAAGTTCTACTTTCCTCCCACTTACTTATTTCAAGAGAAACTCTTTCTCTAGAAAGGACCCCTTCTTGGCAATAAAGATTTTACCTTCGGATCTAAGATAGAAGGTATACCCAATAGTTTCCTTAGGGTATCCTATGAATACACATTTCTCCGCTTTGGGTTCGAGCTTCTCTGGTTGAAGTTTCTTCACATAAGCATCGCAGCCCCTAACTTTTAGAAACGACAGCTTAGGTTTCTTGCCAAACCATAGTTTGTACGGTCTCGTCTCAATGGTTTTAGACGGTGCCCTATTTAAAGAGAATGCTGCAGTTTCCAATGCGTATCCCCAAAATGATAGCGGTAAGTCGGTAAGAGAAATCATAGATCGTACCATATCTAATAAAGTGCGATTACGACGTTCAGACACTCCATTACGTTGCGGTGTGCCAGGCGGCGTCAGTTGTGAAAAAATTCCACACTTCCTTAGGTGTGTGCCAAACTCGTGACTCAAATATTCTCCTCCATGATCAGATCATAGACATTTTATTTTTCTGTCACGTTGATTCTCAACCTCACTCTAAAATTCCTTGAACTTTTCAAATGTTTCAAATTTGTGCTTCATCAAGTATATATACCCATACCTACTCAAATCATCGGTGAGAGTGAGAACATAACAATAGCCACCGCGAGCTTCAATGTTCATTGCACCACACACATCAGTATGTATTATTTCCAATAAGCCGGTTGCTCTCTCCATTATTCCTGAGAATGGAGTCTTAGTCATCTTTCCCATGAGGCACGGCTCGCATGAGTCAAATGATTCAAAGTCAAGAGACTCTAGCAGTCCATCAGTATGAAGTTTCTTCATGCGCTTAACACCGATATGACCAAGGCGGCAGTGCCACAAGTATGTGGGACTATCATTATCAACTTTGCATGTTTTGGTATTCACACTATGAATATGTGTAACATCACGATCGAGATTCATCAAGAATAAACCATTCACCAGCGGAGCATGACCATAAAACATATCACTCATATAAATAGAACAACCATTATTCTCTGACTTAAATGAGTAGCCGTCTCGCATTAAGCAAGACCCTGATACAATGTTCATGCTCAAAGCTGGAACTAAATAACAATTATTAAGGTTTAAAACTAATCCCGAAGGTAGATGTAGAGGCAGCGTGCCGACGACGATCACATCGACCTTGGAGCCATTCCCGATGCTCATCGTCACCTCATCCTTGGCCAGCCTCCGTTTATTCCGCAATTCCTGCTTTGAGTTGGAAATATGAGCAACAACACCGATATCAAATACCCAAGAGCTACTACGAGCGTTGGTAAGGTACACATCAATAACATGTATATCATATATACCATTAACGTTTCCGGCCTTCTTATCTGTTAAGTACTTGGGGCAGTTCTGCTTCCACTGACCCTTTCCCTTGCAATAGAAGCATTCAGTCTCAGGCTTGGGTCCATTCTTTTTCTTCTTCCCGATATCTGGCTTACTGATGTCCCACAAGCGTATAGGATCGCAGTAGTTTTCGAGGGTAGAGTATTCAAACCAAATTTGTTGGTTCGCACGACGAGAAGCGAAAGGATATTCTCAAGTATTAGCAGCTGAATATGTCAGATTCAACCACATCTGAAAGATTAGTGTCTGCAAGCAAAGTATCAGTAGCAAAGTAGTATGATATTAACGGTGCCAGAAACGATCTGTTGACGGCAGACTATTCCTAACTGTTGTATCAATGGCGCCAGTAAAAAGGCTTGTTGACGGGATGTCGGTGCCAACAAAGTCTTGCAACAAGTAACAGCGGTAGCAACAGTAGCAGCAAAGTGACAACAGTAGCAACAACAGCAAAGTGGCCCAATCCCTCTTGTAGCAAGGGACAAGCCTAGGCAAAGTAACGTAGCGAGAACCAGTAGTAAAAGACTCGTAGGCAGTGGATCGGTGATGCATGAGTGTGACGGATGTGATTCATCATGTAACAACTATAACACAGAGAGATATGTGGCTAGCTCCCGTTCATCGATCTAATGTAGGCATGTATTCCGTATGTAGTCATACGTGCTTAGGAAAAAGAACTTGCATGACATCTATTGTCCATCCCTCCCGTGGCAGCGTGGTCCTAATGGAAACTACGGTTTATTAAGGTTCTCCTTTTAATAAAGAACCGGACCAACGCATTAACACGCGGTGAATACAGGAACTCCTCATACTATGGTCATCTCCGGGAGTGGTTCCGGATATTGTCACTCCGGGGTTGCCGGGTCATAACACATAGTAGGTGACTACAACTTACAAGATAGGATCTAAAACACACATATATTGGCGACAACATAATAGGTTCAGATCTGAAATCATGGCACTCGGGCCCTAGTGATAAGCATTAAGCATAGCCAAGTAGTAGCAACATCAATCTAGAACATAGTGGATACTAGGGATCAATCCCCGTCAAGAACTAACTCGATTACATGATAGATCTCATCCAACTCATCACCGTCCAACAAGCCTACGATGAGATTACTCACGAACAATGAAGAGCATCATGGAATTGTCGATGGAGAAAGGTTGATGATGACGATGTCGACGATTTCCCCTCTACGGAGCCCGAAACGGACTCCAGATCTGCCCTCTAGATGAAGAACAGGATGTGGCGGCACCTTCGTATCGCAAAACGCGATGAAACTTTCTCTGTGATTTTTTCCAGGCGAAACGGAAGATATAGAGCTGAGATTGGGGGCGGTGGTGCTACGTGGGCCCCACAAGCCTGCACGGCGCGACCTAGGGGGGGTTGTCGCGGCCTGTGGGCTTGTGGCCCACTGGCACGCCCCCTCCGGTGGACATTTGCGTAGGTATTTTTCTTTTATTCCAGAAAAAATCCCCGCAAATTTTCAGGATGTTCCGAGAACTTTCATTTCTGCACAAAAACAACACCATGGCAATTCTGCTGAAAACAGCGTCAGTCCGGGTTAGTTCCATTCAAATCATGCAAATTAGAGTCCAAAACAAGGGCAACAGAGTTCAGAAAAGTAGATAAGACGGAGACGTATCACTTACCGGGCACGGCAACGGCTTTGCCGTCTTTCTTGAAGTACTTTTTACCCTTGCCTTTCTTGAAACTGGTGGTCTTATTGACCATCAACACTTGATGCTCTTTCTTGTCTTCTACTTCTGCACAGCATCGAGTACAACTCAGGATTGGTCTTCTCCATCCCTTGCATGTTCTAGTTCAGCACAAAACCCTTGTAGCTTGGTGGGAGAGACTAGAGGATTCTGTCAATTACGGCGTCATCCGGAAGTTCGACTCCAAGCTGAGTCAGACGTCCAGCAACCCAAACATTCTGAGAATATGCTCACTAACAGAATTGTTCTCGTCCATCTTGCAGCTAAAGAACTTGTCGGAGACTTCATATCTCTCGACCCGGGCATGAGCTTGAAAAACTAGCTTCAGCTCGTGGAACATCTCAGATGCTCCGTGTTGCTCAAAACGCCTTTGGAGCCTCGATTCTAAACTGTATAGCATGCCACACCTAACCAGAGAGTATTCATCACTCCGCGCTTGCCAGATGTTCTGAACATCTTGAGCTGCCGAGGGATTAGGGGGTCACCTAGCCGCGCATCAAGGACATAAGCCTTCTTGGATGTAATGAGGATGAGCTTCAAGTTGCGGACCCAGTCCGCATAGTTTCTACCATCATCTTTCAGCTTGTTTTTCTCTAGGAACGCGTTGACATTGAGGTTGACAAGTGCGTTGGCCATTGGATCTACAATATTTGTAAAACAACTTTTAGACTAAGTTCATGATAATTAAGTTCATTTAATCAAATTAAGTATGAACTCCCACTTAAATCGACATCCCTCAAGTCATCTAAGTGATACATGATCCATGTCGACTAACCCGTGTCCGATCATCACGTGAGATAGACTAGTCGTCGATGGTGAGCAACTTCATGCTGATCGTATTCAACCATACGACTCATGTTTGACCTTTCGGTCTCTCGTATTTGAGGTCATGTCTGTACATGCTAAGCTCGTCGAGTCAACCTAAGTGTTTTGCGTGTGTAAATATGGCTTACACCCGTTGTATGCGAACGTTAGAATCTATCACACCCGATCATCACATGGAGCTTCGAGACAACGGTCCTTCGCAACGGTGCACACTTAGGGGAATACGTTCTCAAAATTTTATTAAGCAATAAGATGAAAAACATGGTAAACATCACATGCAATCATATAGTGACATGATATGGCCATTATCATCTTTGCTCCTTCGATCTCCATCTTCGGGCATCACATGATCATCATCATCACCGGCGTGACACCATGATCTCCATCATCATGATCTCCATCATCGTGTCTCCGTGAAGTCGTCACGCCAACTACTACAACTACTACAGCTAACCGTTAGCAATGAAGTAAAATTAGTAAACACATGGCGTTGCATCTCATACAATAAACTAAGACAACTCCTATGGCTCCTGCCGGTTGTCATACTCATCGACATGCAAGTCGTGAATCCTATTACAAGAACATGATCATCTCATACATCACACATGTAACATCACATCCTTTGGCCATATCACATCACATGTCAAACCCTGCAAAAACAAGTTAGACGTCCTCTAATTGTTGTTGCAAGTTTTACGTGGCTGATTTAGGTTTCTAGCAAGAACGCCTTCTTACCTATGTGATAGCCACAACGATAATATGCCAAAGCTATTTACCCTTCATAAGGACCCTTTTCATCAAATCCAATCCGACTAGAGTGGGAGAGACAGACACCCGCAAGCCACCTTATGCACCTAGTGCATGTTAGCCGGTGGAACCTGTCTCACGTAAGCGTACGTGTAAGGTCAGTCCAGGACGCTTCATCCCACAATACCGCTGGAAAAGAATAATACTTGTAGCGGCAAGCAATTGAAAAAATCAGCGCCCACAACCTTTTTGTGTTCTACTCGTGCAAAGAATCTATGCATAGAAAACCTGATCGGATGCCACTGTTGGGTAACATAGCAATAATTCAAAATTTTCCTATGCCATATTTAGATCTTCCTATGGAGATACCAGCAACAAGAGAGGGGTGAGAGCATCTTCATACCTTTGAAGATCACTAAGCGGAAGCGTTGCTAGAACGCGGTTGATGGAGTGGTACTCACTGCGATTCAGATTGCTGTGTGATTCCGATCTAGTGCCGAACCACGGCACCTCCACATTCAACACACGTGCAACCCGGTGACGTCTCCTGCACCTTGATCCAGCAAGCAGGAGGGAGAGGTTGGGGAAGAGCTCCGACAGCACGATGGCGTGGTGGCAATGGAGCGATGAGGTCTCCCGGCAGGGCTTCGCCAAGCTCCGTGGGAGAGGAGGAAGAAGAGAGACACGGCTGCGCCGAGAGAGAGAGAAATTCCCGTGTCTCCAATGGCCAAAACCCCCACTATATATAAGGGGAAGGGGAGGGTTCCCACCCCTAAGGGGTGCGGCCGCCCTAGATGGGGCTGGAGAGGCGGCCAGGAGGGGAGGGGGGGGGGTGGCACACCCCTGGTGGGCCTTAGGCCCACCTAACTTAGGGTTTCCCCCTTCCCTCTCTAGGCACTTTGGGTGGGTGTGGGGGGGCGCACCAGCCCACCCAGGGGCTATTTCCCTATCACACTTGGCCCATGTAGCCTCCTAGGGCTGGTGGCCCCTCCGATGGGCCTCCGGAACCCTTTCGGTGGTCCCGGCATGTTGCCGGTGGTGCCCAAAACATTTCCGGCGTCCAAACCCATCCATCCTATATATCAATCTTTACCTCCGGACCATCCCGAAGCTCCTCGTGACATACGGGATCTTATCCGGGACTCCGAACAACCTTCTGTAACCTCGTATAAGAATTCCCTATAACCCTAGCGTCATCGAACCTTAAGTGTGTAGACCCTACGGGTTCAGGAGGCATGCAGACATGACCGAGACACCTCTCCGGCCAATAACCATCAGGGGGGTCTGGATACCCATGGTGGCTCCTACATGTCCCATGATGATCTCATCGGATGAACCACGATGCCAAGGATTCGGTCAATCCCGTATACAATTCCCTTTGTCTGTCGGTATAGAACTTGCCCGAGATTCGATCATCGGTATACCTATACCTTGTTCAATCTCGTCACCGGTAAGTCTATTTACTCGTTCCGTAGCACATCATCTCGCGACTAACTCCTTGGTCACATTGATCTCATAATGATGATGTTGTACCGAGTGGGCCCAGAGATACCTCTTCGTCACACTGAGTGGTAAATCCCGATCTCGATTCGTGCCAACCCAACAGACACTTTCAGAGATACCCGTAGTGCACCTTTATAGTCACCCAGTTACGTTGTGACGTTTGATACGACCAAAGCACTCCTACGGTATCCGGGAGTTGCATAATCTCACAGTTGAAGTAAAAGACACTTGACATTAGAAAAGCTTGAGCGTACGAACAAGACGATCTAGTGCTATGCTTAGGATTGGGTCTTGTCGATCACATCATTCTCCTAATGATGTGATGCTTTTATCAATGACATCTACTGTCCATGATCAGGAAACCATGATCATCTATTGATCAACGAGCTAGCCAACCAGAGGCTTGCTAGGGACACATTGTGATCTATTTATTCACACATGTATTACTGTTTCCTGTTAATACAATTATAGCATGAAGAATAGAAGATTATCATGAACAAGGAAATATGATAATAACAGTTTTATTATTGCCTCTAGGGCATATTTCCAACAACATCAACTCTGTACTTTGTACTCCACCATCAGTATAAACAAGAGCAGAATGTAGGGTTTTACCTCCATCAAGAGGGCCCAAACTTGTGTAAACACCAACTCCCTTTTCTTGTGTTACCCATCGATCCAAGATGCGCAGTTTGGACCCCCTACCCGAGATACACCAGTTTTGACACTGACGGTGGTGCTTTCATTGAGAGTTCCACTAAAGGATCGTCATAAGGATCAATGGCTTGCTTGGTCACCATCGAAGGCATCAACAATAGGGATATCTTTGACGTCGGCCAACTTTGTACATTCTATAGTAGTGTCCTGCATGTCAAAGCAACTCATCACCATGATCAGATCAATGGGTTCACCTCGGGCTAGGGAATCAAGTTCAGTGACCTAGATTATGTCACCCATGCCTTAGGCAGCCTGATCCTTGCTAGGATCTCGGCTTCAACCGAAGAACCCAGAAACGCCGAAGCCTTGACTTTGGGTCCTTTCCCCGACCTTGAGTTCGGGATGGTGCCTGCTTTAGATCCAGCCTTGAGCATGGATCCGACCTTTGTGTTCGAGAGGCAAGGGGCAACCTTGCCTGAAGCCCCCTCCCCTGTGCTGACGCACCGGAGATCAACTCTGCCGAAGTTCCGAAGACTAGTCCGGCCAATATCTCTTTGTCAAACGAGATGCTGGTCTGGACCCGAACCATGGATAGTTTGGACGGCTCGGCCCTGATCTATGATCTTTTTGGCTTTTAGTCCAGATGCACGAAACTTTATTTCCCACCCACCTCTCACTTAGTATCCACTATCGATGACTTAACCAATATGCTGGACTCCTCTATAGACGAGGCCGAAGAAACATTTATAGATGTCGATACACTTACTCGTCCCACAACGGGACGATGGGCTGCCACCTCCACATATGATGTTCACATGGTGGACACCCCTAAGGACGATAACGCCACAGGGAAGGGTGATGACGACACCCCAGCTAAAAGCACTCATAATGAACCCCAACGGCACCGGCGTCACAAAAATCCTAGAGCATGTAAGGGCAAGTATGGGAACTAACGAAAACAGAAATCCCTAGGGTGGTTTTGATATTGATCACAACATATACATCATTGGACTAATATGTTTTCCAAGTATATTTCAGAAAAGATCAAAATATGCTTTGGCTAAAGGCTTATGTGGAGATGCCCCTTGATGGAAGACAAGAATAAGATTGGTCAAGCTTCAAGATAGAAGACTCTCCATTTTATATTTGTGAGAAATCACTTTTGAGTCCATAGGAAATCCAATACTATTAAAAGGGGGTGAGGTATTAAAATGAAATGGTTGCTCAAGTGCTGAAAGTTAGCCACCAAAATACTTAGTCAATTTTCCCGCATAACCATTCTGTCCAATTCCACATACTCAAATTCGGAGCCACCAACTTTCCTATTTCGGCCCCACCGAGTTTGACCTCACACAGATCCCTAGCCATTCCCACCAAAGCGGTGCAACCGAAACCATATCGGTGCTATCGAGTTTAGGATGAGAAACTTTTTGTTGCCTCGATACACAAAATCGGAATTTCCGAGTTTGAGTATCATTGTCACCGACTTGTGTCATCTGACCGTTAACCACCTTTTCAATGCCACGGAGTTGTGTATATCGGTCCCACCGAGATACACAAGTTGTTGCCTTTTGTGCGAGTCGGTACCACCGAGCTTATGACTTCGGTGTCACCGAGTTTGCCACTTTAGGTGTAACGGTTGAATTTTGTGTGATGTCTATATATACCCCTCCACCCACCTCTCATTCGTGGGAGAAGCACTCAAAACACACACTTCATTTCCAAATCCATCTTTCTGAGAGAGAACCACCTACTCATGTGTTGAGACCAAGATATTCCAATCCAATCATTTGAAACTTGATCTCTAGCCTCCCCAAACTGCTTTCCACCAAATCAATCTCTCCTACCCATGCCTATTCTGTGAGAGAGTGATTTTGTGTTGAGGAGACTATCTTTAGACGCACAAGAGCAAGGTGTTCATTGATCTACCACATCTATTATCTTTTGGAGGGTACTGCCTCCTAGATTGGTTAGGTGTCGCTTGGAGCATCCTACTTCGTGTTGTGCAGTTGAACCAAGATGTTTGTATGGACAAGGAGACCGCCTATTTCGTGAAGATCTATCGTGGGTGAGGCCAGTCCTTCGTGGGCGAAAGCCATGGTGGAATATACAAGGCCGCTTCTTCGTGGATCCTTTCTGGGTGGAGCCCTTTGTGGACTCTCACAGCCGTTATCCTTCGTGGGTTAAAGTCTCCACTAACATGGACGTATTATAGCGCAACCTATTGGAACCATGCCAAAAATCACCGTGTCAACCTCATGCGTTTGATCTCCCTACTTTACTCCTTTACTTTACAGTTGCATGTTTTACATTCCACTACTACACTCTTAGAATTGCATGGGTAGGGTGTACTTGACTTGCTATACCTGCAAAACTGTCCCTCAACTAAAATTGGGAAAAGGCAAAAAAATTATCTTGTCAAGTAGTCTAATCACCCCCTCTAGACATACTTTCGATCCTACAAGTGGTATTAGAGCTTTGGTCTCCGTTTTATTGGTTTCACAACTTGGGAGAGGATGGTGTCTAGCAAGGGAAATTATCACCGTAGAGGCCCATACTTCGATGTCACTAATTTTGCTAGTTGGAAGCATAAGATGAAAATGCATATTCTTGGCTTTAATCCTCACATATGGGTTGTTATTCATGTTGGTGTGCAATGTAACTTCTTCGGAGAAGGGCATGAACCGGATCGTGATGCGACAGCTGATGAACTGAAGATGTTGCAACTTAATGCTCAAGCCCGCGACATCATCTTCAACTGTCTATGCCCCGAAGAATTCAACAAAACCAGCCGCCTTGAGAATGCAAAAGAAATTGGGAATACTTTGACCGATATGCACGCAGGTAATGATTATGTCAGAGAATCTAAGTTGGATGTGCTTCAAAGTCAGCTTGACAAGTTCAAGATAAAGGATGGTGAAGGTGTCGCTGAAATGTATTCTATGCTCGCTCTCATCACCAATGACATTGCCAGCATAGGAAGTGAGGAGACGACCGATAAATTTATCATCAAGAAGATACTTAGAGCTCTTGATGGAAAATATGACACCGTGTGCACATTGATCCAAATGATGCCAAACTACAAAGATCTCAATCCTACTGAAGTCATTGGTAGGATTGTTGCTCATGAGATGTCACTCAAGGACAAAGATGAGCTACACAACAAGTCAAACGGTACTTACAAAGCTCATGTGATGCTCCCTCTACTTCAAAGGACCATCTTGTCACTAATGAAGAGATAAGCCTCATGGTTAGAAAATTCAACAAGTTCTACAAGAGTAGAGGCAAAGAAAGAAGCTCAAGATCAAGACATGATGAGAAGCGTTCGTCCAGTCATGACTGAAATTGCTACAACTGTGGGATGCCCGGACACTACTCCAATGAGTGCTCGGCTCCCTACAAACAAAGAGAATAGTCACCTCAAAGATGAAGCTCAAGAGATGAGTCACCTCGCGGAGATAGAAGGAGTAGAGAAGATTGTTATGAACGAAGACACTTACGGAGAGGCAAAGAATCGGAGAAGAAGGACAAATATACCAAGAGCAGCTCAAGAAGAAGACATCAAGATCATGTTGGTGAATGGATTTCTGTCTCCGATTCTGACAACCAATCCGAGATAAACTACCACTCTGACTCCGGCTATAGTCAAGATGAAGGTGTTGCCGACATTGCACTTTATTCCTCCAAATCCTATGACCTATTTGATTCACCAAATGAGGGGTTCGGAAACTACTTCATGGCTAAAGGCCCCAAGGTATCACACCCCGGGTATCTTGATTTTAATAGTGACGAGGATGACTTGTTTGGAGAAGATGACTTGCTCTTTGATAAAACTAGTGATTGCAATGAAAATGAACTTGTTAATTATCATGCTAGTAAAGAGAAATCGAGTGATGATGATAATAAAGAAATTGAACGACTAACTCAAGAATTTAAAACTCTTAAGTTAACTCATGAAACTACTCTAGAAGACCATAGAGAGCGTGCAAGAACTCATGAGAAGCTACACTTCGAGAAGATCAATTTGGAGCAAGAGCATGAGTATATAAAAGCGATCAATGATGATCTTCGAAAGAAGAGTTCTTCTTATCTAGCCAAACGATTACTTTTGTATAATTTTGTTCCATAAGTTAAAACCTAAGAACACTAGTAACAAAGGAAAGAAATTTTCTTCATCTAGTAACAACAATACTAAAGCTTAATCTAATGTTCTTAATGCTAGTAGCTCTCTTGATTCCACTAATGGTTCTCTTAGCCAAGTTACACTTGAGCAAGAGAATGATTTATTGAAAGGGATTATAGAGAGAGGTGTCTTCAAGAGTCTCGCCGGAAGTAAGCAATTTGAGGAAATTGTGCGCAAGCAAGGAGGACATCGGAAGGAAAAAGGTGTTGGCTAGTTCAACGTAAATGGAGATGATTGAGAAGAAGGACCATATCCCATTCCTAAGTTTGTTCCTAAAGAGGAAAAGGATTATCCTACTCCTCCCAAAGGAATAAGCTCACAAGATGGCCTTCTACCACAAGACCACAAGGGCAAGGGAAAGCTTCAATATGACCTTAACTTATATGAAGAAGAATCCCAAGTCAAGGTTAAGTGGATTCCCAAGGAGACTACTAGCACTACCTCATCTAGTGCTACCACAACTCGAAGGATTCCCATCAAGTTGATGTGGATTCCCAAGAGGAAGAACTAGAAATTTCTTGAGGGGTGACTCTGCCATTCAAATTCACTCTTAATAATTTTGGCAAGAACTATATGCAATCAACCTCAACCATATGCATTAGTTTAAGGAGTCACATATTCTCTCAAAGGTAGGCAAGTAACAAGGTAACTAATGCATCTTTGTACATCATCCCATGTGTGTTCCACACCATGTCCATAAATATTCTTGCATATGTTCCTTCTGCTTTGGGACTAACCCATGCAGGTGAGAAGAGTAAGAAACAACAAGGATTGCTCCCAACTCAAGATGATCTTCATCAACATTGAACGTCCACCACTACTTCACCTACTTGAAGTCTTCTACGACAAAACCCAAGGTTAGTTTATCCCTCTTAGGGGGGATTCATACCAAGGGGGAGCTTTACTCTAAATCTTGAGTATAAGCATCTCCTAAGGATATGAACACATTAATGCTTATGTAAAAGTGGTAACCCCACTTGTGCTTAACGATGAGTATGACCGATAATCAAGTATTCTTACTTGGCTGATAAGGCAATATACTCATATATAGATGACTTTGTCATCGCCCAAGTGCTTGATAGATGCTAGGATGTTTGTGCATGTTCACCATATTTTATCTGTTATCTTATTGTGTGAGCATGTTGGTCTGCATGGTTCTGCTCATTCAAGGACATCCAATTGTTGTTATTTGGCTCTTGATTTATCTTTTGTCAACTAGATGGACAAGAATGCCTAGGACCCTCCTCTATCTGTTTATGCTATCTCATCTCAAGTTATATTCATGCTTCATCACAGAACTTGAACAAGCACTTGTCGATCCCTCTGTGTGACGGAGCACTCGGAGTTCCGTATCATCAAAGGCTGCCTTCCAAAACCTCTTTGTGAATCTTGGTGAAACCAACTTCACTAACTCGGTTCCACCAAAATTCCAAATTTGATCTGGGTTTTCAATCTCGGTACCACCGAAATCACCAACTCGGTTACACTGAGTTTTCGTGTCAGCTGATAGTAGAGGATCTCGGTGACACCGATTTTATAATCTCGGTGACACCGACATCGAGGGGGTATATATTCTGGCGGACGGGTCTTTGAAATCAGTTCCTCAAAAACCCTTCGTGTCAAACCCTAAGCTGCCCCAAATGACCCCTGGTCATTGCCTTTGTCTCCCCGAGCGCTTCCACCGTTGGGAATCGCCGCCATCGACGGAATCTTCGCTGCCGTCGTCGCCTAATCGGACTGCCACCAAACTAGGGTACGGTTCCGTTCTCCTTATGCACTCCCTTAATCCAACTCATGCGCATTAGGAAATTTTCTATACAAGCCACCATGTGCAAACCCTTCCTTCCACCAGAGTATATTGTAACATAGAGAACGATGAGATTTTGGATCTAATCTGCCACAGCAAGCAACTCAGTGCGGCCGAGTTGGTAGAATCGGTTCCAAGGATTTCAATTTTAGGGTTCCTAAGAAGCAACTCGATGAGACCGAGAAGTTCTTTTCAGTGACACCGAAACAGAGTGCCAAGTTTTGTTATTCGAGTAGACTTTCTAGGTGACTCCAAAATTACCAACCCGGTGCTACCGATTTACATTCTCGAGAAGATCATACCCTAAGTTTCTGAATTCCAATTTTGAAAAATCCTTCTGTGTTTTGTGATGCCCAGCTCTTCTGCCTTTCCTATATCTATTTCACAAGATTGTTGTTTGCTCGTTTGCTCCTGAGTTGTTGCTTGTCTGCCAAGATGTCTGGATATGAGGATAGCCAGAATGATTTCAGAGAAAACAGTGTTGAGATGGACTCAGGCACAAGTCCTGAGAAGACTGACTCTGACCCTGTATCTTACAGCTCCCATGGCTTGCCCAAAGCAGCCACCACGCAGAGGAAGAAGCTGAACTCAGATGAAGAGGACTCAGATTTTGTGCCACAGGAAACTTCAGCTCCTCCAAAGGCTCCTAAGAAGACTGTCAGGAAAGAGTACACAAGACCTGCTGATCTTAGAGCTCATGAGTCTGCAAGGCAGAGCACGCCACTCTCCATTGATAAACCTGCTGAGAAGGATGGTGTGAAGAGAGCCAGGAAGAGGATAGTTCACATTGTTGGAAGACCTACTTCTATGTATGAGGATCGAGAAGATGTTGCTGGAGAAGATGAGATCCCAGCTCCTCCTATGAAGAAGAATCTCATGGCTGATGCCATGCCCAAGAAATCTAATCCTAAGCTTCCTTCCAAGGCTAAAAAGGTTGTAGCTCATAGGAAGACTACAAAGGATATTCCTACAACTTCTAAGGAGAAAGGCCCTGCTTCCAGTACCTTTGCTGCAGAGGACGAAGATGAGAATGCACCAATTCTCAGAAAGCTCCGACCAAATCGGCTAGTGCACAATGCTGCTCACTGAGTCGCTAAAGATATGAAGAAGAGAAAAGATGCATGTTTGAGTAAATGGAGAGTTGCAGATCAATATGCCATAAGGAGAAAAACTATTGTTGATCCAAGGTTTCACACTAAGGATCAACAAGACTTTTATGAGACTATCTTGTATGACAAAAGTCCAGCTGTAAGTGACATGAGATATGTTGTCTGGGCTTACATCAAAGCAAATGAAAATTTCTTTCCCCATGTGCAAGAAAATTTCAAGTCTGTGGATATTGAAGAATTTATTGGAAAAGAGATGACCCCATGGAATGATAGTTTATCATGCAATTTTACTCAATTGTTCATTTCTATGGAGATGGTTCTATTGCGTGGATGACTGATGGTCACAAGTATGAGTCAACGATTGATGAGTGGCCCACTATCATTGGTGCCCCTAGGTAGAAACCGAGTGATGTTGATGTGTATTCTGAAGCAAAGATGAGCCACAACTCCATGGCCAACATGTACAAGCCAATTCCTCACAACTATTTGGCAAGTCACAAGATGGGATCAATATACTTCTTGCAAGTAGGGATACCCACAACTAACACCATTCTGAGACACACCTTGGTGCCTAAATCAGGTGATGATAGGGTGATTCGAGGACAGTCCATCAATCTACTGCACCAGTTGGACTCTCACACTAGATTCAGAGTGATGGACTTGATAGTAGATACTATCCGGAGGACTACTGCTGATTAGAAAAGATCTTGTGGATATGCCCCGTACATTCAGATGCTTATCAATGCAAAGGTACGCAAGCATGCATATCTCCTTGATCGTCCACATCTACCCCTTTAGCCAGAATTTGAAGACAATGTAGTGGCGACGGATGGCAATGATCCGAGCTCAGCTACAACTAGAATGAAAGCAAGCAACAAAAGGTGAGGCTGCTAGAAATGAACCACCACCAGTTCCACAACTCAGAACTCAAGCTGAGCAAATGACCTTTCTAGTTAGCTCTATCCAAGGTATGGACAAGAACATCCAGGAGATGCTGCAAAATCACAAAAGCTTTGAGAGAGTGGTGGAAACAAAGTTTCATGACATGGATGTGAAGATAACAGGGTTGACCACTATAGTCAAATAGCTTCGACATGAAGTTGACTCAGTGGAGATTCCACACTCAGATGATGATGATGATGAAGAGTCACTGCCTCTCACTACCACTCGGTTTAGCACCAAGCCTAGATCAGCTTTTGTACCTGCTCCAGATGCAAGACAGACTTCATCAGCTCAAGCATCTACACCTTTAGCTCCAGCACCAGCTCCAGCTCAAGTACCTCCAGTATCCACTCCTCCAGCTCCAGGACACTCAACAGATGCCTTCGTGGATGCTCTTCTATCGACTCCGTCATCAGCTACCCAGAGAGATGAGTAGCTCTATACTTTTTGAACTTTTTGGTAACTTGTTGCCAAAGGGGAGAAATGTATAGATCATAGGGCTTCGAGAGAGAGAGAGAGAGAGAGCTTTTGACTTATTTTCTCTCATTTGGTTATACAAAACTTTGGTCTGTTGGATGAATTTATCCAGTTATCTGTGTTTGATCATACGTTTTGTTTGGTTGATGCTACACTATTATCCTTTTGGTGTCATGTTGGTGTCATCTATGTGATGATCATTCACTTATCTTGTTGGTGTGATGTGCATTACTATTTATTCTTATCTTGTATGCGCACCACCAAGATGTATGTGACATGGAAGAGTGACCAATAATCCTAATCGATTGTGCATTTGCATTCAAACGCAAATTTGAAATAATGCACAAATTTAGGGGGACCTCTTGATTTTCACATACATCTCAAAGCGTCGATGCTAATCATTGATTATATCTTTTGTCGAAGCTTTGATCTATATGTTGTCATCAATTACCAAAAAGGGGGAGATTTAAAGCACAATTGCGCCCTAGGGTGGTTTTGATATTGATCACAACATATGCATCATTGGACTAATATGTTTTTCCAAGTATATTTCAGAAAAGTTTAAAAAATGCTTTGGCTAAAGGATTATGTGGAGATGCCCCTTGATACAAGACATGAATAAGATTGGCTCAAGGTTCAAGCTAGAAGACTCTTCATTTAATATTTGTGAGAAATCACTTTTGAGTCCATAGGAAAGCCAATACTATTAAAAGGGGGCGAGGTATTAAAATGAACTAGTTGCTCAAGTGCTCAAAGTTAGCCACCAAAATACTCAATCAATTTTCCCACATAACCATTCTTTCCAATTCCACATACTCAAATTCAGTGCCATCAACTTTCCTATTTCGTCCCCATCGAGTTTGACCTCAGACAGAACCCTATCCATTCCCACCAAATTAGTGCAACCGAAACCATATCAATGCTACCAAGTTCAGGGTGACCAACTTCTGTTGCCTCGGTACACAAAATCAGAATTTCTGAGTTTGAGTATCGGTGTCACCGAGTTGTGTCATCTGACCGTTAACCACCTTTTCGGTGCCACCGAGTTGTGTATATCGGTCCCACCAAGATTCAAAAGTTGTTGCCTTTTGTGCGAGTCGGTACCACCGAGTTTATGACTTTGGTGTCACCGAGTTTGCTACTTTAGGTGTAATGGTTGGATTTTGTGTGTTGCCTATATATACCCCTTCACCCACCTCTCATTCGTGGGAGAAGCACTCAGAACACACACTTCATTTCCATATCCATTTTTCTGAGAGAGAACCATCTTCTCATGTGTTGAGACCAAGATATTCCAATCCAATCATTTGAAACTTGATCTCTAGCCTCCCCAAACTTCTTTCCACGAAATCAATCTCTCCTGCCCATGCATATTCTGTGAGACAGTGATTTTGTGTTGAGGAGACTATCTTTAGAAGCACAAGAGCAAGGAGTTCATTGATCTACCACATCTATTACCTTTTGGAGGGTGGTGCCTCCTAGATTGGTTAGGTGTCGCTTGGGAGCCTCCTACTTCGTGTTGTGGAGTTGAACCAAGATGTTTCTAAGGGCAAGGAGATCGCCTACTCGTGAAGATCTATCATGAGTAAGGCTAGTTCTCCACGGACGGAAGCTGTAGTGGAATAGGTAAGGCCGCTTCTTTGTGGACCCTCCGTGGGTTGATCATTCCGTGGACTCCCACAGCCATTAACTTTCGTGGGTTGAAGTCTCCACTAAAATGGACGTACGATGGAACCACCTATCAGAACCATGCCAAAAGTTGCCGTGTCAACCTCATGTGTTTGATCTCCCTACCTTACTCCTTTACTTTACACTTGCATGTTTTACATTCCACTGCTACACTCTTAGAACTGCATGTGTAGGGTGTACTTGACTTGCTATAACTGCCAAAACTGCCCCTCAACTGAAATTGGGAAAAGGCAAAAAAATTATCTTGTCAAGTAGTCTAATCACCCCCCCTCTAGACATACTTTTGATCCTACAAAAACGCCACCTTGGATGACCAAGACAGGACCGTTAATCCTGCTGCTCCCGAACAAAGGCTTGACAAACTAATATCTGGGATGATTAGACTACGAAGTAATATCTGGGATGAATGGCTAGCCGAGACGCTCTCGCAAGATAGGCCAGGAACAATGGCGGCCCTTACATCCCATATGACCCACTTTTGTGCAGGTGAGGACAACTGGCTAGCCCGACAGAACAATCCCCCTATATACCCCGCCACGTTTGAAGTTTGGAACAGGAACGGTAAGCCACGATGTAACAAGAACAAGCGTCGACACAACGCCGGTGAAACATAAGATACGACAGTCAATGCCGGATTCAGCAACTCCAGGTGTGGACCGCGGAAGAAACCCTCTTAACGGAATCGGGATGGACTGACCGTGCTGGACAAAATATTGGACATGCCGTGTGAGATCCACGGCACGCCAAATAAGCCCGCTACCCACACCAATCAAATAGGCGAGCAAAAATATAGACGAACGCCAGGGCAAGAGTCCATGTAGCAAGGATGATTGAGAATCTCATCGGCCGAACAACGGGGGCTAAAAGCAATTTCTTCCTGAGGTGAAAACCGTGAACATGATCTATATCACACACATACCAAAAAAGGAGAGGAAACGAGCACTTTGGGATGTATACACCATAGATCAAGTAGCCCTGAAGTACAAACTATGGTCGGCATGTCCAACCACTTATGACTGCATGAATCTCCCAACCAATATTCAGCATGGGGGTTCAGCGGCGCTAGTGCTCGACCCCATCGTCGATGGGTATCATCTCACTAGAGTCCTTATGGACGGAGCTAGTAGCCTCAATCCGATTTACGCAGACACAGTGAGAAAAACGGGTATCGATTTTTCAAGGATTAAGCCGAGTAACACCACCTTCAAAGGAATAATTTCTGGCATTGTGGCCCATTGCTCAGGAACTATAAGTTTGGAATTAGTGTTCGGTTCACCCAACAACTTCTGCAACGAAGACTCGATCTTCGACGTTGTTCTTTTCTGCAGTGGGTATCATGCACTCCTTGGCCGTACAACATTCAATCCCTTTAATGTCATCCCCCATTATGCATACTTAAAGTTGAATATGTTAGGACCCAAGGGTGTTATTACCGTCAATGGTAACACTTAGTGATCCCTCCAAGCCGAGGAACATACTGCAGCTCTGGCAGCCGAAGTATAGACTGGCAATACAACTCAAAAATCCCAGCTCACCCTGAAGGAACACAAACGAGCTCGCATTTCGCCATAGTTCCCGGACCTTTCTCCCACTCACTCTAAATAGGGATACGCCCCCACAGTAGGCCCTCGCCACCGGCAAATACGTTCCTTGAAGGCACAACTTTGTGTGTAAGATACCATGGGAAGTTGTGGGGACCGACTATACAGGACTAGTTATTCGGTTAAACCGAACTATGGTGACCAAATGTGCATCAAGATACACACACCTCGGCGGCATCTCAAGACCACCTTTGTTAAAGGTCCGCTCGCCAACTTACCCCCTGTCAAGGAGTACTTCCCGAAGAGTGAATGCACGGATGTGCAACACGACATCATAAGGGACATCAATCCATCCATACAAAACCTGTGTAAACCTTTCCTTTGTAATTTATTTTCAGTATCTGTAATAGTTGCTTGATGCAATTCGGATTATACGGATACGAGTTCATCCGAAATAAAGATCCCTCTTTATGTTTCATTAGCTTTTCTACATCTTTTGTGTCCTTCTTTTTCGAACTATATTTTTCAACACAAACACAAGCCTGTTTGATACACATATTATATGCTCATGGCTAATTGACCGGGGGCTTGTCTATTATGGTTGCCCCGAGCATCATTATGCCACTATTTTATTGCGTGTGTGCGGAGTCCTGGATATTGCGTAACTTGCATCAGTTTTGGATTATGTCTTGGGTTTACCCCTTTATGTGTTTACCCATTTATGTTCCCTTTTATGTTCCGCTTGTTCGGCTAAATGGGTACCACTTTCGGCCATTGCATCATAGTCCTTGCAAAGGCCATCCGAGCCCCCTCTGTGCAAATGGAGCGCTTAACAATGTCAATCTGAGGCGCGACATCAATCAATTTCTACACCAAGCCAAAATAGGTGCTTCGTAGCGGCTCTCTGAGCCATAACCTGATGTAGAGATCCATCATTGCCGACTCCGCCATCCTGTGCAACTCCATCAGGTTTTTTAGCTGATCAGAAATAAGGAGGGGTTGCTCTGGGGCTTGGAATTGCGCCCAGAAAAACCTTTGCTCGGTGGCCCCTTCCTGGGATGCATAATGCCCAGTGGCATCATCCACACTCTTTGAAAGATCTGCAAACGCACTTAGATAAAGCCATACTCGAGTAAGCAATGCAAAACTTTTTCCGCCAAAAATACATTGCAATAAATATCTCTTACCATCTACAATGTACTTGATTTGGTGGATCTCCTTATGATGGTTGTGTGCCTCCTTCCGAGCATCTTGAAGTGCAACAGTTGCACATGACAACTCAGAAGATGGTTCTTTATTTTTATGCTCAAGGACCTGACATTCTGTGACGGCATCCTTGAGGTCTTAATGTACCTCAGTGATCCTGGCCACATGCCTATCACCGGCAGACTTCATCGTTAACAGTTCGGCCCCCGCCTTTTGTGCGGAAGCCTCTTGCTTTGCCTTACCCAGCTCGGCTTTGAGACTCTCGACCTTCGTGACAGAAACTATAGTTTTCATGCAAATAATTTGCATTTAAGGGCACAAATAAAAACATATCACTTTTTATGTAAAAATTAAAAGTTAAATAGTCCAGTTCAGGCTTACCTTGTGCGTCATCAAACCGCTTGTTCAGACGGTCGAGCTCTTCTTCGGAGCTCTTCAACTTCTGGTTCATTGCCGCCAACTCTATGGAGTTCGGGCTCGCTGCCAAGGTTGAGGCCTGCACATAAGCGTGTTAGACTCTCAAGTTATCAGATTTTTTCGAATCCCTCTGCTCAGTGGTTTTCATCATCCTACTAGAGTCTTGGGCAACAATCAACCTTTTATAATTATATGGGTATATTTTCCAAACTACTTTGACCCCTGCATGAGTTTTTTCAAACTCACACAGGGCTCGGGGGCTACTGAATATAGGGATTGCTTATAAATCTATAAAAACACAATTACTTTGTAAAAAAGTGAGTGTGGATTACCTTGAAGTCTTCCAATAGGCCGCCGATAGCCTCTTTGAGTCTGTTGTCAATGGACTGAATACTTTTCAGAACCGCACTGTTCAAGGATGGAAGAATCATTTAGACCCTCCTCCATCATGACCGACCACCCGGTTTGGGGCCGCTCTGTTGTGAACGGCTGTAGGTGTGATATGGCAGTTTCCCTTTGCAAAGAAACTACCGTAAATTGTTCCAGAGGCTTACAGGCCTCTGGATTTGTCTTCAAAGAGGACCCAGAGTGACCGGGCTCTCCTTCCTTACTTGCTAAGAGGGATTCATCCTCCTAGTCTTTTGTGGCCGAGGTATTAACCTCAGCCATGATATCATCACCTCCGTCTCTAGTTTTCGGGTTTGGGGGATTCTCTCGAGATGCTACCTCCCCGATCTCCTTGATGGGTGGTAGAGGCGTGTTGTGTGAACTCGTCCCGCTTTCCGCAAGATTGGCCGGCAAAGAGCCCCCGCTCAGAAATCTAATCCATGAGGAAATCACACGACGGGCTACAATGCAGAAAAAGGACCTAGCCATTGACAACAACATCATAAAGCTATAGTATGTTCGGATTTTCGATAATTAACTTTGTGCTCGGCGTTTCACCCTGATGGTCCTTTGAGGGATCAGCTCATAATCCTCAGATTCCTCGTCTGAATCCGAAACATCATCGAATAGGACCACGGGGGCCCTGCATTGCCTCTTCGGAGCAGAGGGAGCTAGATCTCCCTCAACATCTTCGAACACTGCTCTCTTCTTTGTGTGGGAGGAGCCGCTCTCCACCTCGTCATCTTCTTCCTCTCCCCTAGATGAGAGGGAGCAAATGTGTCCTCAGACCTAGTGTCTGGTGGAACCTTTGACCAAAGACCCTCTCGGGCCTTTTTCTTCTCCTTATTCTTCTCATCCTTCTCCTTCGGAGGCATGTACGACTTCTCGACCAGGACGACTGCCAATAAAGGCGTCCTAGCGTCCTCGGGCAGGGGCGCCAGACAGTTGATCCGCTGAGGCTTTTTTAGCCAGATCTGTGAATATGGACGAAAAGAGAAGTAAGAACCTTGTTAAAAGGAAATAAAAAAAACTAAATATATGATAAAACCTTACCGGTCCAGGAGGGTTAAGAACGGAGATGACGATCTCCTCCTCCTCGGCTGGCCAAGTCTTCTGTGGCTTCAATAGCACCTTCCACATTTTCTCATGGGTAATGTGGAAAAAGTTCTGCAAAGTGGCTGGATCATT
Source organism: Hordeum vulgare subsp. vulgare (assembly GCF_904849725.1). Taxonomy (NCBI): domain Eukaryota; kingdom Viridiplantae; phylum Streptophyta; class Magnoliopsida; order Poales; family Poaceae; genus Hordeum; species Hordeum vulgare. The sequence continues at coordinate 188,294,427 of NC_058518.1, read as the reverse complement.
CGGATTGTAAGCCCACATCTGTGGGGACCCCGACTTACGAGTCCAGATCGCCGTGCTCAGTGATTCCAGAGATAATTGCTCAGCGAACACAGATACTGAATAAAGAGTCTTACATCCAAGTATCGTTTATGACAACACGTGACCGAAGGGTCAAGTTCATAAGACATGTCTAAGGCCAAATCACACGAATACACAAATAGAGGAAAACATAGGGCTAAGCGGGTGACCATGCCATCAAGCCTACACCGACAGGCATTCTGACTCGGAAGCGTCCTAGTTTGCAGGGGTGTTGCCGAAGACATACTCATCTCCAAACTCCGGTCCTTCCATGTCTGGTCAAGCATAACCAGTGGTAAGCCAATGAGTACTTTGAATGTACTCGCAAACAGCCCATGATATGAACAATGAAAGTGAAGGATAACAATATCATGCATTTCTAGTGTAACTCATCTAGGTGGAATGATCATGAATATGCATCAAGTTAAAGAATTACTCTTGAAGAACAGGTTACAGATATCAACATATCTGTTGAGGGCTGAACCATCCGGGTTCACCCTATATGCCAAGTCACTGAACTTGGTCATATCATTGCTATCATAGCAACACCTTTCTCATCACCACACACACACACTCACACTCACGCACACTTGGTTTATGCGGAAATATGAGGACGTAGTTTAAGCAGGATTACCCAACTGTCCTTGATCGTGGACACGGCTATTCGAATAGTTTACACTCAGTGGAGGTAGTACGCTGGACCCACGAGATCCGGGAAACTTCCTTGTTATCCACGACTCGTGGTATATCACATACCCGAGGTAAGTACCCGATCAATGCCTTTCCCCTGACGATACTAGACAAAGAGGTCCACTCGATTGGTACCCAACCCACATGTTGTACGTCTTACGAGCACCAACTCTAGACAGTACCAACCATGCGGGGACCAACGGTGTGACTGGAACTCAAAAAAATGGCATAGTCGTCCTACCCGGCACGACCCCATTACGAGAGTGACCACATATCACTCTCGCCACTAGTAATGTGGCTCTTTGCAAGCACCGACCAGAGTAATTAACATAGCCCCATCCCATAAGGAGTAACGTGCTCGTACTGGTAAGGTTGGGACGGTCGACACATCAGAAATCAAATTCCATTTCCGAAACCTTACTCACCCAAATACCGGGTGCATCACTTCACCAAAAGTGACCACCTAACTCATCATCACCCTCGGGCATTAGTGGCACCCAACGGGGTTTTCGTAAACTCTTGCTTTATGACAACATCATGCTCATGAATAATACTACTTCTATCTTTACTTGTCAA